>NC_057414.1:18351536-18707411 GCF_019320065.1 Cervus canadensis | reverse complement strand
GGTGGTGCTAGTATTAAAGAACCTGCCTGCTGATGCAAGAGACATAAGAAACGGGGGTGTTCGATCCCTGGGTCAGGAAGACCCCCTGGATGAAGGCACAGCAACCCACTCCAGTATTCTTGCCTGGAGAACCCCACCGACAGAGAAGCCTGGCGAGATTTGGTCCATAGGGTCCCAAAGACACCGACAGGACTGAAGTGACTTAGCACGCACACACGCAAATTCAAGCACATTGCTTTATATTTCTACCTTTAATTACTGAGGTTTGTTTTATTTTAAATTGGTAAAATAAATTAATAAATTTATAGGGAGATAAAACTGTGAGGACTTGAAGTGTAGCCAGTAATTATATGAGTAAAAAAGAAAATTCCTACTGAATAAAAAATCATGGAAAACTAATAGCGTTGGTTTTCCAAAGGATGAGTGCCTAACCAATACATGACAATCCCAGGGAAGTTCTAGAAATTATTTTCTCTGATGAAAACGTAGATTGCTTTCAACTTGATGAAATAAAGAGAAATGTGATTTTATACTCTAAACATTTCACTAATTGCAAATCACTCACATGGAGACAAACAAAAGTCAGCACCACCTTTGGTATGTGGCTTATACTGTTATCTAAGTTTCTCTAATTATTGAGCTCCTTTTTGGTTTTGTTTATTTTATCTCAAGATACTGTTGTTTTGAGTTTAATTGCTTTAATTATTTTGCCTTTTTTATTTTAGCCAAAATATCAAACTATACACACACACATACACACACACACACATAAATTTTAATCTCATGCTTTCCCCCTTGGGAACCCTGCTATTCAAGGTGGGTATGTAGTACCCATGGGCCCCACCACCAACCATTTTAAGGAGACAAGCTGCTTGGAGGAAACAATTCTAACAAACCATCTGTCTTCATTCCATCATTGTTCAATAGACTGCCTTTTGAACTGCCTTTCTCCACTTGCTATGCCAACCCTTTTCACCTTTGAGAATCCATTGTGTGCTATGCCAGCTTCCCTCTGCACAAATTCCATGCTTCACTTATCTTCTCTAGTATGACTTTTATTTCTGTAACCTAATTCTCATCTTAATGCCAGATTCATGTTTACCACTGAAACAAAAATGATTTGCTGTTTAATTTGCTGTATAGTATCTTCAATTCAGCATTCCCAAAGCTGCTCTTCTCTTGTCTTTACGAGCCTAGGCACTTATCCACTTTTTACATTTCTGTCGACTGCACATGTATTTACAGGTTTATCCTTATATGCAACCTGCTAGTTGTAACTATTCATTCCTTTATTTCACATGGTTGCAAATTGTTTCTTGCTAACATCATCCTTCAGTTATCATCTAATTAGCACTACTAAAAAGATTTTTTCCCTAGATTAAAAATCTAATTTTTCAGCCTCCCCAGTTTCTCTTCTCCCTGATCCTTTTTGTCTTCCCCTCCCCTTCTCCCTCCTTTCCTTTCCTCTGTCTCCACCTCTCCTTTCTCTTCCTCCTTCTTCCCTTTCTTCTTCTTCTGTCTCTCATATATGTGTGTGTGTGTGTGTGTGTGTGTGTGTGTGTATTAGTCACTCAGTCATGTCCAACTCTTTGCAGTCCCATGGACTATAGCCCACCAGGCTCCTCTGTCTTTGGAATTCTCCAAGCAAGAATACCTGAGTTGGTAGCCATTCCCTTCTCCAGGGGATCTTCCTGATCCAGGGATTGAACCTGAGTCTCCTGCATTGCAGGCAGATTCTTTACTGTCTCAGTCACCAGGGAAGCCCATATACATATTTTATGTGTATATGTGTGTGTGTATAATCATTATATGATTATATAATTAATACATTTATTAACATTAATATATAATTATATATTATTAATTATATTAACATAGAATTATATGTTATATATTGACTATATTTATTAATATGTTTGTTAATATAATTAATATACTATATATAACTATATATAGTATATGTAATTATTATATATATAATAATTTCAGAGGATTAGTTATAAAATAACTCCACTTAATCTGGTGTGTGTAGCCGGTAGTCTTTCTCCCTCATACTCATCCAATAATTTACATGAACAGTCTTTAAACATACTGTGAAACTAAGACATGAGTTAGGTTACATATGTGCTGTGCTTAGTTGATCAGTCATGTCCACCTCTTTGTGACCCCGTGGACTGTAGCCCACCAGGCTCCTCCATCCATGGGGATTCTCCAGGCAAGAATACTGGAGTGGGTTGCCATGCTCTTCTCCAGGGGATCTTCCCAACCCTGGGATCAAGCCCAGATCTCCCACATTGCAGGTGGGTTCATTACCGTCAGAGCCATAGTGATCATTTATATGGGTATATATGCTCAACTTGAGATGGGAGGTTACTTCCAGAAGCTGAGACATAAGGGGAACTGCAGTCCTCTGTGAGTGAATGCACCACGGTGAAAGAGCCAGATACAAAAGTGTGAGAGTCCATAGTAGGGGCTCTGGGTCAGAATCTAGTAATAATCCTGCAAACAGTGTAGATACTAGAAATTGAAACTAAAAGAGCACTATGAATAAATTAAAATGACTGTTTTCAAATTGTCCTACCCTATGAAGTCAGGTGAGCAAGAAATATCCCACAAGGTATGCTTATTTGTTAATGGATCCCTCCAAATATTTTCCAACCAACCAATGAGGAATTAATTTTCACTCATCATTAGGGTTTCAAATGTGTTTCCCTTCCTGTCACTAACCTCTTATAATATTGATATAACCCAGCATAAAGCCTGAAAAGCTACTGAAAATTTGAGGAAAGGTAAAATACTAGAACATGCATATTTAAATATAGGTTTCCCCCACTGTCTGAAGGTACAGCATTTCTATGAAACCTTTTGTAAGCTGGAATGGTCTGGAGTGCAGAAGCAATTATAAAGTAATTGCTTGATAAAAGAAGCACAAAATAAATCACGATAAAGTAGATGTTCAGAGACATAGATTAAAGCTCTGGTGACTTTGGTACTGATATGCTAAGTATAGTTCTTGAGAAGGAGCTTGGCGATGCCACTTACTTATGGGGTACACCCTGCTTCTCTAAGGGCTCCCAGCAAAACAAATACTGAATGTGATTTACTTGCTTTATACCTTTACTAAACCAAAACCCTCCTCAAATTTCTTTTGGTTAATGAAAACAAGTACTAATCTAGGTCTTGTATAAAAGCAAAGCGGCATGAAGCAAAGTTTCAAAAAGCAGAGGATACCCGTGCTTGACATATTCTTCTTTCTTATAAAACGTTCCTTAATAAAGAAAATTGATTTCCATTCGTTCAAGCTTAACCAAGGAATAGTGACTGGTGGATGGCCAGACCGAGTCTTTCCAGTGTCATCTGTCCTACAAGCTTTAAAGTGCCTGGCTAAATAGGTCACATTGCCCCCAGGATTGCAAAGAGCCCATTAGGGGTAGTATGGATCTCAGCTAACTTTATAAATTCTCTTCAAAAATAGCTTCTCTTGAAGAGGGTGATCTCTGTAAGTGTTGGCTCCATCTGACCTCACTTGGAGCATCTCCTGAGTCTGGTTAAGACTTCTGAGTGGAAGGGTGAGAGTAAGATTTTGGCTTAATGGAGTCCATGTGGTTATTAAATTTCTAATTTCAAATGGTCTCGACGTAAAGGACCCTCAATCTGAATCTTCAGTCATGTTCTCTTTTTCATAAACTTCTCTTCACTGAAGTACTATTTGTAAGTGTTAATGACTTTTTCTCTTCAAGAGAAATTTGAAAGAGAACCCAAGTCTGGGTTCAGAGAGTAACTGTAATATTTTGGCTCCTTTTGGGAGACTATAAAGGTTTTCCTTTTTGATCTGAGTAGCTAAAAGTTGTTGGTATTATACCCAAAGGAGGAATAGTGAGAGAAACGCCACGAGGTTTGGAGGAAGCAGGGCATTCAGTCATTTGTTTTGGAACTTTCCATGTTTTACAAACTATTTGCAGAACAAGTGAAGATGCCAGTAATCACTTCCCTACAAAAGTTGAATTCCAGAAACAATTCCTATGTGTATTAAGAGCCTTTGGCATAGCTATGGCATTTACGGCCATGAAGTAAGCTGAGATTTTTAGAAAGAGTGAGGAGAGAAGTCTTTTAACTGATATGGAGCATTCCTAGAGCCTTCTAATCCCTGAGGTTGGGCACATGAGAAGGAAATAGAGCAGAGGGTGAAAAATAATGCACATTGAGGCAGGAGGAAAAACAAAAGTGATTAGGCCCTGGAAGGAAGTTTTGAGATGAAGATAATACGGTATTGTATACGAGAAATTTGCTAAAAGTACATCTGAAATATCTTCAACACACACACACACTCAGAGCTCACTATGTGAGGTGATGGATGTGTTAATCATCTTGATTGTGGTATCAATTCATAATGTATATGTTTCTCAAATCATCATACTATACACTTTAAATATACATAATTCTGTTTGTCAAGTATTCCTTAATAAGTCTTGGGGAAATGCATAGTATGCCACCCATGGCGGAGGCTTTCCCTGGTGGCTCAATCCAGTAAAGAATCCACGTTCATCCAAAAAAAAAAAAAAGAATCCACTTTCAATGCAGGAAACCACCTGCAACATAGGATACTCAGGTTTGATCCCTGGGTGGAGAAGATCCCTGGAGAAGGAAATGGCAGCCCACTCCAGTATTCTTGCCTGGGAAATCCCAAGGATAGAGGAGCCTGGCAGGCTACAATCCATAGGGGTTGAAAGAGTCAGACACGACTTGGTGACTAAACCACCATCACCATCTCTAACTGGCATGAAATGAGTCATAAACAAATAAAAACAAACTCCCATGTAATCTCACTGTATTGAAAGATGAAGACTAGAGGGCGGCAGAGAAAACATAAAAGAAATGCTTATGATTCATTTGAACATGAAGTTGTTTTATTGTGAAGTGGCAATTAACCCTGGAAAGGAAGTTTCATTTTGGCCTCTTCCTTTCAATTTCACACTGATATAATTAAGACCTTGGGCTCAGTTGTGCCAACAGGGACTTTCGTCAGGAGTTAAGACAAAATCAGTCTTTTGTTAAGTATAGGCATGTGGGTAGACTTATAATTATGCATGATTTCATTACTTCAAGCACCTTAAAAAACTAACAAGGGACTTGGGAGACAGCTGTCTGTGTATGTTCTGACACAGTGATATCAATATTGCAGTGCTTCTGTTTTAAAGTGTTTAGCATAACTAGAGGATCAAGGATTTTGTGGATTATGTGGGAAATAAACTTCAAGTGATTGCCAGGTGACATTAAACATGCAGGGTCTAGAGAACATAATCTCTTTAAATTGCAGGTACTTAAGAACTGTTATAAAAAGCAAGAGCATGCAAATTGTTAAAAATATTAGGTTTCTACCCATTGCACTTTGAGATTCTGGAGAAATGTGTGCAGAGTTAAGAGACAGCATTGCTGAGTCTCTGTGCTACATAGGAAACCTCAAGAGGAAGCAAATGTGTGGCCTGAAATGCCAGAGAGAGGGACAGTGTTTGAAATGTAGTGACAAACCGATCTGCCCACTGGGGTTTGCTGTTTCTAAGTGATGTTTTCCCCAGTGACTTGTTCAAAATGCTGTGTTTCTTACCAATCCCTGGGACACACTTAGAAAACTCACCCTTTTTGAGTACTTCTCAGATCTTGCTCACTACTCTGTGAGGATTTTCCCTAACTGTTCTCCTACTTAAAGATTATCCTAGTTTTACAAATGAGGGTTTGCCCCCTGTGCAAAGTTAATCAGATTTGAGCAAAGTTCTATTAGGCTTCAAAGTCCTTATTTATTTCTTTAGGAAATAAAGACACATTTAATAACTGACTTGCCATAATTGTTTAAAAGTTTTATTATTCTTTAAATGTAAACAGAAAAATTTGAAATGAGTAAGGTACATCTACTGATACCTTGGTCCTGCTGAAGCTGAAACTCCAATACTTTGGCCACCTCATGCGAAGAGTTGACTCATTGGAAAAGACCCTGATGCTGGGAGGGACTGGGGGCAGGAGGAGAAGGGGACGACAGAGGATGAGATGTCTGGATGGCATCACCGACTCGATGGACATGAGTTTGAGTAAACTCTGGGAGTTGGTGATGGACAGGGAGACTTGACGTGCTGTGATTCATGGGGTCACAGAGTCGGACACGACTGAGCGACTGAACTGAGCTGAACTGAACTGAATATTGTCCTAACTTTCTAGGAAAGATGTGTTGTAACTATTGATAGAGTTTTAAATAGTATCCAATCAAATACCCCCATTGTATTACTTTTCAACTGCTTTTCTGTATGTTACCAGAAACATAGAGGCTTAACTAGATATAAAGCTCTCGTGGCCAATTAGAGTAAAGAATGAACAAACTGGTAATCCATTTAGAGGTGTAGGCAGAGGCTGGTTAGTTAGACCTACATGGGACATTGTATTGGTTTGCTATTACTCCTGTGACAAATCACTGCAAATTTAGTGGCTTAAAACAATACACATTTATTGTCTATCAGTTCTGTAGGTCAGAAGTCTGACACGTGTGTTACTGGCTAAAATCAAGGTGTTGGCAGGGCTTTGATCCTTCGTGGAGGCTCTGAGAAATAATCTGTTTCCAGGTTCGTTCCAGCTCCTGGGAAAACAGAGTGGCATGCTGCTGTAGGACTGGGTTCTTTCCTTGTTGAGTGTTGGTTAAGTGTTATGCCGCATTCTGCCTTCAGCCCTTTGCTTGTGGCACCTGTGATCGGATTGAGTCCACCTGCCAATCCAAGATAACCCCCCCAGTCTTTAATATGTCTAACCGTACTTAGAACTGTGAAGTCCATATTGCCGTGTAATTATCCTTAAATTCTGGGGTTAGGGTGTGCAGTCTTTCCCAGAGTTGGGGGCAAGGCATGGGAAAAGATGCTGCCACGTGTTCCACAGACATGATGAATGATAATTGGATTTTTTTTTTCTTAGCATAATGTTAAACTAATGGAGTTGTCTGATTTGATCTGTATTCTTGAAAAGATGGGTTTCCCTGGTGGCTCAGCTGGTAAAGAATCTGCCTGCAATGTGCGAGACCTGGGTTGGATTCCTGGGTTGGGAAGATGCCCTGGAGAAGGGAAAGGCTACCCACACCAGTATTCTGGCCCCGAGAATTCAATGGGCTGTACAGTCCATGGGGTCTCAAAGAGTCAGACACAACTGAGCTATTTTCACTTCACTTGAAAAGGATAATGATATATGGAGAAAAAAAAAATGAGAATAAAAGAAAAATAAGACTATTTAGAAAGCTCTTGCAATCATCAGAGATAATGGAGATGTAATTTTCAGGGATGGTGGAAATGATTAAAATGATTCAATTTTGGACATATTTTGAAGGGGAACCTGACAGGACAAATGAGATTATTAGCAAAGGCGGAAGCAAGGTGAGTTCTAAATTTTGGACCTAGCAATTGAGGAAATTGAGGTGTGATTTTACAACAAGGATTTTTAATCTTTTTTGTTCTATAAATCATTTTGGCAGTGATGAAGCCAATGGAAATTGCCTCAGAGTAATTCTTTTGAATACATAAAATAAGATGCATGGGATAGAAAAGAACCAATTTTGTGAAATATAGTTATCAAAATATGATTAAAATATTTGTGATATTGTAATATATGTGCTTCTTCATTTTTATATTATGCAATGTGGTGGGTAGGAAGGATCCAGGATGATCCCAAGATTCCTGACCCCTGATGCCTTCTCCCTGAGTCTGCACAGAACATCTAAATACAATGAAGGTCACCCCTGTGAGCAGGTTACATTGAATAACAAAAGTGAAGATAAAATTTTTGTAGATACAATTAGGTCAATAACCAGTTCATTTTGAGAAACCAAAATGAGGATTAACCAGGGTGGGCTTGACCTAATCAGTGGACCCTTGGAAAGAAGATCTAAGGCCAGAGACCGGAAGCCGCAGAGTCGTTTTCTCCTGCTGACCTTGGAGAAGGAACTCACGGTGCATTTTACAGCTGCATGAAAACGAATTCTGAAAACAGCCATGCAGGCTTGGAACAAAATCCTGCACCTCAGATGAGACTACGAGTCCAGTTCAGTTGCAACCCTGTGAGATGAAATAAGACCTGAGACCCAGTTCAACTCTGCCTGGATACCTGACCCAGGTGGTTTTAAACCACTGAGTTTGTGGTTTAAAGTATGCAGCAGTGGAAAACAAGTACACATGAAGGGTCTAGTGATGGGTCTGATAATTTCTGTGATTTCAAAGTACTAATGAGTATGATTGCATACTGCTTAGATTATCTGCCACCACCGAGATGTGATGTGAAGATGTTTTTTTTCTGCTATGACAGTGTCACAGGAAATGCTACTGTGATTATTTGCTAATATTCATAATGGAAGGAAATACTAAATTTTAGCTATAGGTCAGCAAAAATAAAGGTAAAATTTTTACTCAATGAAGTTCACTGATACTCTCAATTCTTTCTGGATTGCTTGGGGAGGGGGACACATTGTGGACACAGATGATCCCGGCTTACAGAGTTTCTTTGTCAGTAAGAATGTGCACTGGGTCTTTTTAGAAAGACTTTATACAGACTATCAATACCAAAACAGAAAATGCAGTCACTGCAATCTTCAGTTTCTCAGAAACATTCATTTAAACAAAGTGTCCTTTCAGTTAATCTATTTTATTATGTTATTGGACGCAGTCAGGGGAACAGTTTGGTAATATTTCTAAACTCTACTCTTTTTAATTAGACTACTTTCAAAAATCACTTGGGCATCTTATGATAAAAGACATAAAATAATTCTGCTTAAATAAAGACCTGGACTGCAAACTGATTCCTATGTTTGAGAGATGAGATCTATCTCTCCCGACACTGAAAATTTCTATATACTTATATGTTAAAGTAATGAAGTGCAATGTCTCATTGGATGACTGTTGCATTCTGCTCAGTAACCTTACTCTAGCAAAGACATTGAAGCCATGTGTTTAGAAAGAAAGAGATGGTTAACCTTAAGAGACAATACTGATTTTAGCCAGCAAGTTACATGTACAGCTATGTTTTAAAATACAGAAATACAGACATATTTGGCATCATTCTTTTCATATTATCTGAAATCGAGTGCACTAGCAATCTAAAAAAGTGTTTCTGCCTTGCTTCTGTGCTCTGCCCAATCTGCAGGCAATAATAAAATATTAACTCACAGGAGAGTTGCAGCTGGAACTCCTTTGCTTCAGTGCCCTGTGATTACTAATTGGGAGATAAATCCAACGTTGGCACAGGAAGTTGAATAGAACTCCATGAGGGTTGTGCCAACTTAGAAGCACATCGCATCTGGCAGCTTTTTGAGGCAGTTACCGTTCTTGTCAGACTCTGCGGGTCTGCTCCGTGGGCTGCAGGCAGATGCCTGGGTCACATGTCACCTTGCAAGCTGGGGCTGCTGAGTCAGCAGGGACCGGTGTGTTCCACTCCTGTCTCCTCGTCGGCACAGCTGCAGTTTCCAGGACGTTGGAGTCGAGTGCTGTTACAACTACGGAGCTCAGTTTTTCTTTGTGTTGAAAGTCCACCTTATTATCAGTATCCATCAAACTCTATTTCTTGGGCTCATAAGATGTAGGTTTGCATTTCCCTAAGATTCATTATTCAGCTTATTGCATTTTAAATTAATACTTTCACAGATGTGGTGAAATTTAACCATTTGTGAACCTAAGTAAAAGACATTTATCAATTCATTATATAGTTTTTTTAAATGTTCTTTGAGGTTGGTTAAGAAAGCAAATAGCAATGCTTAAGAGAAGCATACCTAAACTTAAGCATGTACCAGAAAAGGAAGATGAGACAGCCTATGCCTGAGAGAAGACCTCAACCCATGGCAACCCTACCCCCACTTTTTTATTCTCCACAGTAATTTTGGCACTTTTCTCACAATCAGCAGATGCAATTTATAGTAAACTGAACCAGTGCCCACAGACGGGTAATTTAAAAGACTCCAGTAACATCTAATTAGTGATCACCAAAAATGTGTAGAAAAAAAGAATAAAAATGATCAATATATAAGCACCAAACGCAGAACACAATTAATCAAAAAACTAAAAAAAAAATGCAAAGGATTAATAAAATGAATATGAGAATTTTAAAATTAGCACAGTTCTTAGATTCAGAGATGTGGGAAGACATCATATCCATAAAACAAAAAAGTTTCCCATTAAAAATCAACATTTATAGATCATAGGATTTACTTATACAATTCTTTTTCAAAAAGTACCTAAGGAGATCCTTTATAAACTTTGAATATCTAGATTTGGAGCTCAGCTTGGTGCTCTGTGATGACCTCGATGGGGGTGCAGGTTGTGGGGGAGGGAGGCTCACAAGGGAGGAGATATATATGTGCGTGTGTATATGTGTGTGTGCGTGTGTATATGTGTGTATGTGTGTATGTGTATGTGTGTGTATGTGTGTGCATGTGTGTGCATGTGTATATGTGTGTGTATATGTGCATGTGTATGTGTGTGTGCGTGTGTATATGTGTATGTGTGTATATATGTGCGTGTGTATATGTGTGTGTGCGTGCATGTGTATGTGTGTATGTGTGTGCATGTGTGCATGTGTATATGTGTATGTGTGTATATGTGCATGTGTATATGTGTATGTGTGTGTATATGTGTATGTGTGTGTATATGTGTATATGTGTGTGCGTCTGTGTGTGTATATGTGTCTGTATGTGTGCGTGCATGTGTATGTGTGTGTGTGTATGTGTGTGTGCGCATGTATATGTGTATGTGTGTGTGCGTCTGTGTGTGTGTGTGTGTGCGCATGTATATGTGTATGTGTGTATATATATGTGTGTGTGTATATGTGTATGTGTGTGTATATGTGTGTGTTTGTGTGTGTATGAGTGTGTGTATGTGTGTGTATATATGTGTGTGTGTATGTGTGTATATATGTGTGTATATGTGTGTATGTGTGTGTGTATATATGTGTGTATGTGTGTGTATGTGTGTGTATATGTGTGTGTATGTGTGTATATGTGTATATGTGTGTATGTGTATAGGTGTGTGTATGTGTGTGTGTATGTGTGTGTATATGTGTATATATGTGTATGTGTGTATATGTGTGTGTGTATATGTGTATGTGTGTGTATATGTGTGTGTGTGTATATGTGTGTGTATGTGTGTGTGTATGTTTGTGTATGTGTGTGTATGTGTGTGTGTGTGTACGTGTGTGTGTGCATGTATATATATATACTTATAGCTGATTTACATTGTTATACAGCAGAAACCATCACAGCATTATAAAGCAATTTTTCTCCAATTAAATAAAAAAAACAATAAAATAGTGCCATTTAAAAGTTTCTAAATGGCAGAAAGAGTTAAACTAGAATATAGATCTATAAAATAGAATATCCAGACTAAAATTTCTACCATCAGTCAGCAAAAAAGGAAAATGAAATCTCAACATGGCTCTATAAGTTTCTAGAGAAATACTGAGATACCTGAGAAAATAAAATATTCAAAGAAATGATTTTAAAAATTTACAACTTTCCAATTATTATAAAAGATCCAAATTTTCTAAGTAGTGGTATTAACAGCACACAGAAACACTGCTTGGGTACCTGTAAGCAACACCCCCAATCCCAGTCCTCTAGTTTTTGTTTTATAAGAAAGAATATAATGAAAAATATCTGAAAATGTAGGAAACTGTCCTCAAGAGTTTGGAAATCAACACTTCTTTAATGTTATTACTATTATATAAATGATGAAGGACTGCTTCAGCTATAACACACAAAGCTAAACACAACCATCATTCTGTTGAAAACATTGGAGAAGGAAAGCATGGTGGAAAGAATACATACACTGACCTATACTGTGGTTTTATTTTTCTAGTTTCTACTCCATTATTCACTTACTCTATGGCTTCCCTGGTGACTCAGATGGTGAAAAATCCACCTGCAGTGCGGGAGACCTAGGTATGATCTCTTGGTTGGGAAGGTCCCCTGGAGGAGGGCATGGCAACCCACTCCAGTATTCTTGCCTGGAGAGTCCCCATGGACGGAGGAGCCTAGCGGGCTACAGTCCTTGGGTTCGCAGAGTCAGACATGGCTGAGCGACTAAGCATAGAACACAGCACGTGGCTTTCTATAAGTCATTTAACCTTTTCAGCCCCAGTTTTCCTACCAGATTTTTTTGTGAGTACACAATGAGAAAACATAGAGAACCATACTTTAATAAAAGATATATATATATATAGATAGATAGATAGATAGATAGATATAGATATATATATATACACACACACATTAATATTGTCCATGAGATCTCCTAACTTTTTAGCTACATATGCAAAATACATATTTTCTTACTTAATTCCCCCGAATAATATACTCTTGAACACAGCCATGCCTCTCTTTATTTTGCTTCACCTTGTTGCACTTCATACATATTTCATTTTTTACAAATTGAAGGTTTGTGATAATCTTGTGTCAAGAAAGTGTACTGGCATCATTTTTTCCAACAGCTTTTGGTGACTTCTTGTCTCTGTGTCATATTTCAGTAATCCTCTCAATATTTCAAACATTTTCATTATCATTCTATTTATTATGGTGATCTGTAATCAGTGATCTTTGATGCTACTATTGTTATTGTTTGGAGCACCAGGAAATGTGCCCATAAAGATTGACAAACTTACTAGAGGCTAAAGCTCATTTACCATTTGAAAAATCCTTAAGAATTATGCTAAATCTACTCTGCTTTATAAATAGAACAACAAAGCCTGATGACAACAGACAGATGGACACTTGGAATTCAGTGATGGGTTTGAGAAAGCTGCTGTTGTAAACATTTGTTTACAGCATGGTTTACTGAATATTTTAAGCCTTCTTTTGAGAAAAACTGCTCAGAAAAGAAGTTCTTTCAAAACATCACTGCTGATTGACATTGCAGGTGAATATTCAAGATCTCTGATGGAGATATACAAGGAGATTAATGTTGTTTTCATGCTTAGTAACACAGTCTGATTTATTCTGCAGCTCATGGATCAAGGACTCATTTCAAATTTCAAGTCTTTATTTTTTAAGAGATATATTTCCTAAGGCTATAGATACCATAAATAGTGATTCCTCAAATGGATCTTGGAAAAGTCAATCAAAAACCTTCTGGAAAGGATTCACCATCCTAGATGACATTAAGAACATTCCTGATTCAGGGAAAGAGATCAGAATATCAACATTAACAGGAGTTTGGAGGACATTGGTTCCAACTGTCATGGATGACTTGCAGGAGTTCAAGACTGCAGATGTTTTAGATCTAGCAAGAGAACTGGAATTAGAAGTGGAGCCTGAAGATGTGAATGAATTGCTGCAATCTCCTAAAAAACTTCAAAGGATAAGAAGTTGGTTGTGGGTTATGGAGGAGCAGAGCAAGTGGCTTCTTGAGATGAAATGAAATTTACTTCTCGTGCAGAAGTTGTTAAGATGCTGAAATGATGACAAAGGATTTAGAGTATGACATAGATTAAGTTGATAAAGCAGTGGCAGAGTTTGAGAGGACTGACTTCCATTTTGAAAGGGCCCTACTGTGGATAAAATGCTTGCTGTTGTTTACTCACTAAGTTGTGTCCAACTCTTTTGCAACTGCATGGATGGTAACTTGCCGGGCTCCTCTGTCCATGGGATTTCCCAGGCAAGAATACTGGACTGGGTTGCCATTTCCTTCTCCAGGGGATCTTCCTGACTCAGGAATCAAAACCACATCTCCTTCATTGCAGACAGATTCTTTACCACTGAGCCACTTGGAAGCCCATACATTATACTACAATTGAAAAAAACAAAAATGTCACCAAACAGCATTCATGCCACAGAGAAATCATCCCTGAAAGGAAAAGTCAATCAATGTGCCAAACGCCATGATTGTCTTATTTTAAGAAATTGTCACAGCCACAGGAAGCTTCAGCACCACCACCCTTACTGTTCAGAAGTCACCAGTATTAAGGCAAAACCATCTACCAGCAAAAATACTAGAACTCACTGAAGGCTTCCGTTATGTTTAGTGACATTTTTAAGCATAAAGTATTTTTAAATTAAGGTATGTACTTTTTTTAAGATTAATGCTATTGCACACTTGATAGATTCCAGTATAGTGTAAATATAATCTTTATATGCACTGGGAAATCAAAAAATCTACGTGACTCTATTTTGTTATTTGATTTATTGCTGTGATCTAGAACTGATCCCTCAATATCTCTGAGGTATGCCTGTATATAAATTTAAACATTCAATATGAATTATGCTATTTTAAAGGAATTAGATTATTTACTCTGTAGAATAGAGGTTAGGATGGGGAGTTTATATGTTCAAAGAGCTGCTTTTCATTCCTAAGATTCTGACTTGAGGTCCAGATTTCTAAGAGCATTTAACTCCCCACAACCCAAGGACCTGGGCAGACAGCAAGTGGTAAATAGGCTTAGTCAAAAATATAAAACATACCCTCTAAGCAGACAGATGGACCCTTGGAATCCAGCGGTGGCCTTGAGAAGGTTGCTATTTGTGTTAGCTGAACAGAATTTGCTTCTTAGCAATCCATGTACCTTAAAACTCAAGTCTTCTGACTGTTTTCAGGACAATAAATCCTCTAATGCAAAAACTCAAAGAAAGAAGAGAATTCATAGGATGGATACTTTTTTCCCCTAAGAGTTTATAAATAAACTTTACAGGATGAGAACTATAAAGCAGCAAAACTGATGACAACTAATATCGGTGTCAGGAGAGCAAGCATAGTATTACTATAGGAGACAAATACATGCGGCCTTTAAAGAGTTCATGGTGCAAATCTGATTTACTTATGACAGGAAAACTGCTGTGGTTTTCTCAGCTTTTTAATCAATAGTTTCAATGCTGGTACTTACCTGGAATTTATTGCTTAAAAATAATAGCAACTCAACTCTAAGACTTAAGCATAAAAAGAGAATTAATTGGTGTTTCACTGGTGGTCCAGTGGTTAAGAATCCACCTGCCAACACAAGGGACACGAGTTTGATCCCTAGTCTGGGAATATGCCACGTGCCAAGGAGCAACTAAACCTGTGCACCCCAACTGTTGAGCCCATGCACCCTGGAGCCTTGGTCCACAGCGAGAGAAGTCGCTGCAATGAGAAGCCATATGTTGAAACTAGCCCCGAGCCGCTGCAACTAGAGAAAGCCCACACACAGCCAGAAAACCCAGCACAATCAAAAACGAATAAATAAATAGATAAATCATAATGAGGAAAGGGAAAGGGGAATTAATGAGTCTCATTGCAGAGTCCAGAATAAGTCAGGGCTGGGCTTCAGTCATGGCTGGTTGTAGGAACGCCAAGAATGGCTTCAGGATTTGATGGGTGTTATCTTTTCCCTTATAGTTTTCTTCTCAAGTTGTTTCTCTCCATGTGGATAAAAGTGACATGAAAGGAAATAAATACATATACACAAACTGGCAACACATGCAGAAAGACAACATCTCTTTTTGAAAAACATTGAGTTGTGCTAAAGAAAGATTGTGCTCATGCACCTACCCCTGAATTAATTACTGTAGTCAGACATGTGGAATCCTCTGATTGATCTGCTTTTTGTGTGACAGAAAGTCATACCAGAGTGGCTTCCCTAAATAAAGTAACATGATTTTTCGAGGAGGGACATTAGATGTGGGGCAGCAAAACCATAGATGTCAATTATATTGCAGATCCCCTGCTCTCTTATTAGCTCAACTTTTCTCATGGGATATGAAATATACAAAAAGTGGAGGCAAGGGTTAAGTATAACTTTGTGCAACTAGAACTTGAGCATGCTTAGCATTTTCCTAGATAGTTAAATATTAATAATGTCCAATTTTCCAGCCATAGGTTTCAAAATGCTATTCAAAATATGTAGGCAAACTTGAGTTTTTCATGAAATTATTTTCCCTTTAAGCAAAAAGTCTGAGTTAAGTACCTAGTGAAATAGAATCTCGTTACCATGCTGCTGGCAGGCAGCAAGGTACAACACCAGAATTTGAAATCAGAACTGAGTTCAAGGACTTACTAGGATAGTAGTTGCCTTGTGACCTTGGAAAAAGTGTTCTTTTTGACTTCAGCTTTCTCATTAGTAGAATGAGAGCATTAGGACAAGCAACGCTTGTGCCTCGGCTTATCCAGAAACAAAGTAAGCAGTTCGTTTCCTCCACATATCCAACATTCCTCTCTTCCAAATTATCTATTATTCTTGTGCTCAGATGTTTTCAGTTTTACTCAAGTATACCTTATTACCCGGTGCTTTTCATCCTATCCCTGGAATAAAAAAATAGTAATAATTCTGTCTAGACTCTCTAAATGCTTACCTGGTTAGTATTAATGATTTTCTTTTAGTTATCTGTGCACTTTCATAGAACTAAACTTTGGGGATTTCAGTTAATGCTATGATTCTTATAAACATTTAGAGGAAACTGCCAGTGAATCTTTTCAGTTTTCTTCCCCCACCCCAAAGTTCTGTGTTGTGAAAATGGCCATCCTCGGATATATAAATGTGTTTAGGTTTGTGGGTGGAAGATGGGATGTTTTGGTTTATTTTTAAGTGGGCATATTTTGTAGTAACTGCCAATAGCTACGCCTCATTGGTTTTATTAGTACAGTGTTCATGTTCAGTGTTTGACGAATCATGTTTTTGTTAGTGCTATACCAAATAGTCACCCAGACTCTTCCTAGACTTTAAAGAGGCAGATTCTTTTTACCTTAGGTCACAAATCTTGAAAAACTTTGTGCCAAAGAAAGGGGAGTAGAAGAAAAATTTCAATTGAAGACCTTACTTATTGATCAGGTCTCCTTTAACTCTCCTTGGCTATGCATTTTTTTACTTTAAATATATAATGGCAGAATATTAAGTATATAGAGACAACAATCAAGTGTATGCCCATCTGGCTATATTCTGATATATTGATAATTTTGAAAGCAAATGTATTTCATTATGAGCTGCTCTGTGCGTGTTCAGTCGTATCTGACTGTACACAACCCCATGGACTGTAGCGTGCCAGACTTTTCTGTCCATGGATTTTCCAGACAAGCATACTGGAGCAGGTTGCCATTTTCTTTTACAGAGAATCTTCCTGACCCAGGGATCCAATCTGTCTCTCCATGTCTCCTGCATTGGCAGGCGGATTCTTTACCACTGAGCCATCTAGAAAGCCCTATTCCATTATAGCAATTTTTAATTTTTAAAATTAATTTTTATTTTATATTAGAGTATAATATTTACAATGTTGTATTAGTTTCAGATGTACAGCAAAGTGATTAGGTTATGTATGTACATGTGTCCATTGTTTTTCAGATTCTTTTCCCTATAGGTTATTACAGAATACTGAGTATAATTCCCTGCATTATCTAGTAGGTCCTTGGTCCAATGAAAAATTTTAGTTAAAAAAAGTTCTATGAGTTTAAATTAAAAGGACAAAATGTAGTGCAGCTAATGTTTCTTACAGAAGCTTCTTGAGAGACTCGCGTTTTCATTTTTGTAGTTAAAGATAGTGTTTACATAAGCAACATTAGGCTTGGAGTCAAAAACACTGGACTGAGGTTGCAACTCTGGTGCTAAGAGCTCTGTGACCTCTTCACTGCTATTAACCTTAAATAAATTTAAAAAATAGTATTTTTTCTCTTATGTAAAGATTATTATGCTCTCAATAACCTTTATAGACACTATAAATTAACTCCATGATACTATCATCCTCATTTTAAGGATGAGCTAACGCTTCAAATAAGTTAAATATTTAAGATCAGTCGTATAAGCATATGACACCAGGCCTGACTTCAGTGTGTGACATCTGAATCTAATCACTTATCACATCAAATTCCCACCCTGTCAGTCCAGTATATACTACCTACCAAATTGCTGCCTTGGAATTCTTTCTAGTTTGTTATCATTTGAACACCCAGGCACACATACACACATTTATTTTAGGCAAGATATTATATATTTAAATTAAAATGATTATACATTTGTTTTGATTTCTAGAGTTTTAAGTTAATTTCTAGAAACCTCCTTCATTAAAAATTATTCAAAAACATGTTCCCAACAGGTTTAGATTTTCACTTCATTTATAGGAAGTATTCATTGGGTTTACGTAGTTCAGTTCAGTTCAATCTCTCAGTCGTGTCCAGCTCTTTGTGACCCCTGGACTGCAGCATGCCAGGTTTCCCTGTCTATCACCAACTCCCGGAGCTTGTTCAAATTCATGTCCATCTAGTCGGTGATGCCATCCAACCACCTCATCCTCTGTTCTCCCTTTCTCCCACCTTCAATCTTTCCCAGCATCAGGGTCTTTTCCAATGAGTCAGTTCTTCACATCAGGTGGCCAAAGTATTGGAGTTTCAGCTTCAGCATTAGTCCCTCCAATAAATATTCAGGACCGATTTCCTTTAGAATGGACTGGTTTGATCTCCTTGCTGTCCAAGGAGTCTTCTCCAACACCACAGTTCAAAAGCATCAATTCTTCAGCATTCAGCTTTCTTTATATTCCACCTCTCACATCCATACATGACTACTGGAAAAACCATAACTTTGACTATAAGAACCTTTGTTGGCAATGTAATGTCTCTGCTTTTTAATATGCTGTCTAGGTTGGTCATAACTTTTCTTCCAAGTAGTAAGCGGTCTTTTAATTTCATGACTGCAGTCACCATCTGCAGTGATTTTGGAGCCCCAAAAATAGTCTGTTACTGTTTCCATTGTTTCCCCATCTGTTTGCCATGAAGTGATAGGACCATATGCCATGTTCTTAGTTTTCTGAATGTTGTGCTTCAAGCCAGCTTTTTCACTCTCCTCTTTCACTTTCATCAAGAGACTTTTCTATTTCTGTTTGCTTTCTGCCATAGGGTGATGTCATGTGCGTACTGAGGTTATTGATATTTTTCCCGGTAATCTTGATTCCAGCTTGTGATTCATCCAGCCCAGTATTTTGCATGCTGTACTCTGCATATAAGTTAAATAGCAGGGTGACAGTATACAGTCTTGATGTACTCCTTTCCCGATTTGGAACCAGTCTGTTGTTCCATGTCCAGTTCTAACTGTTGCTTCTTGACCTGCATACAGATTTCTCAGGAGGCAGGTCAGATGGTCTGGTATTCCCATCTCTCTCAGAATTTTCCACAGTTTGTTGTGATCCTCACAGTCGAAGGCTTTGGTATAGTCAATAAAGCAGAAGTAGATGTTTTTCTGGAACTCTCTTGCTTTTTTGATGATCCAACAGATGTTAGCAATTTGATCTCTGGTTCCTCTGCCTTTTCTAAAACCAGCTTGAACATCTGGAAGTTCACAGTTCACGTATTGCTGAAGCCTGGCTTGGAGAATTTTGAGCATTACTTTACTAGCGTGTGAGATGAGTACAATTGTGCAGTAGTTTGAGCATTCTTTGGTATTGCCCTCTTTGGGATTGGAATGAAGACTCACCTTTTCCAGTCCTGTGGCCACTGCTGAGTTTTCCAAATTTGCTGGCATATTGAGTGCAGCACTTTCACAGCATCATCTTTCAGGATTTGAAATAGCTCAACTGGAATTCCATCACATCCACTAACTTTGTTCATAGTGATGCTTCCTAAGGCCCACTTGACTTCACATTCCAGGATGTCACACCATCGTGGTTATCTGGGTCATAAAGATATTTTTTTGTATAGATCTTCCATGTATTTTTGCCACCTCTTCTTAATATCTTCTGCTTATGTTAGGTCCATACTATTTCTGTCCTTTACTGTGCCCATCTTTGCATGAAATATTCCCTTGGTATCTCTAATTTTCTTGAAGAGATCTTTAGTCTTTCCCATTCTGTTGTTTTCCTGTATTTCTTTGCACTGATCACTGAGAAAGGCTTTCTCATCTCTCCTTGCTATTCTTTGGAACTCTGCATTCAGATGGGTATATCTTTCCCTTTCTCCTTTGCCTTTTGTTTCTCTTCTTTCCTCAGCTATTTGTAAGGCCTCCTCAGACAACCGTTTTCCTTTTTGCATTTCTTTTTCTTGGGGATGATCTTGATCACTGCCTCCTGTACAATGTCACGAATCTCTCTCCATAGTTCTTCAGGCACTCTGTCAGATCTAATCCCTTGAATCTGTTTCTCACTTCCACTGTATAATTGTAAGGGATTTGATTTAGGTCCTACCTGAATGGTCTAGTGGTTTTCCCTACTTTGTTCAGTTTAAGTCTGAATTTGGCAATAAGGAGTTCATGATCTGAGCCACAGTCAGCTCCCGGTCTTGTTTTTGCTTTTTTGTAGAATAAATATTTATTATTATATTTTTCTCAAAACAGCTAAGCCTTTGTCACCTATAACTTCTAAGTGAATGATCCAACTTCCCCTAAGATTTTGAGTATGCTTGTTTCTGTCTAGCAAGCAAGTCATTGCCAATCTGAATTGATTCCTTTTTGTAATTAATTTCCATTTCCTACTAAAGACAGTTTCCCTCTAAATTATTTCTTCTCAATGATGTCGTGGTCATTTTCTAGATATTTGTCATAAAAATTTTTAGAATAATTAAAAAATGATTTTTCCAAAGTCCAATCCAGATGGTAGTTTGGTAGTTAATATTGATTCAATTCATATTATCAACTTAATGTAAATTAAATAATATACATTTACCACCATGAATCTTTCATTCCAAAGAAATAGGAATATGTCTTTGAAACCATTCAAGTCCATTTTTGTATCTGTGTAGATTTTTAATGTTTTTTTTTCCTGTAGATCTTATTTCCTTTTTGTTTAACATATTTCTAGGGTTTTATAGGGTTTTATTTATAAATTTTATCTCAGATTTCTCTTCTTGGATTGCTGAAATTCCCCTTACACAACTCTGTTTATCCCCATAGTTTTCATTTTATAAATAACAGTTCTATGAACATATCTGCATATGCATATTTAATTTTGAAATCATTGATATTCAGACAGATACAACAAAATACTAGGTACTAAAACCCTATATTTTTTTTTCTTTCTTGACCAAAGTAATCTTTTGTCACACACACACACACACACACACACACCCCCCTATGAACTTTCAAAGGAAATTTAAGATACTTAGTACTGTCTACACAAAGACTCTAACATTCCTTCCTGAATGTCATTTTCAATATGGGGTAACTTTAATGGACACACTGGCCAGATGGTATTTTTTATGCAGGACAATTTAAGAAGACTCGTATTCCCGGAATATCATCCTAAACTAGTTAAAATATGTGTGCTACACCTTCCAGAACATTAGGCCTTCCTAACAATTGTAAAATACAAAAGCAATTGATGTAATAAGTAGGCTACATACGTGAAAGAGGATTATTTAAATTTAACAATAAACGCAATAGTAAGGAGCATTTATTTATTTATTTTGTTTCCTTTTTACTTGTGGTTAGTAGATTAAAAAAAAAAAAAGGCGCACTCTATTTGGCTTTTTTTTTTAAGTCGCTCAGCCCTGTCCAACTCTCTGCAACTCCATGGGCTGTAGCCCGCCAGGCTCCTCTCTTTGATGGGATTCTCCAGGCAGGGATACTGGAGTGGGTGCCATCCTCTTCTCCAGGGGAACTTCCTGACCCAGGAATCGAATCGGGGGTCTCCTTTGTGCAGGAGGATTCTTTACCAGCTGAGCTACCGGGGAAGCCCTGTTCGGCATGCCTAGAGCTTATTAACAGACTGTCAGCAAATGTTGTGAATGGGTTTAAGTAAAATGTATTCTGGAACATAGACATCATTAGCATCCCTATTGCCAACTCGATCACCGACGTGAGTTTGGGTAAGCTGTGGGAGTTGGTGATGGACAGGGAAGCCTGGCATGCTGCAGTCCATGGGGTCACAAAGAGTCGGACACAGCTGAACTGATTCTGGAACAGTTGCATTTTTGACTGAGAGACATCTCTCACAGTGAGATTTATTAAATATTGTACTTCTAAAGGGAATAGCAACACACTCCAGTATTCTTGCCTGGAGAATCCCATGGACAGAGGAGTTTGGTGGGCTACAGTCCATGGGGTCACAAAGAGTTGGACATGACTAAGTGACTAACACATATAGATGTTAAACCCGTGTACACATATATTCTGAATTGTGCAGTGAGTCAAAATTTGAAATTTGGGGCCAGATAATTCTTTATTGTTGGTTCTTGTCCAGTGTTTAGCAGATGAGACATGTAGACCTTCAGTTTGTATCAATTAAAATGTCTCTAGTCACTGACAAATGTCCCAGGAAAGGCAAAATTAATGCCATTTGGTAGCAGCACTACATTAACTTCAAAGTAAAAGTTTTGAGGATCCATTTTCCTTTTTATTTTTTGAAGTGTTATCGACATGTAAAAATCTGTACCTATTTAATGTATATGTGTTGATGAGTTAGAATGCAAGTGCCATAAACAATGCCTTAAACATAACCATCATCTGTAAATGTTTTTTTCCCTCTTTTTTTTTTTTGTAATAATAGCATTTACCATTAGTTCTACCATCTTAAATTTTTTAAGTGTATAAGACACCATGGTTAGCTATATGAACAATACTGGATTGTACATCTCTATGACTTACTCATCTTACATAAGTGAAACTTGTATCCTTTGACCAACATCTGCCCAGTTTATCCTTCCCTCAGCCCCTTGTTAAACACATTGTACTCTATGAGTTTGACTATTTTTGATTCCTTATATAATATGAGATCCTATAGTATTTGTTTTTCTGAATCTGGATTTTTTTCACTTTGCATGATATCCTCCAAGTTCCTTCATGTGATAGTAAATGGAACAATTCCCTTTAGAAACAATTCCATTTTATGCATATACAAACTTTCCTTTATCCATTCATCTGTCTATGGACATTTAGGTTATTTCATGTCATTGCATTCGTAAGTATTTCAAAATATTATAAATATCATATAAATATCAATGAACATGAGAGGGCAGATACATCTTTAGGATCTTGATTTCAATTCATTTTGGGTATATACTCAGAAGTGTAATTGCTGGATCATATCGTATTTCCGTTTTTTGAGGAAACCCCATGCTGTTTTCGGGCTTCCCTGATAGCTCAGTTGGTAAAGAATCTGCCTGCAATGCAAGAGACCCCAGTTCGATTCCTGAGTCAGAAAGATCCACTGAAGAAGGGATAGGCTACCCACTCCAGTATTCTTTGGCTTCCCTTGTGTCTCAGCTGGTAAAGTATCCCCCTGCAATGCGGGAGACCTGGGTTCGATCCTTGGGTTGGGAAGATCCCCTCGAGAAGGGCAAGGCTACCCACTCCAGTATTCTGGCCTAGAGAATTCCATGGACTGTACAGTCCATGCGGCCACAAAGAGTCAGACATGACTGAGCAACTTTCACTTTCACGCTGTTTTCAATAGTAGCTGTATCAATTTACATTCCCACCAAAAATGTACAACAGTTCTGTTTTTTCCACATGCTTGCCAGCATTTGTTATCTCATATCTTGTTGATACTAACTATCCCAACATTTAGTATAAGGTGGCATCCCCTTGTGGTTTTTACTTGCATTTCCACGATGTTGAACACATTTTAATATACCTGATGGACGTTTGTGCATATGTCTTCTTTGAAGAAATATCTATTCAGATATTTTTCCCACTTTAAAATGAGGTGTTTTTTTCTGATATTGAGATGTAGGAGTTTCTTATGTGATTTGGATACTAATCTTTTATGAGATATATGACTTGAAAATATTTCCTTCCATTATGTAGGCTTTTTCTTCACTTGGCTAACTGTTTTCTTTGTTGTGCAGTAGCTTTTTAGTTTGATATAGTCCCATTTGTCTTTTTTTTTGCCTGTTCTGGTGTCATTTCCAATAAATATTTTTCCAATGTCAATTTCAGGATACTTTTTCCCTATATTTTCTTTTAGTTTTAACAATTTCAGGGTTCCTTTACTGCTCTAGTTTCTTTTTTACACATTTACCCCACAGTCTACCACAGTTTGGTTTCTACCACTATATGGGTACTAAAATTCCTCATTACCATTACCATTAAACTTCCAGTCACTTAATCCTTTGTATATTCTTTGTTTTAAATTCTGAAATATTTGACATCCCCAATCCCTTTCCTTTGAGGAAACAACTTTGTATACAGCCACAATTTAAAAATGAATATTAAGGGATGAAAATTGCCCTTCATCATTAACTCAGTATGTATCAAGTACGTATTAGTCACCATGCTGAATATTTGTTTTGCCTGGTTTGTAATTACCACAGTAACCATTGAGTGTGGCTTATTAGACAGATTTGACACTGTTGAGCATGGTCATCTTGAAATTTAATGTGCTTTCTCTCAATCCCAAGAACCTGTCATGGGACCAGGTTCTGATTCTTCTTTTATCCCCTTTTGCCATGTGCCCAAGAGAATTACCAGTGACCTTTTTCTCTTGCTAGTCTCAAATTTCTCTCTTCCCTCTTTTTTCATCATTTTTTTTGGAGTAGAATTATTTTACAGTGTTGTATTAGTTTCTGTTACACAGCAAATTGAATCAATTATACGTATATCCCCTCATTTTTTGTATTTTCTTCCCATTGAGGTCACCACAGAGCAGAGTAGGGTTCCCCAAGCTATAAAGTGTGTTCCTATTAGTATCTATTTTATACATAGTATCAATAGAGTATATATGTCAAACCTGATCTCCCAATTCAGCCCATTCCTCCTCTTTTCCCCCTTGGTGGCTATATGTTTGTTCTCTATGTTTGTGTCTCTATTTCCATTTTGCAAATAAAATCTGTACCATTTTTCTAGGGTCAACATACATGTGTTAATAGACAATATTTGTTTTTTCTGATTTTGACTCACTTCGCTCTGTATGAAGAAAAAAAAAATGGAAGAGGATAGAAATCCTAGAGATAAACCCACATAATTATGGTCACCTAATCTGACAAAGAAGGCAAGGATATACAATGGAATAAAGAAGGCCTCTTCTAAAAGTGATGCTGGAAAAACTGGACAGCTACATATAAAAGAATAAAATTAGAACACTCCCTAATACCATACAGAAAAATAAACTCAAAATGGATTAAAGATCTGAAGGTAAGGCCAGACATTATAAAACTCTTAGAGGAAAACATAGGCAGAACACTCGGTAACATAAATCACAGCAGGATGTTTTTCACCCAACTTGCAGACTAATGAAAATAAAAGCA
Source organism: Cervus canadensis (assembly GCF_019320065.1). Taxonomy (NCBI): domain Eukaryota; kingdom Metazoa; phylum Chordata; class Mammalia; order Artiodactyla; family Cervidae; genus Cervus; species Cervus canadensis. The sequence goes on along the minus strand of NC_057414.1, from coordinate 18,682,284 downwards.
AAATTTGACACATGGGCTCTCTCTTGGATACTTCTATCCCTATGCTTTGGTTGCAGGATGAAATAGTTACTTTGTCTGCTCTTTCTTTGATGCTCTGGCAGAGAGGTGCCCCCAGACCATTTCATTTTGTCGATTTCACTGGGAATCACTGGGAGGATAACAACAGTGCAAAAACAAAACACACACAAATGCAGTGAAAGAACTCAGTTTTGAGAGTTCTAAACACTGTCGGGTGTGCCCGGCAATTTATAAATCCCTCAGATACAATCAATAAAAGTCCATTTTACTTCTCCCTAATTGTGATTGAAGAATAGATTTCAGATGGCAGCTGCCCTGTGGTCTCGCAAACTTTCTCTCTTAAAGATTCTGTTTCCTTGAGCCTTTCCCATCCACAAGGAGAAACAATGTGAGCAGAGTTCTTTTTCGCAGATGATGTTCATAATAATATTCATTATTTTTGTGTTTCTGTTCCTCATTTCAGTTGTAAAATTCAAGGTAAATGAGAAGAAATTAGCAAGACTTTTCTACTTTAACATGTACAAAGTGTCATTTACATCATCTTTATTGTTTTGTTTAATAAATATTTAAATGAGCAAACACATTTGTGCCTAACCACTGCTACAAATTTTATTTCCCCATCTTCTTAAACAACAATTGGCATTGTCTTGGACATGTAAAAAATAAAAGATAATAATGAAGATCAGAGTTGGATTTCCTGTGACCATCTTGGCTTCTCTCTCCTTTTCTTTCTTTCCTCTCCTGCTTCCTCCCATACAATTCAACACTTCCTTATGCAAGATCCAAGAGGTTTCCCTTGGGCCATTGCCCCACAGATATTGATTGAGAGGCATTTCAGATAATTTAGTTAGGATCTTCCCCTTTCCCCATATATCAAGGAAAATACAGTGTTGCAATTTTAACTTTAAAATGTAAACTCAAATTTCACCTACAAATATTGTTCATGTATCATGTGTTATGGCCTGACCTGAATTTTTAGCCAGTTTATAGGAAGTGAGCCAAGCTTTTGAAACCTGCCTGCCATGATACAGTCCCGTCTTCACATCAGACATGACCTTGGTGTTTGTTTTTTATCCTATAATCACTTTTAAGAAAACTAGGCTGTAGTTGAGGGACAAAGTAAATCAATAAACACTCTAAAATGGGATTGGGTTATCTGAACCATAATTTCATACCATAGACCAGTGCCTAGGTGAAAAATAGACCCTGTTTTCTTCTACAGGCTTGTGAAAAGAAACATGCTTAGCATTTCTGAACTTTGTACTGTGAAGTTTTCAAAATAGGTTTTCTGTTCAAGGAATAGAAAATAACTCAATTTTTTCTGACATTTTTATGGCAGTTTTAGAGACTGTAGATGATTTTGGATTATTGTTATAAATCATTAAGTAATCTCCATAAGGTCAAATTTTTGCTCATTTATATAGAATTTTAATATTATGCTTAGAGTTTTATAAATGTTGAATCATTCAGCAGAAAATTAGTTCACTGTAAAGGATTTTCAAAATAGATGCATCATGGTTGAAAATGGAATATTATTCATTTACCTAGTATGTACTGTATCAGCTTTTGGATTACTGTATTATTTTTTAATATGTGATGACTCTTAACTGCTGAAATAGGAAAACTTTTCATTCTTTAAAAGATACCTGTTGACCATTTAAAATTATTATTTTTAATGTATCTATTCCATAAAATTCCTATTATCTTTTTCATCTTTCTTAAAGCATACAAAACCAAACAAAATGCCAATGACAGATTTTATTCTTTATCTTAACTGACAGAATTAGAAGACAAGATTATAAATTAGTGAAGTAATATTAGATTATGAAAGAGCTTTCAGACAGTGGTTTTGTAGGCTAGAATTTTTCTTGTGAAGCCCAAATGACTCCAAGATGTAATTTCTGAAAAATCACATAAGTTATTTACAGATAATCTGTTGAAAATACCCTTCTTAAGTGGGTGTTTTAGAAAATTTCCCCAAATCCCAAAGCATTAGTTAGAACATACCTCAAACACCTTAAATAAAGGCTGTTTACACTATCATTAAAACAGCAATTCAAGGAATTGGAATATAATAAATAGGACATTTATTAACTCTAGTTAACAGGTAAAGACAATGAATAAAGTTAGTTGACCTAGTTAAGATTAGGCAAATTTGATTGGATGCAGAAGTAGCACTAAAATTCTTTAGGAATATCTGATTTTCTAATTTTCCTTAATAAAAACCTCTCATAGCTTCTATAAGGCCATAACTCTAAGAGAATTTTATAAATAACACAATTGAAAATTTTTATCGAGAATACAAGATACAGACAGAGCAAGCATCTTCTTCTATTTTCCTACCTCCAAATATATATTAACTCTGTTCATTTTTGTCTGTTTTCCCTGTCACCATTTCAGTTTACGCCTCCATCCTCAGCTACCCATCATTGAGTAGGAGACTTCCTCTTGCTTTCACTCCAAACTCCCTCCAATCTTTTCTGCGCTTACAAACCATCAAAATCTTTAAAATAAAAAATTACTCTCTAAAATCACTTTTTTTTTTTTTTTTTGCTCTTAGAATAACATACCAATCCTATTCCAAGTCTCATAAATCCATGTCTGATCTTGTCCTGGTCTGACCTTGCATTTAACTCACTTGTGCTGCCTTCTCCATCCCTCCAGCCACAGTAAAGCCTTTAAATGTCCTACGATTGCTCTAGTCTCAGAGCCTTCTCACCTGCCCTTCCTTCTATCTGGAATGTCTTTGCTCTTTGCACAGAACACATCCTCACATTTTTCAAGACTTCTCATGTCACTTTTCAGCAACATCTTTCCTGACCACTCTATCTAGGTAGCTCTAATTATTGTCCTTATTGTTCCTTGTTTATTTTCTTGTAAGTTATTTGCCACAATTTGTAGATGTGATGATAAAACATGTGTTAGGAAGGAAGAAATGTTCTTGTACCCTTCTAGGTTCTTCTGGCTGATCTAAGAATTACAAGACAGATTAACAGGGGAACATCAAAGTTTAATGTTGCTGTTGAGTCGCTAAATTGTGTCCGACTCTGTGATCCCATGGACTGGCACACACCAGCCTTCTCTGTATTGCACCATCTCCCAGATTTTGCTCAAATTCATGTACATTGAGTCAGTGATGCCATCCAGTCATCTCATTCTCTGCCATCCCCTTTCCTTTTGTCTTCAATCTTTGCCAGTTCAAAGTTTAATAACATGCATATATGGAAGAGGTCCAGAAAAACTGAGTTACTAAAATAACTGAAACTCTTACCTTAGACACCATCTTCAACTAAAGACTAAAGAGGATGTTGGGGTTGTGGTTTGGAACTCTGAAAAGGGGAAAGGAAAGTAGATGGAAAAGCAAGTGTTAGATAAACAAATGTTTGCTGGGCCATGAAGAGATAAGATAACACAGACTAGATATCCCCACCACACCCAACACATATTCACTGCAGACATCTCTGGTGATAGCTTGATCCCCGTAATTGACCTTCTGTCTAAAAATTTCAGGCCATTAGGGAAGGCCAAAGTTTTTTTTCCTGAGTCTTTTGGGCCTTGATTCTTTTTCAATAGAAATAATCTGCATGCGAGAGAGACATTTTTGGGTGGTGAATTTTGTTCCACTACCCATTTATATTTTGTACACACATACACCTTCATACACATGTTCATGGATCTGTATCTGTTTATCTGTCTAGAGAAGGAGGGAAAGAGAAAGGAAGAAAACAGAGGGGTCAATAGGTAGATTGTTGCTTTTGACTTGTATACTTAACTTTTGCTAAATCCATAAAGGCAAGAACCATACATATTTTATTCACTAAAATATATCCAGTGCCTGGGATGATGCATGGCCCATAATAAGTATTCAATAAATTTTGTGAATGAATAAGAAAATGAGATGTTTGAGATGGTTGAATGAGGATGAGATGGTTGTATGGCATCACTGACTCGATGGACATGAGTTTGAGCAAGCTCGGGGAGTTGGTAGTGGACAGGGAAGCCTGGCGTGCTGCAGTCCACAGGGTCACAAAGAGTCAGACACTATGGAGTGACTGAACTGAACCAAAAAAGAATGAATGGAAGAATTAATACCTGAATTCAAGCACCTGCTTCCCTTATGGCTCAGCTGGTAAAGAATCCGCCTGCAATTCGGGAGACCTGGGTTCGATCCTTGGGTTGGGTAGATCCCCTCGAGAAGAGAAAAGCTACACACTCCAGTATTCTGGCCTGGAGAATTCCATGGACTATACAGTCCATGGGGTTGCAAAGAATCTGACACGACTGAGCAACTTACATTTTCATGCTCAAGCACCTAGATGATTGTTCACTAAGTTTTAAGAATTTCAGTCCAAAACTTTCTACTATGCAACTCCGAACCCCGAGCCACAGCAGAATGTCCACCTCTGACACACAGCTTTTCCTTATTTTCTCCTTTTCATTCTACTTCAAATGTGTTTGTTTTAACTGTCCTAAAATCAAGTATTTATTAAAGACTCTAATTATATGTTATGTTTTATGTCCCCTGTTACTTGCAAGTTGCTCAGTATAAGCTCCAAGTGTGTAGACATTATTTCCTTTTAAGAAGAAAACATCCAGAATATTAAACTTCCATAATGCAGACTCTTAGGTAGATTCTTATTTTAATATATGCTTATTAACTTTGAAGACATCAAGGTTGTCTGAAAGGCAGGACTTTCAGTCCCTCTGAGAAGCACAGTACATCTCCCAATGTTAATTTAAGCTTGACAGATGAGGGGTGAATTTATTTGTGAGAGAGTTCATATCATCGTTGAGAAGCATTTATTCCTTCCTGAAAGGTTATTTTCTGTAAAATAAGATATAGTGCTTCATCCAGGCTTCCAGCTTGCTCTGTAAGCGAACAATCCTTGGCATTTAGACGAAGTGTTATGTCCTCTAGCTAGGAAATGAGTTGTGAGAGGGATTTTTCATTTCTAACTTTTGATCGTAGTAACATTTTCCATAAGCTTATATGGAGACAGCCACTGCTAAGCAGGTTTATTTTCTCTGGGTCATAAAATAACATATGGGTGGAAAGAATCCAGTTATTGCTTTGGTTGAAAGAACTTCATAATGTCATGGAAAAAGAGCGGGTCACATCAGATGAGATGGATGAGACGGATAAGAGAATGTATCTCAGCTCTGACCTTTGTGGTCTAGGCGACCTTTGGCAAGTTATTTAACTTCTATAAATCTTGTTTATTTTTATGTTATATCATAACTTCCTCATAAGGTACTAAGTTTTTAATGACACATTAGGAATTTGACACATGATCCCTTGAAGCAACAATAATAATAATGCAGACAACACCATTGGACTGAGACAAGGAAAGAGATATTTTGGTATATGCCTGCTTGCATGTGTGCTCAGTAACTAAGTCCTGTCTGACTCTTTTGTGACCCCATGGACTGTCACCTGCCAGGCTCCTCTGTCCATGGGATTCTCCAGGCAAGAATACTGGAGTGGGTTGCCATTTCCTCCTCCAGGGGATCTTCCCGACCCAGGGATCGAACCCATGTCTCCTGTGTCTCCTGCATTGGCAGGTGATTCTTTACCACTCAGCCACCTGGGAAGCCCATTTCAGTATTTATCAACAGTTATTTTATCCATTAATTGTTCATTTCAAAAATTTAACCAGTGCTTTCTAGGTGACAGGCATTGAGCTAGTTATAAATCACTGAGAAAAACCACAGTAGTATCTTTTATCATAAGTTACACTGCTTTTTTATTGTTTCAATTTTATGGATTTTTGAAAAATATCTAAGGTTTTATTTTTTAAAGTTTTGGTGAGTTAGTGTTGCATTTCCCAGCTGTGTTATTCTCATTCTTTTTAATTTTTTTTTTAAACTGGAAAATAGTTGATTTACAATGTTGCATTACTTCCCCTTTCTTTTAAAATTGGTACAACTTTTGGGATTTGCCCTCAACCTTTGGGAGAGTCTCAGGATATGATGATAACCCATAGGTGTTTCTCCAGTTTGCTTATGTGGTGATTTGTAATTGCTATAACACTTACTTGCTAAGATTACAATCACTAGTTTAATTATCTCCTTTACTAGAGTATAAACCTTTTGCTATAGAAATTGTGGCAACCTTATTTACTATTATATACATATAATAACACTTACTGTATAATATTGAAGAAATAAAAAGATGAATAGATGAGTATTTCCCATGACTACACATGCTATGTGAGGTACATGTGATTACAAATGCTGAAAGTTACATTTTGAAACACTGATGTAAATAAGAAAAAGTAATTATGCAAATTCAAGCTTCTACATTCATAACATTTTAAAATTACATCCACTGAAAATGAAAAGTGATATGTGTTGGAAAGTAAAGTGCAATTAGTCTAACATATTTTCAGTAAATTGTCAGATTATCTAGGAACATTTAGGAAGCCAAGATTCTCAAATAAATAATCCCCCTAAATCAGTGAAGCTGATCCTTTGCACTATCTAAGGATATGAGACAGGGGTAAAGCAATTAATTCAGCTCCAAAATAATCCTCTAAGCACTCATCATCTTTAGTCTTTGCTCAAGAACTTTAGGAACCTGTCAAAAAACTGTAGTGAAATGAATGAAGCAGCACTGATGTAAACGTGTTTCTTTGTCTAGCCCACTTGCTTGCTTTCTAAGAAGTAAAAATTGTGTAAATATTTGTTACAGAACCAAAAGAAGAAAACTGAAAACGTAGATAAATCACCTTTAATATATCATCCTTTGATGACTTAAGAGCTGGTATGATCTTAAATGAGAGCATATGCTTGGCTTTCCATAATTGTTGCTATTCATAGTGATAACATACCTTCCTTAATTTGCATACAAAGATGTAAATATAGACTGAACCATATTGAATTTGTATTTTTGTCCCTGTATAATATATAATGTATTATTCATTCTGTCTTCACTATATTCACAGTAAAAGAAAATGAATTTGGAACATCTTAGAAGATTTCCTGTTGTCATTAACCCTTCTTCTCTTTGCTTATTTGAGGTGGATTTCAAAAATGTCCTGTAGAGAAAGAAAACCAATGGAAATAGTTTGTGGGAAGACAGAAATTTTTCTTTGTGGCTAAAGAAAAATTACAAATGTTTCTACATGTACTTACATTTTTTGCATTTTATTCAGAGTAACTATTAGCTTAGGCTGATGTTTTCTTATTTCAAAAATGCAATTTATTCTTGGAAAAATGCCATCAAATCACATCAAATTAGTTCTATAATATTTGGTGAACTAATGCAAAGAGTGTACAATACAGATAAATTGAAATATACTATGAATTCTGGGCAAAGTAAAGGTTAAACTATTTCATATTAATGTAAACATTGCACATATTCAGTCTGTTAATTCTAGGTGTGTTGAAAGTGAAGATAATTCTTATATGTAGCTCACCTCTATCTAATGAAAAAAAGATGTAAATGAATCCAAAACTTATTTGAGACTACAAGTAAACCAGATAGGCTAGATAACTCATCAGGAAGATATATTGAGAATCTAACATCTATTGCATTCCTACTACCACCTGCTACCCATGAAGTTGTAAGTTAGGGACATCATAAATAAAAGCTAGCTGAGCCACAAGAGTGAGGTATATCTTTGGATTTGGGAGGCTCTGAAGAAATGCTTCTTCTCTCATTTCTTAACTCCCATAATTATTAACTTCCCAAGTAAGTAAAATGCCTTAGACCTTCTCTGTGAAGAAATGTTTGAGAAGATTCTCAAGATCATAGATTTTAAGAAACACAGTCTTTAAGCACAATTAATGAAGTTACAGTATTTGTATTCATCAAATTCAACTCCCTTAGTTTTACACCACATTTGGTGTGTTACAGTAGTCCATAGTTTGAGAGACAGTTCTGAGTGTGGGAGAGAGTATGGACTTTGGAGTCAGAAAACCTGGGTCCAAAACTACCTTAAACTTTTTTAGTCTTGTAACCTTGGGCGAGTCAACTGCATTTAGAATCTAGGCCTTAAATTCCCTTCCCTGAAAAATATGGACACCAACATGTCTTTTGTATAGATTTTATTAGTATCATTCAAGACCAGGGGTGTAAAGTTCCTGGCCAGTTATTATGACTGTGTTGAGCTGAAAGGTGTGTGGTCACTCATCTCACAACAAAACATTTCCAGTTAAGGATCTCAAAGCACAATGAGGAAATGTGGTCCAGCATTGCTACAGGTAGAAAATAGAGGAAATGAAGATCCTTCCCTCTACCATCTCACTTCCCTGTCTGACTCTGGGCCATTTACTTTCAGTACACTGACCATTTCTCTCCACTTGTAGGAAAGAAAGTGATCAAAGAAGGACCCAGACATTGAAAAGTCTAGGTTGTGCCAGAGCTGCACTTCCACTAAGGAAGCACCTTCAGGGCACTATTAATCCTGCTCTGTGAAGGAGAGGCCCTGGGGTGATCTTTTAAAAAGATTTAAAAACCTTCTGACATGTTTGCCATCTAAGCAAGTCTAGTGCTGCTACAGAGCAGCGTAGGGAAGCTGGGAGCAACTTTAGAAAGTGGAAAAATAATGAACCTTGCTCCTCTTTTGCCAGAAGGGCCTTAGCAACTCCATGCCCTCTATTTTGCATGCCTGGAGGGGAGAATATACTGTAGATACCATGCTTCTCCTTTTCTTTAACCTCTCTGGTTTTCTTTCTCCCCACCCACCCACCCCCTTTTTTTCCATCTTTTTCTTCTTATTTTTTTAAAGCTTTGTTTCCTTTTCTTCTTGCTTCCCCACTGAAGTCAAGTGGCATGAATGTATCGTCTACTATTTTTAAGTCCCAGTGATGTCAAGACTAACAAAGAATGGAAATGCTCATTGCCCTTGTCAAATTCCTATCAGCAGATCTTTTTAGATGGGGAATGTATTTCCAAGGATTATTGCTTCATCTCTCAGCGCTGCCTAACATGGTCTCCTGCTTTTAACTAGGGACATTTGGTTTATCTGCTTCCCTAAACATCTTATAAATTTCTCCTCAATGGCATCCACACCTTGCCTACTGGCCAGCAGTACCTCTTGTCCTTGTCACTGTCTGTAAGTTAGCTCACTTCCTTTAATAGGTCTAATATGATTAACCTCAGATCGTGTCTTTTCACTGTCTGGAGGCCTAACCATCTTTGCAAACATAGAAGATTCAAAATAGCACTCACTCTCTCCCTTTATTGTTATCTCCACTCAGCAAGCAGGATCCTACCCTAAATTCTTGACCTCAGGGGAGAGCCTCACCTGGCAAGCCCCTTTTTTTCCCCTTATTGTGTATATCAAATCACTAGATAATTCTTAGGAAGAACGCCTCTGTACTATCCCTCGTGTCTTTTCTTGTGTCAGTCTTTCTCCATCCTTCCCAAATTCAATCCTCAAAGCTTCTCTCCAGGATGTTTTCAGTAACTTTCTAGCTGGCTGCCTAATCAACATCCTTTTCCCTTTAATTACATTCTCCATCTGATTACCCACCTGACCTTTTTGAAGATTAGTTTTGTTTACATTGTTTTACTGCTTAAAACTGTTATTTGCTACTAATTGTCTATAAGAAAATAATAAGCTAGACCTCTAGATTATCCTTCTCCAGTCCTCTTTTATCAATATCTTATTCCCTTTAGACTTCAGAACTATTTTACACATTGTCCCTGATTTCCCTTGAACGTTTATGCCTATGTCATGTCTATGTACTATTCCTTCTAGCCTGTAGATTTCCTCCCCAACCAGCTTACTTAGGCCTAGTGCAGTCTTCCTGGTTGTTACAAATGATGTGTCTGTGCCCTAGACACTGTGAGCCTGATTCACACTGATGGCATGTCTGAGTCCTGACCACAAAACACAGGAGCGGCAGCCCTCAGCCAGTGATAGGAACCAGAAGAAAAGGGACCCTGATACATTAGTCTGGGTTCTCCAGAGAAACAGAACCAGTAGATGTGTATATATTATAATAAGTTGAGTTCAGTCACTTAGTCACGTCTGACTCTTTCAACCCCATGGATTGCAGCACACCAGGCCTCCCTGTCCATCACCAACTCCTGGAGCCTATTCAAACTCATGTCCGTCGCATCGGTGATGCCATCCAACCATCTCATTCTCTGTCGGCCCCTTCTTCTCCCACCTTCAATCTTTCCCGGCATCAGGGTCTTTTCCAATGAGTTGGTTCTTTGCATCAGGTGGTCAAAGTATTGGAGTTTCAGCTTCAGCATCAGTCTTTCCAACGAATATTCAGGACTGATTTCCTTTAGGATTGACTGGTTGAATCTCCTTGCCGTCCATGCAAAGAGATTTGTTATAATGAATTGACTCACATGATTTTGGAGGCTGACAAATACCAAGATCTATAATTAGCGAACAGCAGACCCAGGAAAGCCAATGGTATAGTTCCAATCCAAGTTCAAAAGCCTGAGAACTAGGATTTCTGATGGTGAAAATTTCAGTCTGAATTTAAATTCGAAAGAAGACCGATTTCTTACTTAGCTCAAAGGCAAGCAGATAGATAAAATTCTCTTAGTCTACCTTTTTGTTCTATTCAGGCCTTTGAGGTGTTGATTAAAGCCCACCCACATTGGGGATGGTAATTTGCTTTTACACAGTCTAGGGACTCAAATGTTCATCTCATCCAAGAAAAAAATTCACATACCCACCCAGAAAAATATATTTTGTTTTGTTTTAATTATTTTAATTTAAAAATTGTTTTCCAGTTTCATTGAAATATGGTTGACATAACTGAATTTATTTAGGTTGTACAGAATGATAATATATGTATATACCATGAAATGGTTGCCAAAATCAAGTCCACTAATACATACATCATGTCCCACAGTTACCATTTTTTTGTGTATGTAATGAGAACACTGAAGATCTACCCTCTTAGCAAATTCTGTGGACATTAGAGAATTACTAACGCAATCACTGTGCTATACATTAGATCTTTTTCATCATATAATAAAAACTTTTTATACTTTAACCAACATCTCCCCGTTTCCTGGTAACCACTATTCTAATCTCCGATTCTATGAGTTTGACTTTTTTAGATTCCATACGCAGGTGAGATCATACATATTTGTCTTTCTGTCCCTGGTTTATTTCATTTAGCATAATACCTTCCAAGTTCATCTAAATTTTGTTCCAAATTGCAGTGTTTTCTTTTTATAGCTGAATAATATTCCATTGTATATCTATACCACATTTTCTTTATGCATTTATCTGTCAATGGATACTTAGATTTTTCCATATCTTGGGTAATTGTGGATATTATGAATAATGCTGCAATGAACATGCAGATATCAGTTCAGGGTACTGATTTAATTTCCTTTGAATAAATACTCAGAAGTGGAATTGCTGGATCATACAATAATTCTATTTATAATTTTTTTGAGGACACTTCAGACTGTTTTTATAGTGGCTATACCAGTTTACATTCCCATCAAGGATGTTCAAAGATCCCTTTTCTCTGAATCCTCACTAATACTTGTTATCTCTTATTTTTTTATGATAGCCATGTTAATAGGTGTGAGGTGATATTATTGTTTTGGTTTGTATATATATCCTGGTGATTTGTATATATATCTTCTTTGGAGAAATATCTTTTCAGGCCCTTGGTACATTTTTTAATTGTGTTATTTGTGTTTCATCTTGCTCTTGAGTTGTATGAAGCCCTTAATGCATTTTGAATATTAAACCTCATCAGATATATGGTTTGCAAATATTTTCTCCCATTCTTTAGATTCCCTTTTAATTTTTCTGATTGTTCCTTTGAACAATTCATATTGTTCATATTGTTCATATTGTTCAAAGGAATAATATATGAATTGTTCAAAGGAACATTTGAAATATTTAAATTTGAGGTAACCACCCACATTTGTCTATTTTTTCCTTTGTTTCCTGTGCTTTTTGTGTCAAATCCATTAAATCGTTGACAAGACCAATATCAAGGAGCTTTTACAGAGTAATGTTTAATCAAATATCTGGACACCCTGTGCCCCAGTCAAGTTGACACATTAAATTAACCATCACACTTGATTTCCTTCCCTTATAGGAAGACAACTATGAGGTATATTCTTTATTTCTAAGATCTTTAGCTAGTTTGATCTCTAGTTCCTCAGTGTCCCTTAGGTCAACACTACTAGTTTCTTTTTCCTATCTATCTCATTTTCCAGCTCCCCAACTCAACTTCATAAGATCACCCAAACTACACACAGAGTCAACATATGTGATATATTTAATGAATTCAATTTCTGTGTGTATGTGTGTGTGTGTATTTGCCCTCATTACCCAAGGTTTTTCGTTTTTTGTTTTATGTGAGAGAACTATTTGAGGGGAAATATTTCAGGAGATTCAAAATCAAAATGTTCATTTACAAAAAATTTTTTGAGGGGAGACTCTAAGGGTACAGTGGGGAGAAGAGATACACTTGTCAAACATCAATAGAGTCCCTATGCAAGTACAGTTAGGCAATGCTTCCATATTCTCTCATCCTTCAGCTGCAGAGAAATGTCCCAGTGCTTATTTTCTTGAAAGAGGTTACTTGTTAAGTTTTAGACAAGCTAAAATTCATTTGAGATGTAAAGCAATATCATCTTTTTAGTTTCTTTAGAATCTTGATCATTGACTTGCTAAGGCTCCTGTTTCAACTACCCTTTTCAACTTTATGTAGCTCTCTTGTTTAATATCCTCCTGCTATATTTTTTACTTCCCCACACACAAAATTCTGCACTTGTCCCTGGAATATTAAATATTTTTCTAGTTGACTGGATTAAGAGGCATAGTTAACTTCCCTCTAGTGATGCAGTTATTATGCTGTAGATCAAATATCAGATACCTGCTGCCTCTAGCCTTAATTATTTGGATACTTGGATATTTTTAAAGATATCTTGGATAGCCTTAAATTGACTCAAGCATCCATCTCACAGATGTAGAGAACTCAGCACCACCTTACCCTCATTAATGTTTCTAGGAGGATTAAAGGCTTATGTTTATTTTGCTCTGAATTTCTTCTTTTGCTGAATTTGCATTCTCACACTATAGCTCTTCATTTTGCATTATTCAATTTACTCCCTAAAAGCACCACATCAACAAAGGATTATATGTCCCTGAGGTTTTACTGAGGATTTTAAGTTATTTGAAAATGATAGATAGCATCATAATACTGTGCACAATGTATATTAAATAATTTCTTTCTACATAATTCCCTAAACTCATTAGATATAAGGAATGTGTTCTTTGCTGTCTTTTCTCCTAGAGTCCTGCACTTTTTACACTTCTGAAACCCATCCTTGCTTTAACCTATCTTTATCCTAAGCACAACTTTCTTAACTAAGTGTCCATTGAGAAATTTCTTTGGAATTGGAAAGTGTTTTGCACATACTTTCCAATTTTCAGATGAATCCTGGTGGGGATGGGGTGGTGGGGGATCATGTCACTCTAGGAACAGAAGCCAGAGTCCATAGCTCTTTATGATCTAGCACCTGCCTACTTACCACCTCTCATCTCTTAGCTCTTCCCCAGTATGCCTCCTCACTGTAGTGATAGCAGGTCCCTGCAGGTCCCATACATTCTTCCCTCTTCCATGCACCTTTGCATGGGCTCTTATCTTCTACCTGTGACAAGGTATCCATTCCCTCCTCTCTCATGCTATTACTGATACTGACCATGATTCTCCTTCTAGAACACTCCAATTGCCCACCCAGCATAGTCTGTTTTGGATACTCCCCCACTCTGTTCCTACAGCATCCTGACCATGCCTCTTTTTCCTCCTGAGATATCATAGACTAAGGGATTCCTTTTTTCTGGGCAGAAATTATGGTTTGTTCACTGATATATTATCATCTTTACCACAATGGTGGTTTCTGGAATATATGATGGATAATAATAAATTATTGTTGAATGAATGAATAAATTACTGAATGAACTAACTAACTGTGAGTCTAGGCTACCCAATGTCCTTCTTATATCTACTCCCAAATATTTTTGAAGGGGAATTAAAGTGAATATTAGAGCACTCCATATTTAGTAGAACTGGAAATGAGGAGTATCATGTTTGATTGATACTCTCATATGTTGTTGAATTCACACCTCCCAAAGTTAAAAAATTATTTTTCTCATCATTGTTGAAGGCCTAGGTAAATCAAACATGTTAGTAATTATTGAGATTGGAGGAATTCATCCTAAGCTTTTATTTTCAGTACACAGGAAAGTAGTGAAAGGACATCTCATAAAACATTTGTAGTCATGCTTTCAGCAGAATTTGAAAAGGAAAAAATGTGAACTCTGGAATTGACAATTTTGACTGAATTTCTTACTTTATCATTTGAAGCTTTCTGCTGCAACTTCTAATTTTCTCGTTCCTGAATCATATTCTGTCTAACTGCTGTGACATTTAGTGTTCTGAGCAGTTGCTCACGAGACAGTGCCCCAACATAAGCAATTCAAAGATGTCTTTGGCCTACTTTTGTTCCAGTTGCCAGAGATAATTGGAGACATCTTCCATATGTCCTCTGAAGAGCCTGCCCCCCAGTGAAAGAGTTAGTCATCCCAGCAGTTGTGTTTTTCTAAATCAATCTCCCACAATGTTCTTATTTTAATTGTAAGTATTAATACATCTGCCTAAATACATCTGCAGCTGCCTGACTGTTGAAACTCTTCTGTGCTATCCACCTAATTAGTCTCCCATCTGTTATTTGTAACAGGATATCTATTTCTTCCAGGAGATTGGCTTTCCATGTGAGTCCAGCTCTGCTGGCAGTAGGGACTGTCCAATATTCATGAACATAGTGACTTGCAGAACTCAGCCACTTTTAGGTGAATGCCTTATACTCTTGTTACCTTAACTGATTCTCAGCCTCCTCACTCTATAACTGGAACCTTTCAACATTTTATGCTGAAAAATTGACTGTTCCTGCTCTTTCCTTTGCCCTCCCCACAGTTGCTTATTATTAAACCTGAAAATTCAGGTTTGACACTTCCTAGTATAACATCAGTTATCACCTGAAATGCCAAGGGGATCAGCTGGGTTGTGCTATCAAACCTATATTGGTCACCAAAACATGTTTTGAGGGCATTTTATCAGTCTCTGAATTTCAAAAGTAGAAAAATGAATGTCATAGCTAACAGTCGTTCTTGAGAACAGTGTACAAGTTAACGTTACATAGAATTTACTATTTGCCAAATCCTGTCTCAAATACTTTACCTATATTAACCCATTTAATCCTCACAATAAACCTGTGAGATAGGTAACCTTATTAGTTCAGTTTTACAGTGAACACTCTGAGGCTTAGAGAGATCGTATGGTCTGTCCTAGGGCACAGAGCTGTTAAGAAGCAGAAGTTGGCTTTAGTCTGGTAGAGTTTGGTTGTGGGATGGGATCTTTAACTGTTCGGTTAAATTGCTTCAAAAGGCAGGACTCGTTTGCATACCTCCCACCCCTACCTGGGGTGATTATGCTGACTTACTCTTCTCCTTTACCCCACTCTGCTTCCTTAACTCATAGACCCTTCCCTGCTCATGGTCAGGCCTATATTATTTACTTACGTGTAAGTCAAAAATCTTCCCTGAAACTCTGTGAAATCTGAATGTCTTTGCTCCAGACCTGGTCTGAAGTATTAAATATATTTGAATTAATTCATTCAGCATTTAACATAGAGAAATCACTGAATAACTGATGGGCATTTTCATCCTTTTTCAAAGGGAGGACTTGGCCAAGCCTCTCTCTTTATGTAGATTTTTATTTTTTTAAATGAGATTTAGCTTCTGTACCATAAAGGATACACTTGTTAAATATAGATTAGCTTTTATACTCAAGTAACCACAACCAAAATCAAAATATGGAACATTTCTAGCATCCTAGAGAGTTCCCCAGTGTCCTTTCCCAGTCAACATCCACTCACCCTTTCAAAAGATAACCACTACCCTGATTCTACCACCAGAGTTTAATTTTGCCTGTTATGAGCATCATGTAATAGAATCATTCAGTATCCTCTCTTTTGCATCTGGCTTCTTTAGCTCAATGTAATGTCTATGAGATTCCTCCAGCTTGCTGGGTGTGGCAATAGTTTGTTCTCTCTCTCTTTTTTTTTAATTGCTGTATAGCTTTCTATTATATGAATATACTACAATTATTAATCCATTTTCCTATTAATGGACACTTTTTGGTTGTTTCTCGATTTTTTTTTCTATTATAAATGAAGTTACTTAATCTAATCATGTGTGTGCAGTCTTGTGGACATATATATATATTCCTTCCTTCTGGGTATTCTCTTCAGAGAAGAATTGTGGTTATATTGGACAGCTACATATTTGGCTTCAATAGATGCTGATAAACTATATCCTAAGTGGTTGAACAAATTTACACTCCCAGTAGCATACGTGAACATTTTAGTTCCTGCTGCACCCCACCCCCACCCCCTTAACAGTTGGTCCTTTGGGTCATTTATAGGAATGTGCCCACTTTCTTATCTAAGCTCTCACTCTGCATACAGCACCCACTTACCTTGCTCTCTGGAGACTGGTTTCCACTTAGATCTTGTTTACACTGAAATCTAAAACATCTTCTCTTTGCCAGTGTCATTTTTCTCTGGGGTTATCCACCTGTCATGTACAGACCCTGCCTTTTTGCCAAAATTAAATGTACAATGATAATAACAATGGCAACAATAAAGGAAAACGCTTACTGATTGTTTACAAAGGATCACATTCTGCCCTAAAGCTTTGTGTACTTAATGCCTTGCAATGTCTGTTATCCCTGGCCTGGAGTGTTGCTTGGAGCTAACTGTATGAATGGCATCCTGTGAGCAGCCAAATGTAACTTCTTAAATCTAAATCTCTTGTGACTTGGGATCAAGCAGAAGCATAAAGCGCTGAAAGATGGCCCCCAAGGATTCTGCTGTCCCAGCTACACCAAAATACTAAAAGTTCACAAAAGAAAAAATTGCAAGCAGATAATAAAACTACAAACAAGAAAAGCAGTAAAGGCCATGCCAGGATTATGAGGCTCTTTCTAACATTAAATCAACATTTTCAAACCCAAGTTTTCAATATCAATATAAAGAACCAAAGCAACCTAAATATTGCTTTTATGTTCACTGTAAATATATATATATACATATGTATGTATAACCCAAATTTCAAAAAATCTTGATATTTGGTCTCTGGAAAAGTGAAAGTATTAGTTGCTTAGCAGTGTCTGTTTGTGACCCCGTGCATGGACTGTAGCCTGCCAGGCTTCTCTGTCCATGGAATTCTCCAGGCAAGTGGAGTGGGTCGCCATTCCCTTCTCCAAGGGATCTTCCCGACCCAGGGATCAAACCCAGTCTCCTGCATTGCAGACAGATTCTTTACCATCTGAGCCACGAGGAAGGCCCATCTAGTCTCTACAACACATTTAATGCCACTTAGAACAATTTCCTCATTATAAAAATAAAGAGAAGTCGCTCAGCTGTGTCCGACTCTTTGCGACCCCGTGGACTGTAGCCTACCAGGCTCCTCCCTCCATGGGATTCTCCAGGCAAGAATACTGGAGTGGACTGCCATTTCCTTCTCCAGGGGATCTTCCTGACCTAGGGATCAAACCTGGGTCTCCTGCATTGCAGGCAGACGCTTTAACCTCTGAGCCACCAGGGACCTAGCTAAAAAAATTTTACCAAACGCACATCATGACATTTAGCTACATGTTGCCAAAAAATGTTAAAGCTATATGAATTTTTTTCTTTAATATACAGATGAAGTCAACACAAATTATGCTAATTATCACTCTTAACTTCTCATTTAGGAAACTATTAAACCACTACTTTCTAATCTATAAAATAAGGAAAATACATTTGGGTTAAAACCATTTGGCCTTTCACCTGCATATAGCTACATATGGGAATCTATTTGATTTTCACAATTGCTCTTCTGCTTGTTTCATTGGCATTAAATCACTTTCCACTGACAGTTACATTTTATGTTTCTCCTGGATTTTACTAAAAGAGGCTTAAGCAGTTGTATGGTTTTTACTAAAAGTGAGTAAAAGTGTTTTGCTTTTTTGTTTTTTTTGTTTGTATTTTTAGTATACTAGGTGCCATTGAAGTAACTGCTTAATTACTGGCTTTCTTCTGTTTAGTACACTGTTTGATTTTTAGAGTTTTATTTTATATTATAATTTCCTTCATTCTTCTGTATCCCTGCACTCTTTATGCTTGATCAATGTCTTTTGTTATAAAAGAAAAAAAAAAAAGCATCACAGTGTCTCATGGTCTTCTGCATCATTGGATGATTTATTGCACTGTTACATTACTAGAATGACAATATTTTTTGTGAATTTTAACATAATGGATCATAAAGACAGTTTCCCCACCCCAGGAGTGTCCTAGCAATAAATCTTCAATGTTGATAGGATCGAGTATTTTAAAGATGGAAACTTGAGGAGAACCAATATATGATACATGACCTTGAGTTTCTCCTCCACATATATTTTACCTTAATTTAAATAGATGATTATTGATGAGCATGAAAGAAATTAAATTATATGTTGATTAAAATGAAACAGCATCTTATATTCATGCTTAGTAAGGTATTTTTCAATGGAAAAACTGTCTTTGCTTTTCATAAAAAAACAGCATATGTCACTTATTATTCCTTTGAAAAAAGGCTTCATTTTGGTATTGTGTATAAGGTAGTTGGTCTTCAGTGGAGTCTAAAATTTATCAGAGAAAAGCGAAGACAAAGGGCCAATTCACTGTACTTCTTGTCCTTGAAATGTGTTTAGGGATTATATATGAATACATTTTAAAACTGAGTATTACCAATACAAAATAAGTTATTCAGATAGAGAAAATATAACAATGGCCATAAATATACAAAATTATGTCTACTCTCCCTAGTTACAGGAAAAAGGTGGTATAAAGCAATCAGATTAGAAAAATAAATAAGAAGGTTGATAATAGCCAGAGTATATTTAGAATGAGGTAAAAAGATACATTTTCATACATATTATTGGTAGATATGTATAATGATGAAAAATGTTAAGTGGTCATACAATATGATAGAGAAATTTGACATATTTTTGTTTCTGCTCAAAACTTTGTAGTGGTGTCAGATTTCAATTAAAAGGCAAAGGTTTGTGGTGTTCTAAAAGCCCCATGCTCTTTGGACTCTTGGTACTTTTCTTCTCCTCACTGCCAGTTATTCACTGATTCAGCCACCTGGGTCTCCTTGATGTTCCTGCAATGTGTTAGGTGTGATTTCTGCTGAAGGATTTGTTCCTGTTTTTCTGTCTAGAGTGTTCTTCCCCCATAGATCTGTTCAGCTAATTTGTCTACTTGCTTTGGGCTTTGCTCAAATCTTCTGGTATTAAAGAGACTTATCTTAGCTGCCCCACTCAGCATTACACATTCTATCCATCCTTTACCCCTCCACAATGACAGTTTTTTTTTCCCTAGTGACTTATTCCAAGTGTCTAGAACCTACCTTATTGATTCAGCAGAAGCAAAAAGGAATACATAAAGTTTTACACACAAAGCATTTTTTTTATTTTAGCATTGCTTAGTAATAAGAAAAATCTAGAGATCCCCAAAGTATCCTTTGGTATAAGCCAGGGTTATATGCTTTCTAAGGAGTATTGTACAATATTTAAATTAATGTGGGCAATTCATGCATTCACCCATGAAATGCTATCAGAAATGTATAGTTAAATGACTAAAGTGGGTTTTAGAATGAGTAAGACATGACCTAATTGTATGGAGGGGAGCCTCTGCCTTTAAATTCTATGTAATACATAAGAAAAGCTTTCTAAATATATACTTCAAATTGACAACAATTATTATCTTTGGGAAGGAAGTGAGGCAGGGAAGGGGAAGTACATGTGAAGAAGAATTTATGCATCACTCAGTTATTTTTAACAAGAATGTTATGATGTTTGTGTGTTTTAATGCTAAAATGAAAATAAAATGAATGGTTTCAAGCTTTCAGAGAAAGGTCAAACTCTTTTATGATGAGGTAGCATTTGAGTGGAAACTAAAAATATGTATGCACTTCTGGGCTCAACCCCTGGGTTGGGAAGATCCCCTGGAGAAGGGAAAGGCTATCCACTTCAGTATTCTGGCCTGGAGAATTCCATGGACTATATAGTCCATGAGGTCACAAAGAGTGGGACATGACTGACCGACTTTCACTTTCACTTAAAAAGCAAAGCCTGTGAGATGGAGGAAGAATGGAAGAATAGGGCATTTGAGAAAAGTTTACACTGGAGTAAACTCTCAGTTTAGAGGTTGCTGGGGGAAATGGCAGATACACATCTGTGGAAGCTCCTTGTATGACTATGAATTGCTCAGCTCTGGGAAGAAATGATGGAGGCCAAGTTATAAAATACTTTGCACACCACGCTAAGAATTGGGTGCTTTAGTGTATAAGAATGAGAAGCCATGGCTTGGGTGGCTGAACTATATTTGAATGGAAAAGTAAGTTGTTAAAACTGGCATTTAAAGAAAGTTAGATTGACCCTGTTGGGCAGAACAAGGAAGTAAGAAGAACTCATTTTTCCTGGTCCAACTGGATGTGGTCAGACTGCACCCACAGGTCTCCTGACAAGGATGAGGGCTCTTGAGGACAACGAGACACAACTCAGCACAGACATGACCTTTCACTTTAAAGCCATTAGACAGATGTTTCTGCTCACTTGTGACTTTTTTCCCCTTCGTCACTTGTCACACAGAGTTAACATTAAGCATAGTATTAGGAGTCACTGCCATTACTTATGTAAGCAGACTCTGATGCTTTAAAATATTGTATATTTCATTCCTAACAATTTGCTTTATTTCTCTTTACTTCATCCTAACATATTTCATTCATTTCTTCAGTTGTGGAAAAATTAAGCAAACATTACTATGTACCTTCCATGAACCATTAACTCTTGTAGGGGCTTGAAATAAATTGATAAAAAATAAAAAGAACCTAAAAAACTTAAAAAAAAAAAAACAGGCATAATGGAATCGAGTAGTAGAGATACAAATATGAAAAAGTGAAAAACAATACAGTTTTTAAGGATGTGAAGACCAAAAATTAAGGAAAATATAAATGCAGATGCTAAGAATTTCTATTCTTAAAGAGTTGGGAATACCAGACCACCTGACCTGCCTCTTGAGAAATCTGTATGCAGGTCAGAAAGCAACAGTTAGAACTGGACATGAAACAGTGGACTGTTTCCAAATAGGGAAAGGAGTACGTCAAGGCTGTATATTACCCTGCTTATTTAACTTATATGCAGAGTACCTCATGAGAAAAGCTGGGCTGGATGAAGCACAAGCTAGAATCAAGATGGCTGGGAGAAATAGCAATAACCTCAGATATGCAGATAACACCACCCTTATGGCAGAAAGTGAAGAGGAACTAAACAGCCTCTTGATGTACATGAGAGAGGAAAGTGAAAAAGTTGGCTTAAAGCTCAACATTCAGAAAACTAACATCATGGCATCTGGTCCCATCACTTCATCACAAATAGATGGGGAAACAGTGGAAATATTTTTGCGGGCTCCAAAATCACTACAGGTGGTGACTGCAGCCATGAAATTAAGTCGCTTACTCCTTGGGAGAAAAGTTATGACCAACCTTGACAGTATATTAAAAAGCAGAAACATTACTTCGCCAACAAAGGTCCATCTAGTCGAAGCTGTGGTTTTTCCAGTAGTCATGTATGGATGTAAGAGTTGGACTATAAAGAAAGCTGAGCACTGAAGAATTGATGCTTTTGAACTGTGGTGTTGGAGAAGACTCTTGAGAATCTCTTGGACTGCAAGAAGATCCAACCAGGCCATCCTAAAGGAAATCAGTTCTGAGTATTCATTGGAAGGAATGATGTTGAAGCTGAAACTCCAATACTTTGGCCACCTGATGTGAAGAACTGAGTCATTGGAAAAGGCCCTGATGCTGGGAAAGATTGAAGGCGGGAGGAGAAAGGGATGACAGAGAATGAGATGGTGGGATGGCATCACCGACTCGATGGACATGAGTTTGAGTAAACTCCAGGAGTTGGTGATGGACAGGGAGGCCTGGTGTGCTCCAGTCCATGGGGTCGCCAAGAGTCAGACACAACTGAGTGACTGAACTGAACTGAACTGAAGAATTTCTAATAAATAACATTAATGGAATTTTATGATGGAAAAATACATGACAGTGGATAGTTTATAAATATGACCCCTTTGATAAGATGGCACATAGATGAAGATATAGATGAAAAGAAGAGAGTGGGAATTTTGAGCACTGAGGAACCACAACACAGAGTATTGTTGGGGTAGAAGCCAACAACAAAATGACAGTAGGAGCTGTCAGGGAGGGAGGAGGGATGTATCAGGCACAATCCTGCTCCCCCAGTTTGTAGCCTTTTCCAGGTTGTTGTATGACCACTTGCTTCATCCTTTGGAATCTTTTCTTAAGAATCACCATCTTAGTGATGTTTTCCCAGACCACCTAATTTCAAATCAACTATACCCTGTACCCTTAGTCCCTATAATTTTCTTTCCTACTCTGATTTTCTTTCTAACACTTACCAAAATCTCACATGTTATACAGTTTACTCACTTGTCTATAAATTGTCTCTCCTCATTAGAACATATGATTCAAGAAATTAGGAATTTTTTTTGTTGTTGTTTATTTTAAAAACTGCCATAACCCTAGAACTTTATAAATAGTGGTGGACATACTGGGCTGTTCAATATTTTGAGGAATTAAATGAAATTAACTGTAGAATTGAATAGAATTAGTAAGTAATGTTCAATAATTTGTGGAATTGAAAATTGAAAAAAATTTACTGAATTAGTGGATATTGATGCAAGATTGAAAGCATTTAAAGAATGAATGGGAAGTGAGGAAATCAGGCTGTATATAACCAACTGTTTGAGGTACTTTTGTCTTTAAAACCAGTGAAGACATAAGCCTTAGTGGTAATAAGGAACTGTCTCCACTGGAAAAGGAGAGAAGATGTATATAAATGAATGCAAGTGTAGAGATTAGACTTGAAGAAGATTAGGCTGTTTCTCCATGTCTTCAGTTTCTTCAATGAACTCTTCAACCTGCTGCCAGGGAAGGGAGAGTAAGATTTGTGGGGAAAAGGAAGAAAGAAATTGAATTTACTAGTCATTCCAGAAGATGAGATTTAAAAGAGTAAAGTGTCAAGATGGCCAAGTGATGTGAATTTTCTAAGTAGATTTTGTCATTTCTGATTTCAAGTAAGAAGATCAATTTGGTTATGTCATCATCCCTGAATATTTTGCTTAGGCGAGAAAAGGAGATAATATCTATGTTCAACTAGATAGGTTTTACTGGGTAATTGGAGCACAGAGAAAAGGATGATATAATATGTGTATACATATATATAATTTACTACATAATTAATAGGTATGGTGTTAATAATCTATAAGTTATAATGACAAAACATGAAATCTATGCCGGACAAGCAAGTGAAAACAGAAGGAGCCTGGAATATACCGAAAAAGTATTGCTGTTCAAGAATAATACATCATGATTATACTATTACAAGGTCAGATAATTGTAGTGGAAGTGATAGAATACATAATTTTTCAGTAAACATGCGGAAGGTATTTTTTTTAAACAAATCCCTTAGCTCCTGATCTAACTGTCTGTCATCTCTATCAGATTCGTGGGATGATTTGTCCCATTGATTTCTATATCAGTTCATAAACTTCCAGTCCCTGAGATCAATCAGGCAAGGCCACTAACAGCTACTAAATTCATCTTAAAAATCCAAGTATCTATTATAAGTAATTTGGTGGACTCAGTAGTACTTTAATACAGAAATCAGAAAGAAAATGACATGGGATTTGGGGACGGTTGTTTTTGTTTTGTTTTGGCAGGGAGATTTCACGTCTGAGTAGCCTGATTTTGGAAAGCTTTATTCAGAACCATGATTAAAAATAAACAACACTGAAATAGACAGGGTAGAGGAGTTTTCAGGCATCGTAATGCTCTAGTAAAGACTCAGTCATATATTTTAATGTCTGTAACTGTGAAACTGATTCTCCTGGGCTCAGTCATATAGATGTAAGGTATGCTTTAGTAACTTGAGTTGTAGAAAAGAAGAGAATATGATTTTTCAAACTGATTGACCTTTTAGAACTGATATAAATATAACATTTAATCAGAATAAAAATAAACACTGATCTTAGATGTATATTTTTTCTCACCCAGCCACAAAACACGCACACATGGCATCCATGCTCACTGAGGCACATGGGCACTAGATGCCAGGATACCCCATGCTTTGGAGTCTTTAGAGGGGAAAGGGAGAATATATGAACCAAACATGATATGGTCATTATAGGAGAGCTACAAAGAGTTGAACTTATATTTAACTATGCTTTGCTAAGAAAAAGCATAATAATAATCAAGAATACTTTATTTTTTTGTTAACATTATGTTATCATGCTTAGGAAGATCTTTGCTGATCTGACTTACTTTTGTTTGTTTGTTTTTAACCAACCCTCTCATGGCTGTGAGCAGTATTTTCGTCTCTAGAATCAAAATGGTCTTGTGACCTTTTGCCTCTTAGAATCTCAAATTGCTCCCATGAGCACTAGTTGCTGCTAAACCATGGCATGTTCCATGATCCAGACATTCAGGGTCCACACTAAGGTGTTCATAAAGTAAACTAACTAAAGTGGAGTAGCTTTTATTGTCCTCAAGATAGTTGGGGAGTCACAGGACCCGAGCTACTAATTTGGGCTTCCCAGAGGAGCCTGGCAGGCTATAGTCCACAGGGTTGCAAAGAATCAGAAATGACTGACACAACTTCACACGCACACACAGTTACTAATTCAGTTCACCAAGAAGTTTCCAGTGTGATTTCAACTGAAGAGTCATTCTCTTGTTATTCTCCTGAAAGGTACTGCTCGGCTCTGTTTACTCTGATGGGTCTCTTCTGCCTTCTTCACGTGGTTTGTTTGTTGTGAAAGGAGGGAGGATCTTTATATCCAGGAGCACTTTGGGGCTTGTCACAAATGTCCTTTAAAGTATTATTGCTATTCCCTGCTTGCCGTGAAAACTGAACAAAGTCAGTGCATTATTGGTCTATTTTTTCCTTTTCTACAAATTAACAATATTTCTATCCTAGATTCTATGGTTTTTCCCTTTGTTAAAAAAATATTCCAAATCATTATTTCCACCTATATTTAAAAAAATTTCTTACACACAGTATGTAAAAGAAAAAAAGAAAAACAGATTGTGAATGAGTTGAGTTGAGTGCAGTCGCTCAGTCGTGTCTGATTATTTGCGACCCCATGAATCGCAGCACGCCAGGCCTCCATCACCAACTTCTGGAGTTTACTCAAACTCATGTCCATTGAGTCAGTGATGCCATCCAACCATCTCATCCTCTGTCATCCCCTTCTCCTCCTGCCCCCAAACCCTCCCAGCATCAGGGTCTTTTCCAATGAGTCAGTTCTTGCATCAGGTGGCCAAAGTATCGGAGTTCCAGCTTCAGCATCAGTCCTTCCAATGAACACCCAGGACTGATCTCCTTTAGGATGGACTGGTTGGATCTCCTTGCAGTCCAAGGGACCCTCAAGAGTCTTCTCCAGCACCACACTTCAAAAGCATCAATTTTTCGGCACTCAGCTTTCTTCACAGTCCAACTCTCACATCCATACATGACCACTGGAAAAACCATAGCCTTGACTAGACGGACCTTTGTTGACAAAGTAATGTCTCTGCTTTTTAATATGCTATTTAGGTTGGTCATAACTTTCCTTCCAAGGAGTAAGCATCTTTTAATTTCATGGCTGCAGTCACCATCTACAGTGATTTTGGAGCCCAGAAAAATAAAGTCTGACACTGTTTCTACTATTTCCCTATCTATTTCCCATGAGGTGATGGGACCAGATGCCATGATCTTAGTTTTCTGAATGTTGAGCTTTAAGCCAACTTTTTCACTCTCCTCTTTCACTTTCATCAAGAGGCTTTTTAGTTCCTCTTCACTTTCTGCCATAAGGGTGGTGTTATCTGCATATCTGAGGTTATTGATATTTCTCCTGGCAATCTTGATTCCAGCTTGTGCTTCCTCCAGCCCAGCATTTCTCATGAGGTACTCTGCATAT
The DNA here is from genome assembly GCF_019320065.1 of Cervus canadensis. Lineage (NCBI taxonomy): Eukaryota > Metazoa > Chordata > Mammalia > Artiodactyla > Cervidae > Cervus > Cervus canadensis. Next base: position 18,656,183 of record NC_057414.1, on the reverse strand, counting down.
AAGTTAAATAAGCAGTACCATGTTTTAACTGTTTTTGTGTGTGTGGCATTAAGTACTTTGAACTTACATTACCTTACTAGAGTCAGCAATATGTGTCAATGAGTTGAATGAGCATATATGAGCCAGTTTAAAATAAGTGCTCTGAAATATTATTGATTCAAAATCATATATTCAGATTCATACATGCCCTAATATTTCAGACAACTACATTTCTAAAGGGGAGACAATTATGCAGACTTCCAGTTTTTTTTAGTTGTATGTACATATAACTAAAGTTTTCTCACCGTACATACATGGCATCTCTGTTTTCTCCATTATTTTCTCCTTAAAATTAAAATATAAAATGAAACCATTCAGCTGATCTCTAATATTAAGAAAATTAAAGAGTAAAAAGCTTACCTTTCTAGAGCAAATTTTGTTCTGTTTTAGAGTTTAGTATTTTAGATTGTCCTTGCCTCTTTAAAAACCCATAAAGGAGACATGGACAGAAACAAAAGAGAAGGAATCATGAAAGAGGACGTGTGACAGGACATTTCAATGTCCCATTTTCTGTAAATTTTTTTTTCCAACCCTGTTAATCATTTTATGAAAAATAAAACGGATCTGGGTGTCAAGACTAACTGACAATATAAACTTTATGAAATCACAGAGCTAGTATTGTATTTAAGATCTTAGACTGGAGGATTTAAAAATTTGGTTTCAATATCTACTGAAATTAGATTTTCCTTGTATATTTATTGAAACATATTGATAATAAAAAAAAACCAGCTGTGCCAGCTGAGAACTATTTATAGTAGCAACTTGGTAGCAGCAAGATAACATGTAAATTACCCAGATGTTAGAACAGAAATTTGTAGAAAGCAGCTGAACAACTGCAGTTACAACATTGCAAAAGACCTTCATCAGGTGGGATATTGTCCGTGGACACTGCTGCTCACCTTGATTAATAACCATCTCCTACAGCTCCTGGACCATCAAAAAATGACATTTTACATTTTCAAACTTAGCTGTCAATTTAATCTGTGCAAACATAGATTCTTAATCTCTGATGGACATGTGCATAATTTCAAATAAAAGTGGCATATGCAAACTGTGGAAATATGACAAATTGGCCACTCAAGATGCCAGCAATGTAAAATATGAAATATGTGCTCATAGTGCTGAAAAAGAAGAAGTGTCGTGAAGCTCTTGATTGCCATTTTAGAAAGTGCTGTGTCAAAGCTTAAACTAAGGTTTGTGACCTCCAAGGTGAGACTAGCTCCTAGGGCAATGGAAAATTTTTTACTGTGAGCTGTGCAATGACCTATACTTGACACTTCTTCCCCAGATGAGAGAAGGAATAGTCATGTTCTAAGGCACAGAAATTGTCTAGAAGTGTATGCCCTGTTTTATAATCTGCTTACATGAAAAAGATGATGAAGGTGATCATTAACCACTTTTTCTAGTATTTTGACCGGGCAAGACAGGGAATAAAATTGTTATTATAACATTTATTGAATATTGGGAGCATATTATTCATTTTATTATAACAAATGTCAGCTATATGAGAGTTGCCAAGACTTCTGATCTTCTCTTTCATATGTATTTTAAAATTTTTGAGTCTCCATTCCATCTCACAGGAAGATCACCATTCTTAAGGCTATCATGTGGCTTGGATATTGACTTGGATATGAACTAGACTTATCGTGGTGATCCTGTCCCAGTAGGTACAAATATCGAGTCATTATGTTGAGCACCTGAAATTAATGTTACTTTCAATTATAATGTATAATTATAATTATTTACCATGTTACTTGTCAATTATATCCCAATGAAAAAAACACCAAATGGAAAATACAGAAGAGCTTATTGGTTGTCAGATGTTGTTTTAGATAACCAATTAAAATATTTCAGAGTGTTATGATTTATGAACTTCCTACATGATTTATGGACTTCCCTATAGCTCAGATGGTAAAGTATCTGCCTGCAATGCAGGAGACCTGGGTTTGATCCCTGGGTCAGGAAGATCCCCTGGAGAAGGAAATGGCACTCCTTTATTCTTGCTGGAGAATCCCATGGACAGAGGAGCCTGGTGGGCTATAGTCCATGGGGTTACAAAGAATCAGACATGACTAAGTGATTAACAGACACAGATCATGATTTATATGTATTTTTCTAAATGAATTAAATGCTGTTACATATTACATCTCCAATCTCCACTATATCTCCTATTTCCTTTTTATCTCTATTTGTGATATAAAAGAAAAGAAATCTGAAGATCCCGGAGACTTCTTCCTATCTCTTATTGTCTGGATCCATCATGTGACATAACTATCTCTGTTGCAATGGAAGCTGAGAAAGTATATATGTGGTGTTTGCAACCTCTAATGTAGTCTGACTGCCACTAAGAGAAGGGAAAAGGCCTAATGTATGGACAGCTAACTATGTCTAGCACATTCTAGAAGGATAAAAGGAGGAGTTTATCTAGCTAGAATTAATCTGAATGTCATTCTAGGAGAAGAGAATAACATATACAGAGACATGGTGTTATAAAAGAGTTTAGAGTGTTCAAGAAATGGAACAAAACATGTTTTGACTATAATAGAGTGTAAGGAAGGAAACTGTCAGGGAGATGAAGCTGAAGAGAGAGGAAAACGGACTTTTTCCAGTTGTATCTACGTTTTTATCATATCCCAAATTATGCCTAAGGTTATGAATAAAGAATTCTATTTAATATTTCAAACTTCCTAATAATCATTAGGAAAAATCTTTCTAAGTAGACTCCTCCTTTGCTGATTTTTTGTTTGTTTGTTGTAGTCGCTCAGTCATGTCCAACTCTTTGTGACCCCATGGACCCCATAGCTCATCAGGCTCCTCTGTCCATGGGATTTCCGAGGCAAGAACACTGGAGTGGGTCGCCATTTCCTTCTCCAGGGAATCTTCCTGACCCAGGGACTGAACCTGTGTCTTCTGTATTGGCAGGTAGTTTTGTTTCTTTGCTTGTTTTACCACTGAGCCACCTGAAGAGTCCTCCTAAATATAGCTGATTACTGACAAGTAAGCACTCACACAGCCTTCACTGCACCTTCATGCGAATTTCTGCACATTTCGCTTATATTTGTGGTCCTCAAAAGCAGTCAGAAAGGAGGAACTAGGAATTATGGGGGGAGTTTAGCTGGGTGGGCTTTCCTGTTCACCAGCAGTGATTACATGGAGAGAAGCTCGTGGATTAAACACCTGCACTAGTGTTCGCCTCTCTCTGTTGCTCCTTTATCAGATCCTCAGAACAGAGCAAGTTTAAGTAAGCATGAGCCAGGATTCAGTCCTACCCAGGAAGTAATAATAGAAATTCACTCCTCTGAGGAGAAGGTTTTCTTTTGCCCCCAAGTTAATTATGATTATTATTTACTGGGATTGACCCATTTAACATTTTAACAGGCCTTTGCCACTGTCTTCTAGAGTGAAAGTAAGAAGCAGCAGGGTGGAATTTCTGCATCACTGTGAAGTCTTGAAAGGAATAAAGCTAATATAAATGAAAGGTAGTGATTTTATTATTCTTGAGATGCCTTTGGAGTTTTCCCTCTGCACAATCAGAGATACCCTGCAGGCCTTATAGCTTTTTTCCTCCTTGCTTTAGAGTCTCTCTCTGACTAGATACAACTTAACAGAATGGCAGCATCTGAAACCACTTAGTATATGAGGCTTGCAAAATCAATATAATTCCTATCAGTCAGAGACACCAAGCAGAAGATTCATTTCTTGCATCAAACAGAATACAAAGCCATGGATTCCTCTAAGCCTAGTGAAGTTTCTGTATAGATACCATGAAGTTAATAAAAACCTAACACATTGATCAAGTATTGGCAGGGCTATTTTTCTCTGTGATTAATAGTCTCACCTTCAATGCCAATGTTATAGAAAACCCTTCTGAAAATTTCTGCTACTTTTAAAGTAGCCATCCTTTCTGGTATGGATTTTCTTAATCACAAAGGATTTCTACTGCTTGAATTATCTGTTAAGAATACAACCCAACCTCTTACTACTACTGAATATAATGAATGTGTTTAGCCTAAATGTATCACATATTATTGCAACTACGGATTTCAGACTAAGAATTCCATGAAAGTAAAAACAATAACTATGTTTTAGACGTTTCTGATTTCAGACATAGCTCAAAACTGGTAACAATAACAACAAATAAAAGACACCACAGTAATTGTATTCAGTTAGCTTGAATGAAGTAGTCATCCTAATATTTATTGAGAGGAGGCAGGGCCAAATAAAAGAGCTCCATTGTTCTCAAGAACAGGCTAGAGTTCCAACCCTGCCTAAACATCTAGTGATGTGTGTGAATATATATATGGCTAGTTAGATACTATAGTTGCTAACTTCTTCCACTATGGTGATTACCTACATTCATTACAGTGGGAGCATCAGTAAGGGAAAACTTTCCTCTGTGTGACCATTTATACAATCAAGGGCGAAATAGGACCAATATCTTTTCTCCTTGCATAAACTCTCCTGCCCATCACAGAATTCTAAACTCTGCAGAGATGAGTAGTTTTTGTTTTTGTTTTTTCTTAACTTACCATTAGGAAACTATTTTGTAAACTTTTTGCCCCTCTTCCACTTAAGTTACCACTGATTCCAATAATCACCTTATATCTGGTTTTGATGTTGAAAGACAAAGTAACTGAAGATCCTAAATGACTCTCTACTTTGAGAGTAGGGGTTCTGTATAAGGAAACTATGGCTTATAAACAAAAGGCTACACTGGTGTCAGAGTGTTCATTTCCCGGTGCCTTGTGAAATCTTTATGTACCATGCTGTCAGTTTGCAAGTGTGTAGAAATTTTTCTAGGAGAGTCTTCATATTTCTGTACCAGTATCAAAGAAGCTGACAAACTAACCCACAAAAGTTTAAGAAATATTCCTTGTGACCTATCACAGTGAAGATAATTCAAATTCTAAATTAGGATGTAAGGCCAAGTTATCCTTCAAGTTTCATGAATGTTCCATACAAATAGTATGCTTGTCTCAATTAACCCAATAGAAATGTAGAAATACATTGCTATTTCTTTGGTGGAACATCTGATGCACTCAATGTCTTGTATTTAGGACTGTGTTGTCATTGGGGAGGGAGGAGGTGGATTCTTCTAAGAAATCACATCCAGTGTGGCATAATGCTTACATCCTGAGAGACAATGCCTTCCATCTCACACTTCCTTCAAGGCATGTGCTAAACCAATGACAATTGTGATTATTAGCACTATCGGATTCTCTCTCTCCTTATCTCTCTCCTGTTTTAGAGAGATTAAGTGACTACTTCAGGGAAAATATAATTAAATGTCTTCCCAAGCCAGAAAACATCTCCACAAAGATAGAAGAGAAAGAAAACTATTTTTATTATTGAATAAACACTAAACCAGAATGTGATGTGCATCAGAGAAAAACTGCTAAAAGTTTGCAAAGAGAGAAAGAACCCTCATCCTTCTATCGATACACAGCTGAAAAGATACAACCTATTACATTTTCTCAATATGAAAAATAATTAGTTCTCAAGTAAGAGGGCTCGGTAGCACTCTTGGTCACACATTGCACATCCTAAAGTCATTTGGTAGTTGGGATATTCGTCTGCTTTAGCTAATTGGCTTCATCCAAAAGAAGAATAAATTTAGTGCATCTCTATGACAGGAAGTAGTTTTATATCTTGAAAGGAAGTACCTGCTGAAGTCTGACTCCTACTCTCTCCCAGAAACTGGGAGATACGGATGCTATCTTTCTCAATGGTTCTATTTCAAAGAAATAGTTCCCAGGGCAATTGAGAAGGATATTGTTGGGTCTTAAAGCTGGCTACTGGATTATTTACTGTCAGTGACAATTTACATGTATTTCAAAGAGACAGAAATAACTTGAGTTTTCTAAAGTAAATACTCAGAGGGAAGAAGGTCTTTATTCTTATTTTCAACAGGGAAGAAAAAGTCTCTCATTTTAAATTTCCCCTTGCCCTTATATGACAAAACTGATAGTATTTTCATAAATTTTCCTCAACCTGTGACATTAATTTAATCTATTTATGTCAGATGTGGAAATTGAGACCCAGAGTTACAGTGATTCTCTTGATGTGTGACTAGCTGGTTAAGTGACAAAATTTGGAACTCAAATTATTATTTTCAAATTTCATATTTAATGAATATGCTAAAACACGCATCATGACAGTGACACTTTTCTACTTTTTATACCTTTTCTTGTGTCTCCTGTATTTTAAATCTGGAAAGTATTGCTCTAGTAAGGATTTCTTTTCTGAGAAGGCTCAGGAGGGAGGGGATATATATGTAATTATGACTGAGTATCACAGCTGTATGGCAGAAACCAAAACAACATTGCAAAGCAGTTTTCCTCTAATAAGGAAAATTAATTTTAAGAAAACATAAAAATTAATACATATCAAAAGATCTATACAGGGCCTGCCTAGCTGTGAGGAACAGTTGTATGGGAATGGAGATATCAAAGTCATATGTCTTCTTTACTGTGTTTATTTAGAAAGACTCAATGATTTTTTTAATTTCTTGATTAAAACCTTTAATTTGAGTTTGTTATACACGTATGTGTATACACGTAATTTTATATAAAAGTAACACAGTCTATTTTTTCTTTTTCCTGTTTTCTTGTCTTTGATCTCCTAAATTCCCTCTATATGAAACCCTCCTCTGCCTCTGTTAATTCATTCCTTTTCAAATGTCTAACCTTAAATTAATATGTTTCCATGCATGCACACATAGACACAAACACATATTTGTACTTTCACCGGGCATTATTCATCATGGTTAGTGTTATATATAAGTATACAAATGCATTATACTAATCATTCTTTTATTACTCAGAAGTATTTCATGGAAGCCCTTGCAAGTCATCCAGCATAGCTTTAAGTGGTATATCATTTAATCTTAAAATAACATCATGTTGTCAAAGAAAACCCATGCTGGACAGCAATTAGGAGAGAAAAACAAATTTTATTCAGACTGTTGCATCTGGGGGAAAAGATCTCAGTATAGAGCAGCTCTCAGTCCTCATTACAGCCTAGACAATAGGGATTTATGGCTAAGGAACAGGATAGGAATAAGTAGAGGGAAAATTACCAAGAAGAAGCATCAGGGGTAAGGGAGAGTTATGGCTAACCTAACTTGACAGGATTCTTGCTGAAAGCAGGCCAAAGTTGTCACTGGTGGAGGATAAGGAACTTGATTTGATATCAGATGATGAGATACTGAGGGCAGTGAGTTCTGACACAGCTGATTTAGCAAGATTCTCGCTACAGAATCTATTCTTGTCAGATCTGGGTGATGCAGATCTGATGAGGATGGATGCCAAACTTGGGGCTTAGTAGAGAAGAGGTCTTGAGGAATCTAACTGAAGTTTGGTCAGGAGTCTTTGCCAGTGTGTGTGTGTGTGTGTGTGTGTGTGTGTGTGTATAGTTTATTCATTTTTTTTATTTCCAGATATTTATCTGTGAATAGTGCTGCTTATTTTTTAATTTTCTTTTAAATTAAATTTTATTTATTTATTTTTTGTGGCTGCAACAGGTCTTCATTGAAACATGCAGATTCTTTATTGTGGCGCATGGGCTTTCTCTAGTTGTGGAGTGTGGGCTTAGATGCCCCATGGCATATGGGATCTTAGTTCCCAGGCCAGGAACCAAACCTGAAAACCCAAGTTCCCTGCATAGGAAAGTGGATTCTTAACCACTAGACCACCAGGGGAGGTCCCCAATTAATGCTGCTTTAAATTTATGCTCTTAGTCAGTTCAGTTCAGTCACTCAGTCATGTCTGACTCTTTGAGACCCCATGGACTACAGCACTCCAGGCTTCCCTGTCCATCACCAACTCCCAGAGCCTACTCAAACTCATATCCATCACTTCAGTGATGTCATCCAACAATCTCATCCTCTGTTGTCCCCTTCTCCTCTTGCCTTCAATCTTTCCCAGCATCAGGGTCTTTCCCAATGATTCAGTTCTTCGCATCAGGTGGCCAAAGTATTGGAGTTTCAACTTCAGCATCAGTTCTTCCAATGAATATTCAGGACTGATCTCCTTTAGGATGGACTGGTTGGATCTCCTTGCAGTCCAAGGGACTCTCAAGAGTCTTCTCCAATACCATGGTTCAAAAGCATCAATTCTTCAGCACTCAGCTTTCCTTATAGTCCAATTCTCACATCCATACATGACTATTGGAAAAACCATGGCTTTGACTAGATGGACCTTTGTTGGTAAAGTAATGTCTCTGCTTTTTAATATGCTGTCTAGGTTGGTCATAGCTTTTCTTTCAAGGAACAAGCGTCTTTTAATTTCATGGCTGCAATCACCATCTACAGTGATTTAGGAGCCCAAAGAAATAAAGTCTGTCACTGTTTCCACTGTTTCCCCATCTATTTGCCATGAGTGATGGGACCAAATGCCATGATCTTAGTTTTCTGAATGTTGAGTTTTAAGCCAACTTTTTCACTGTCCACTTTTACTTTCATCAAGAGGTTCTTTAGTTCTCTTCACTTTCTGCCATAAGGGTGGTGTCATCTGTGTATCTGATATTATTGATATTTATCCCGGCAATCTTGATTCCAGCTTGTGCTTCATCCAACCTGGCATTTTGTATGATGTACTCTGCATATAACTTGAATAATCAGGGTGACAATATGCAGCCTTGACATACTCCTTTCCTGATTTGGAACCAGTCTGTTGTTCCATGTCCAGTTCTAATTGTTGCTTCTTGACCTGCATACTGATTTCTCAGGAGGCAGGTCAGGTGGTCTGGTATTTCCATCTCTTGAAGAATTTCCCACAGTTTGTTGTGATCCAAACAGTCAAAAGCTTTGTCGTAGTCAATAAAGCAAAAGTAGATGTTTTTCTTGAACTCTCTTGCTTTTTCAATGATCCAATGGATGTTGGCGATTTGATCTCTGGTTCCTCTGCCTTTTCTAAATCCACCTTGAACATCTGGAAATTCTTGGTTCATGTACTATTGAAGCCTGACTTGGAGAATTTTGAGCATTACTTTGCTAGCATGTGAAATGAGTGCAGTTCTGCAGTAGTGTGTATGTTCTTTGGCGTTGCATTTTTTTGGGATTCAAATGAAAACTGACTTTTTCCAGTCCTGCGGCCACTGTTGAGCTTTCCAGATTTGCTGGCATATTGAATGCAGCACTTCCACAGCACCATCTTTTAGGATTTGAAATAGCTCAACTGGAATTCCATCACCTCCACCTTATGCTCTTAAGTGCTAGATGAATAGATCCCCAGGTGTAGGATTAGTAGGAGAAGAGTTGAGTATTTTAGTTTCAAGAAATCTTCATAAAAGGCTTGCAGTACTTCCATCTTTGACCGCATTTATATGAGAGACCCTCCTTTCCTAAAAGATACTTTTCTAGACTTCTCTACATAGGGACCCAGAATGAATTCTGCCACAGATCTCTAGTGGACTTTGGGTTATTCTCTTAGTTTGCATTGGCAGACCTTGAAAGAAAATCACTATGCAAATATCTTTGTGGTCACATTGAATGTAAAGACTGATACAAAGAATAGGAAAAGAATGGCCTCAGATAACACAGATGCCTCTTAGCAAAATAATCTGTGGCCTTTGAGCCTAGATTCAGAGGAATTCTATCTTCAATTTTCTGAGAGAAAGCATTGCAAATGTTTCCCAGAATATAATCCCCTGTGGTCGCCAGCTTAATATTCTGGCCAAGCCTAGTTAACGTCACTCTTATTCAGTCTTCTTGTCTGTGAATAAATAAAAGTCTACATCTTGGAATAGCTCTGACAACTGGAGGGGAGGATAATTTAAATACTTCTTTTTTTGATATATTTTTGAGTTGGAAATCTGACTATCTGTATTCCTAAATAGACCTTCCTTGGTGATTCACAGAGCAGTAAATTTCCTATAGAAAGCGTACAAAACTCCTGAGCATGGCATTTAAGAATTTTGATAACTTGAATCTTACCAACTTTTTTTGGTTTTACCCAATAGCCCAATAAGTACCCTATATGCAATTTAGACTATATTACTTGCTGAGTTACAGTTTATATGCACTCAGCACTTCCCCATTTGCATGGTCATCACTTATATTGTTCTCTCTGCTAGAATATCTTTTCCCTCTACTGCATTTAATAATCCCATGTGTCATTCAACCCCTAACAAAATTATATTTTCTTCCTTAAAATTTTCCATGATTGATGAACCTGAAGTTGATCTCTCCTAATGCCTTAGTCCCAAGGACTCCTTTGGTGGCTCAGTGGTAAGGCATTCACTTACCAATGTTGGAGACACAGGATTGATCCCTGGCTAGGGAAGATCCCCTGGAGAAGGAAATGACAACCCATTGAACACAGAAGTTTGGGGTCAATTTCTTAACTACTGATAGTTTTCAGGAGAACAGAGCTCAAGTACAATTTAACACTGTCAGTAGAAAGTATTATGCTAGGCAATAGTAGTACAAGACAGTATTCATGCAATCAAAAATTTCAATTTTGTGGTGAGACATATATATAAATATACATAAATCATACATATATAAATCATACATCTAAAATTATACTGTTAATATAAGACTCTGAAGAGAAATAGAGAAAGAGAAGAGACTGACTCGATGTATATAGATGTTTTGTATTGTATTTGTGTTACGTTCATTTGTGAAATCAAAAGTGCTAAGTCTAGAGTATGAGGTTTTTTGAGTGTCGTGGCCCTTAGGAAGAATTTAATGTATGATTACTTGGGGGATTTATTTTGATTTCAGTTTATTCATACAAATGCAAATGAAGAAAAACACATTTAAATGTTTTAAAGAAATTCTTTTTAGCTGTTAGTTAGCAAAATACAAGACACATATGATGATAAAGATGAGCAAAGAAAACCTGAGCAAAGGAAACTGAAGGACTGTGAAGATAGTTTCAAGCTAGAAGACAAGCAACCTTGACATTGACCTTGATATAACCTAGGGAGGCATTGATATTTTGAACTGTAAGTTGATCCAAATAAAACTTTTAAGTTTAGAAAGTCTGATTTGAAAGCAGTGCTTTAATTAGCTTGGAGAAGCAAATAAATCAATTAATATAATGCTGTAAATAATTTAAATAATGAAGAATTAAACTAGGACTGTGAGATTGGGTAGTTGCAAGTATAAGTGTTCAAATATTCAGAGTTGATGAAGAAGTGGGATTCAGTTGATCAGTTGATTACCCTTGAGAGGTTAAAAAATAATGATTTGTTAAATAATGGCCCCCAAACTCCCATCTTTAGTGAAATTAGACAAGTTCATTGTCAAACGATTTTGGAGCTAATGGAAAAACTGGAAAAGAAATGACAAAAAATCCCTTTAACTACATTGGAAAACCACCAATGCACAAGGTGGCAAGTACTCAAAGGACAAATCCCTGAGAAATAAAGTACAGGAACTTAACTCAGCATGGGGTTACGTACCAGATCCTTTGCAAATGTGACCATAATCATTTTTATCCTTATATACATGCTAATCTGCAGAATGACTTTTAAACCTTTCTTTTGAAAGTATATTTCTTTACCTCTTGAATCTGGACTGAAATTGTGACTTGCTTTGTGACCAGTACATTATGGCAGATGTAGCATCTTTCAATTTCAAGATTAAACCTGAAAAAATATCCTTTACTTCTGTTAATTCTCTTAAAACTCTAACCAACTGAAATATGAGCCAGGCTGGAGGAAGAGTAACATATGGATGGGCCTGCTGTCTTCATTGACAAAATGATATAATATCAGTCACAGGGCAGAGCCATTTAGTTGACCAGGAACTCATCAAAGAAACAAGAGTAACTCAGTCAAGAAGAGAACTGCCCAGTGGCACTCAGACAAAATTGCTAACCCCCAGAATCATGAACTAAATCAATGACAATAAAATGAACAAACTCCTAAAAATAATATGTTTTATTACTGTTTACACAGGCACAGTTAGGATATCTGAATAGTTAAAAGCATATTACAGCATTGAATCTGTAGACACCTCCCCACAACAGATACAACAAACCATACGATTTTTACATGTCACTGTACTAATTTAGGGCAGAAATATTACTAATTGTACACAAAAAAAGTGACTAAAAAAGCCTGTAGTAAATACTGTATTTGTGATAATGAAAGGTTTTTCCCTTGCAATCTAGAATAAGAAGAGGATGTCTATAGTATTTCTACAATCTGGAAAAAGAAAATAATATTTATGTCACCAATTCTATTGAACATTGTACAATATGTTCTTGGTTCTGATAGCAAAGTAAGATAAAGAACTTAGTAAAAGACTTAAGAATTGAAAACAAAAAGAGAAACTATCATTTTTTTTTGCAGTCATAGGATTATTTGTGTAGAAAATACAAATATATTCTAAATAATATGTATTTTAAATAGTTATTTTTAAAAATTGTAGGGATAATGAAATATCAGTAACAGATTTCAAAAATATTTTCCATTTGATGACAACTGAAAACCAAACAGTACACAGATAGTCTGCAAATCAATAGGTAACTGTTATGGGTTGAATTGTGTTCACTCATTATTCATATGTGGAAGTACCTAACCCCTCATATGTAACATCATTTACAGATGGATATTTGCAGAAGATAACAAGTTAAAATGAGGTCATTTGAGTGGGCTCTGAATCAGATTGGTTGATGCCCTTCTAAAATGGGAAAATTTGAACATGAAGTCACACACACAGAAGACAATGTGAAGAATCATAAGAGGAAGACAGACATCCTCAAGCCATGGAGAGAGCCTTAGAACAGATCCTCCCCCCACAGCCCTCATAAGAAGTTGACCAACAACCTGATTTTAGATTTCTAGGGTCTAAGAATTGTGAGACCAAGATGTCTATTGTCTGAGCCACCCATCCTGTGGTATCTTGTTAATGGCAGCTCCAGAAAATTCATACAATCACTAACCCAAAATATTCCCTGGTGGCTCAGTTGGTAAAAAATTGGCCTGCAATACAGGAGACCTGGGTTCTAACCCAGGGTTGGAAAGATCCCTTGGAGTAAGGAATGGCTATCCACTTTAGTATTCTGGCCTGGAGAGTCCCATGGACTGTATAGTTGCAAAGAGTTGCAAAGAGACACAACTGAGTGACTTTCACATTTTCAAAAGGCCTAAACAGATAGTATAAAGGAAGAAATATAAGTATTCATTAAAGTACTGATTAAAGTAATGAAAATGTTGGGCTGGCCAAAAAGTTTGTTCTGGTTTCCATATAATATTAGGGGAAAACCTGAATGCACTTTTTCACCAACCCAATATAATCATTTTTTATAAGGCTGGGAGTGAAAAAGTGAAAGTTTGGTCACTTAGTCGTGTCTGATTCTTTGCGACCCCATGGATTGTAGACTACTAGGCTCCTCCGTCCATGGGATTTTCCAGGCGAGAGTACTGAAGTGGGTTGCCATTTCCTTCTCCAGAGGATTTTCCCAACCCAGGGATCGAACCCAGGTCTCCCACATTGTAGGCAGACACTTTACCATCTGAGCCACCAGGGAGAAAGTGATTGGAAATCATATCAGAAAGATTATATCAATGTTCACTCATAATATCAACAAATATATAAAGGAAGTGAGGGCAATTTCCATTTCAGGTGAACATGTCGAGAAAGACTATCAGAATGCACTGAAAAGAGAAGTGCAGACTAGCCTAATTTTGTCGTTGTTTAGTCACTAAGTCGTGTCCTACTTTTTGTGACCCCCATGCACTGGAGCCCAGCCAGGCTCCTCAGTCCATGGGATTTCCCAGGCAAGAATATTGGAGTGGGTTGCCATTTCCTACTCCAGGGGATCTTCCTGACCCAGGGATCATTGGCAGATGGATTCTTAACACCTGAGCTACCTGGAAGCCAAAGCCTAGTTTACAGGAAGGCAATTTACTAGCACCCATCAAAGTTAACATGTCAACTTTGAAGTGAAATATTTCAACTTCTGGGAACATATATTTTAGGAAAAATATTTTTACCCATGTATATGGACTTCATTACTTTTCAAGAGAGAAAGAAAAATTGAAAACACTTTAAATATCCAGCGGTAAAATATATTACCATATGGGAATAACAGACTTTAATATGTGTAGACATGGAAAGAGCTCCAAGACAAGTCAGTTGCAAAACATGACTGCATGAACATTTTACTTTTTGCATTTTGTCTTGGGAGAAACCATGTATTGGAAGATAAACATGCACTTACTTGTAAATGTTAGAAAATCTGATAAGATTGTAACATGCTTCTGTCATGGTAATTTACTTCTACAGAGTCACTGGTTTTGTCCTTTATAATGTCTTTGAAAGACTGAATCTAGAGTTGTATTATTAACACTTCTGGTTTATTTTTCTGATAAATGGTATCCTCATGGTTCTTATTATATTAGCCAGAAAATGAAGGAATTAAAATTGGTTCTCTTTTTCTCATGAAGTTATTTGAAGGCCAAATATGAGAATGGAATTAAACCATAGTTCAAAAAGACACATGTACCCCAGTGTTCATTGCAGCACTATTTACAATAGCCAGGACATGGAAGCAATCTAAATGCCCATTGGCAGATGAATGGATAAAGAAAATGTGGTACATATATATAGTGGAATATTACTCAGCCATAAAAAGGGTTGAAATTGGGTCATTTGAGTGATATGGACTGACCTAGATTCCATCAAACGGAGTGAAGTAATTCAGAAAGAGAAAAGCGAATGTCATATATTAATGTATATATGTGGAGTCCAAGAAAATGGTACAAATGGAACTCTTTGGCAAGCAGGATGGAATCCCATGGACAAAGGAGCCTGGCGGTACGCTGCAGTCCCTAGGGTCTCAAAGAGTCAGACATGACTGAAGCGACTGAGAACGCAAGCACACATTCAGGAGAGACTCAGACCCAGGGAGGGAAGATGAGGGTGGTATGAATTGGGAGATTAGGATTTCCATATAGACATTATCCGTGTCAAATAGATGGGCTTCCCCAGTGGTTCAGCGGTAAACAATCTGCCTGCAGTGCAGGAGATGCAGGAGACTCGGGTTCGATCCCTGGGTTGGGAGGATCCCCTGGAGAAGGGTATGGTAACCCAATCCAGTATTCTTGCCTAGAGAATCTCCATACCAAGGAACCTGGCGGCCTACATAGGGTCACATAGAGTCGAACATGACTGAAGCGACTTAGCATATATGTGTAAAATAGATAGCTAGTGGAAAGCTACTGTATAGCTCAGGGAATTGAGCTTCATGCTCTGTGATGACCTAGAGGTCTGGGATGGGGGAGCGGCTGGGAGGGAGGTCCAAGGGGGAGAAGATAAATGTGTACACATAGCTGATTTCAGAACATTATAAAGCAATTATACTTCAACAAAAAGATGATTAAAAGTGATAATAAAGGAATGCTGTTGATAATTTTTTTAATGGCAAATAAATCCAAATACTGAAAACTTATATATGCAACAGTGATGGCATAAATAGCACACAATGAGATCTGTGACAGACACAGTGAACTTCTAACAAAATTGTAGGCAATCAGTATGTTCCTACAGTGCAATGGCAAAGACATTGGATACTGGAGACCGATACACTTCCTTAATATGTTACTGGAAGTTATTATTCCTGTGACTCAGTTTCTTCAACTGTAAAATGGAATTAGTACTAGAACTTATTAATATTAGTGCTTTTCTCATAAAGTTCTGAAGATTAGAAAAGTGAGCATACAGAAGACCATCTTGCATGTAATACATTGTCAATATTTGGAATGTAATACTGTGATTGATTATGGTCACTTAAAATAATTTTGGAGATGTGTCTGTTGTCACAAATATTCAGGAAGATAAATCAGGTCATGAAGTAAAGTTGTATAATTAGAAGTAGATGACTGTGTGCCTTGCTGTTCATTATTTGACTTTGCTAATGAGATTGAAAGGAAACCTGGGACATTAATCGCTGTCTTATTACTGGCTGATTCATCAGTGAAAATCTCAAAGCCAGGGAGAAATATTGAGGTTCTTACAGTGGAGCATTCCAATTTCCTTTGAATAAGAAGAAAGTGAAGAGTGCTAGAAACTTGTGTTTAAAAAAATGAGAAAAGGCAAAGAATTGTAATAGAAAATTATTGTAGATGGCATTCATTTGTTAAGTCATGACTAAGCTCGCTGGTAGACCCATTTCCTTTATAATTCTGCAGAAAGATGGTAAATTCATCAAATTCCTCAGTCATAAAAATTTTATATTTTTAAAAATGAATTACCTCCATTATATAAGTTGCCCATGTAACACATAACAATCTCATGAGGTCATGTAGCACTGTCTTTTACAGACAAAGAAACTAAAGAGAGAATTTGAGCCATTTTCCTACAAGTTGAATACAGAATGTGTCAACCCAGTTTTCACTAAAAAATTGTTTATACAGTGGACTCTTTCAGTGAAGGGCTGCATTTAACTGTTGCCTAAACCAGAGGCTTGGCAACATTAATGACTAGCTCCTTCCCACTCTTTCCTTGTAACATACACACAGAATACAAAAATTTTAATTATATATCATAGATTCAATTTTGTATATTTTGCTGAAATCAATCCAAGCTTCTCTCTCTCTAGTGCTTTGAATCTAAATTAGGCGAACAGTCTTTCCCCTGGATTATTGCAATGGTAACCTCCTCTACTGCCTACTTTTCTCCAAATTTTTCCTTCCTCCAGTGCATTTCCCAGTTTATAGCCTGAGAAGTCTTTCCAAAACATAAAGCTGACATGTCAGTCCCTGCTTAAAACTCTCCAGTTGCTTTTCCTTGTTTTCAAAACAATGCTCATCCTCCTAACCATGTTAAGAGACTTGCATTCTTTTGCTCATACCCTCCACATCCTCATTTCAGAAGCAGATTTCTTACCCACTATTTCCTCCTCCAAACCTTCTGACATTTATACACATATTTTCATTTTTATTAGTATTTATACATGCATTTCCTTTTCATAGAGCTAAATTCGACTTATCTTTCAAAGCTCATTTTAAGTTATTTTTTAATTGAAGGATTATTGCCTTACAGAATGTTGTCGTTTCTGTCAAACAGCAGCTAGAATCAGCCATGGGTGCACCCATGTCCCTTCCCTCCCATCTCCCTCCCCATCCCACCCCTCTGGATTGTTACAGAGCCCCTGTTTGAGTTCCCGAGTCTTACAGAAAATTCCCATTGGCTATCTATTTTACATATGGTATTGTAAGTGTGTTACTGTCTCCATACATCTCAGCCTCTCCCTTCTCTCCTCCCGCTGTGTCCATGGGTCTGTTCTCTGTGTCTTTTTCTCCATTGCTACCACGCAAATAGATTCATCAGTGTCATCTTTCTAGATTTCATATATGTGTGTTAGTATACAATATTTATATTTATCTTTCTGACTTTCTTCACTCTGTATAATAGGCTCTAGGTTCATCCACCTCACTAGAACAGACTCAAATGCTTTCCTTTTTGTGGCTGAGTAATATTCCATAGTATAGATGTATCACAACTTCTTTATCCATTCATCTGTTGATGGACATCTAGGTCAGAGTGCATGTATCTTGTATTACTTTTACCAGGAAGTGTTCCCTGGATTCATGACTCTGATCTCTAACTACCTCTGTGTGCCAGTGAATCATTTTTCAACCTTTCCCTATCAGGTGTAGTTCCTAGGCTGCACTGACAGTTTCC
Organism: Cervus canadensis; assembly: GCF_019320065.1. NCBI lineage: Eukaryota > Metazoa > Chordata > Mammalia > Artiodactyla > Cervidae > Cervus > Cervus canadensis. The sequence continues at coordinate 18,638,503 of NC_057414.1, read as the reverse complement.
TTCTCTACATTTTTTCCATGCACGTACATGCTTGCTATGACATATACAGATACACACACAAGTACACACCCTACTTGTTCATTCATTCCTTGCATAGATCTTAGTATAGTAAATTTTTCTGAGCTCAGTCTTTTATATTGGCAAAATTAGAACTAAGTACCTACCTTCTTATCTTGCAAAGTCCATATGAGAAAAATGGGGGAAAAAATTACATATGTATATATGTATGATAGATAAGTCTTTCTTTCATGAAAATAGTTAACAAGCCTGTTCAAACTTCACTGTAGTTACTGTAGTGACTGACTGATTTTTAGAGGCATTTTTGCTTTGTCCAATACTTCTTTAGTAGTAGTAGAGATTTGGAAAGGGGTGCCTTTTCAGTGGACTTCCATTTCCTACAAACCAAGGGTGAAGAAAACCCCCTTCATTCTGTCCTGGTTCTACCCAAGTTTGCCCCCCAGTGTCAGAATCTATCTAAATCTCTGAGCTCCTTTGGTTCCAATCAGATGTCTTGCTGTAAAGCTTGAAGGACCTGAGAACAAAGTGTGGTGATTTCATGGAAAATATCTGTATTTACAAGTGGTATCTGATAAACAATGTTATAGATGCAAAAGACGTGCAGTGTTATTCTGGAAACTGTAGCCTGGATAGTCATCAATGGGAAGTCTTGTTTTTAAACTGTTTTTTTTTTTAAATTTTCCCTTTTTAGATGAACTAATAAAGACAAAACATCCTAATAATTAAGGTTTCAATTCATCTAGACTTTGCTTAAAATGCAAGGGTTTGTGATCATGGCCAAAGTGGCTAGAGCCAAGTGAAGAATTTGGGAGGCCTTCATGCCTTTTCTTTCTGTGTTAGACAGGACTATGAAGAGCTAGAAAAGCAGCTGAAACAAGTCTTTAAGGAGCGAAGCACCATCCTCCGTCAGCTGACAAAGACATCAAGAGAACTTGATGGAATTAAAACCAACCTTCAGGTGAGATGAAAACTAATTTTCTCAGCAGCCAAGTGTAGGGAATCACCTAGTTTGTCTCAGTGGATTGATACATGAAGACTTCCACAATTTTTTTTTTTACCAGTTTTGAAGATATTACTGGGCTTGAACATGGGAGTTATTATTTATTATTATATGAGCTTTGAAAAGAAATGTCATTTGAAATGCAGTCTAAGAATCTGGGGTTTGCAAAGTCAGGAATGAGAAATTTGTGTGCTTGGCAAAGCCATCAATTTCTCACAGCTTCTAAGATCAACTTGACCCCTGTGTTTTTTGTGTTACAAAAGGATGAAAAGTAATTATGGCCAAGACTTAAATGAATATATAAATGATCTCTAGAGAAGAACTTTAAATTCCACAAAAGATAGTTCTGAAAATTCTTTGATAAACCTCATTACTGCAGCGGGTAAATCCTCACATAGGAAAGTGTCATCTGTGAAAATGTATTAACATTCAGTGAAATCTCAAGCAAAAACCAAACACAATACCTATACTTGAAAAGTTTCTGAAATATCTGAGAATATATTTTAATATTTTCCTTTAACATTGTAGTTATTGAATATACAGTATACCCCAAAAGCTTTGCATGTCTTATAGAATTTAATTCTCATAACATACCAATGAGAATAGGCATCATAAATGTGATTTGTCTTGTTATACATGAGGAATCATGCTTGAATGTCACAAAGGAAGCCAGAATTTAAATACAAGCGGTCTGACTCAAAGCTGGTCTGTTAGTTATTGCCCAGAAGCACGTTTCTGAACCTTGCATAATCACCATTGTTCTTAGCTTTCTAGTCCTGTGACCGTGAGGATGGTGTCAGTAACCACTGCAGTTGCAGTTTACTGAATGTGGTCTTTTGTGTTAGGTACTCTTTCTTCATGTTTTAAAATTAATTTTCACATGATAATTATGCTATGATTATTATTAGTCTCATTTTATAGGTAAGAAAACAGAAAAGGGCTCGGAAGCTAAGAGCATGAGGACAGTTAGGAGATAGATCTGCTATTTTGAAGCCAACACCCAAGCTCATGTTCCAGAAGCTGTATTATGTCTTGAGAACATGAAAATAGGAAAATCACTTAGACTCCAATAGGACACAGTGACAGGTAGCATGATGGAAGAGTGCGGGAATGACAGTCCTATGGTGGGAGTATACACGGAGCATTAGGGATGTACTTATATTGTATTGTGAATTGATTGCCATAGGAAGCTGATGCCAGAACTGTACCTTTTCATTAAGTGGAAATTCAAAAGTTTTACGAGACAACAAAGAATATTTGACACTTGCACCTTCTTAGAGGAATAGAACATCTGGCACTGAGAATTTTCTAAACATGTAGTGAAAGAAATGCCAGAAGTGGTCAATCCTTACAATATTTCCAGGGCTCTCAGTCTCTCTGGACCTGTAGCCTGTTAAGACATCTAATTACATTCTAGGAGATTATTTGAAAGAAATGTGTAATTTTGTGTGGAATTACCTTTTTAAAAGAATAACAAGTCAATCCATAAATGTAATTGAAATTTTTAATTTTTTTAATTTTGTGCCATCATTGTACAAGGTGAATTTTTAAATTTTTTCTTATTAAATCTGTTTAACAATATCTTCACAAAATTAAAGAAAAATTCACAAAAAATCAAATTTCCCAAAGGCATACATCTAGTAAATGAGTAAATATTGCTCATTGTGCATATTTTTCTTTCCAATAGGGCTTCATAAAGATATGATCTTTGTAAGTCTTGTTCATCTCTGTAACCATAACACCTGAATGGCATAATAATACTGATCAGTCAGTAACATCATATTGATTAATCATTAGGTATATCAATCTTTAGTATCCTTAAAGTCATCAAACTTATTTTCCAAGATGTACATCTCCCTTCTCTGCCATTGCTGGGGAAATAATAATTTATTAAATGCTGTCCTGCTCTTTAATTGCATACACTTTGCAGAGTCCCATCTGTCTACCTACTCTTTTCACTTTTATATTTCTTTATTTCATGTGTTGTACTTTTTCAATTTCTTGAAGAAAAGATGGTGACTTTTTAATTTTGGTTTCCTTTACAATGCCAGAGTATAGCAGATAGCCAAATGAATAAGCATATTTTTGCAAAGTTATGTCACACATCTGTTATCCCCTTTGAGTTTTCCGATAACTGTCTACTGTTGTTGTTAAGTCGTTAAGTCGTGTCTGACTCTTCACAACCGCATGGACTGCAGCTTGCCAGGCTCCCCTTTCCTTCACTGTCCTCTGTGGCTTTTCTAAATTTTGTGTGTAATAGTTGTTCAGCCGTGTCCGACTCTCTGCAACTCCATGGACTGTAGCCCACCAGGCTCCTCTGTCAATGGAATTCTCCAGGCAAGAATGCTTGAGTGTGTTGCCATTGCCTTCTCTAGGGGACCTTCCTGACTCAGGGATCAAACCCGGGTCTCCCTTAATTGCAGGCAGATTCGTTACCATTTGAGTTACCCGGGAAACCCTAAATTTGAAATCCCACAGTTTACCTAAATGTTAGTTCAGTTCAGTTCAGTCTGTCAGTGGTATCCTTCTTTTTGTGACCCCATGAACCATAGCATGCAAGGCCTCCCTGTCCATCACCAACACCCAGAGTTTACTCAAACTAATGTCCATTGGATCGGGGATGCCATCCAACCATCGCATCCTCTGTCGTCCCCTTCTCCTCCCACCTTCAATCTTTCCCAGCATCAGAGTCTTTTCCAATGAGTCGATTCTTCGCATCAGGTGGACAAAGTATTGGAGTTTCAGCTTCAACATCAGTCTTTCCAATGAATATTCAAGACTGATTTCCTTGAAGATTGACTGGTTTGATCTCCTTGCAGTCCAAGGGACTCTCAAGAGTCTTCTCCAACACCACAGTTCAAAAGCATCAGTTCTTTGGCTCTCAGCGTTCTTAATAGTCCAACTCTCACATCCATACATGACTACTAGAAAAACCATAGCCTTGACTAGACGGACCTTTGTTGGCAAAGTAATATCTCTGCTTTTTAATATGCTGTCTAGATTGATCATAACTTTTCTTCCAAGGAGCAAGCCTCTTTTAATTTCATGGCTGCAGTCACCATCTGCAGTGATTTTGGAGCCCCCAAAAAATAAAGTCAGCCACCCTTTCCACTGTTTCCCCATCTATTTGCCATGAAGTGATTGGACCAGGTGCCATGATCTTAAGTTTTCTGAATGTTGAGTTTTAAGCCAACTTTTTCACTCTCCTCTTTTACTTTCATCAAGAGGCTCTTTAGTTCTTCATTTTCTGCCAGAAGGGTGGTGCCATCTGTGTATCTGAGGTTATTGATATTTTCCCGGCAGTCTTGATTCCAGCTTGAGCTTAATCCAGCCCAGCATTTCTCATGATGTACTCTGCATGTAAGTTAAATAAGCAGGGTGACAGTATACAGCCTGGATGTACTTCTTTCCCGATTTGGAACCAGTCTGTTGTTCCATGTCCCGTTCTAACTCCCGTTGCTTCTTGACTTGCATACAGATTTCTCAGGAGGCAGGTCAGGTGGTCTGGTATTCCCATCTCTTGAAGAATTTTCCACAGTTTGTTGTGATCCACAATCAAAGGCTTTGGCATAGTCAATAAAGCAGAAGTAGATGTTTTTCTGGAACTAATCCCACAATTTATCACACAAGAAAGTTGAAAGGCAGATTTTGTGACCTGCCCCAGGTAATATGGCCATGGGGCATATGTAAATTTGAAATGTAAATTTGATGATTTCCCCGCAGCACTCCTTTATCCTGTTTTCTTTTTTTTTTCCATTTATTTTTATTAGTTGGAGACTAATTACTTTACTATATTGTAGTGGTTTTTGCCATACATTGGCATGAATCAGCCATGGATTTACATGTGTTCCCCATCCTGATCCACCCCCCCAGCCTCCCTCCCCATCCCATTATACAGAGTGAAGTAAGCCAGAATGATAAACACCAATACAGTATACTAATGCATATATATGGAATTTTAAAACATGGTAATGATAACCCTATATGCAGGACAGAAAAAGAGACAGATTTATAGAACAGACTTTTGGACTCTGTGGGAGAAGGCGAGGGTGGGATGATCTGAGAGAATAGCATTGGAACATGTATATTATCAAGTGTGAAACATATCCTGTTTTCTTTATCAAGCTATTTTTTCCAAGGGCTAGTGTTGCTGGTGGTAAAGAAACCACCTGCCAGTGCAGGAGATGTAAGAGATGTGGGATTGATTTCCAATTCGATCCCCGAATTGAAAAGATCTCCTGGAGAAGGAAATGGCAACTCACTCTAGCATTATTGTGTGGAGAATTCCATGGACAGAGGAGCCTGGCAGACTGCAGTCTATGGGGTCACAAAAAGTTGGACATTACAGAAGCAACTTAGCAGGCATACACGCACTCTTTGCAAATAAACACAGCATCTTTTATTGGCTATTTCCTAATAATGACCTCAATCATTTTAGGAAAGATTCTTCTTTTGTGAAGTTCACTCTACGACATGCCTATCAGAATGCTTAACTTACTGTATGAAAATTGTTCCTACCATTAGGATAAAAAATTGATGAAGGCAGACAACATGCATTTGATGTTAAATAAATATTAAGTAAACAAAGTATTTGCCATTCTTGTTATTGTTAATGTTTTACTTGTCATAGCTGCTCTTCCTACAAACAATATTATTGTCTCTATTTCAACTTTCAATATCAAGAAGGATCTGTTACCATGTTAAATAGTTTATTGGATATAAATAAGAAGGTTCTTAGGGAAGGCTTAACAAGACAGCTTACCTAATGAGAAAAGCTCAGGGGAGTTCTCTGTTCTGATTCACAGTCCGTCAATGCTAAATTTGCCAGAGTAAATAAACACCAATGAGTGAGGTGGTACTTTTTTCCTTAATACGCTACCTATACAGTACCATTACAATTTGGACTGGTCCTAGTTTTATATATATATTATATATATATATATATATATTCTAATGCATTACTTATAAATAATAGACACGACCAAATAGGTACATACCATTTGACTGCTTTGATTTTGAACGTATTATTATTTAACCTATGTAGAGAGGTTTTTTATGTCTCCTTTTGTTTGTAGAAACTATGCCAAAATAAGCTTAACATGCCTGCAGAGAACATGGTAAAACTTTGAATGAAGAACAGATAATATATTTTCTATTCCATTATGGAGCTGGCTCTGATGGTAAAGAATCCACCTGCAATGCAGGATGCTGGGATTCAATCCCTGGGTCAAGAAGATCCCCTGCAGAAGGGAATGGCAACCCTATCCAGTATTCTTGCCTAGAGAATCCCATGAACAAAGAGTCTGATGGGCTACAGTCCATGGTGTTGCAGAGTCGGACACAACTGGTGACTAAGCAAAAATACTGACATATTCATTTTAAAAAACACCTAGATGTTTGGAGAGTATTTCCTCTTTCATTGAACCTCTAAAGACTGAAACTCAGTTCATCCCCTTTCACTCATTGTGTAGCATTTTCACTAGTTGGTGTCATAAACTGTGTGTCCTGAGAGCCAAGGGGACCATCATAGCCTCATTTGCGCATTCTTGTTTCAGGGCACGCCTTGTGCCATAAACATAACAGTAAAGTCGGCTTCAATCTATCACCTGAATAAGACTTCCTTTTCCCAATTTTCTTATCAGAATTTGAAAAACGATGAGATATCTGCTAAAACTGATGTTCAGAAGCTTCTGGAAATAGGTCAGAAACAAAGGTAAGGCTGTGTTCTCCTTTTATTTTCTCAGTTCATTTTTTCCATCGCCAAAATTCATTCAGCAACTTTACATGAATAAGTTTATTTTAAATGCATTCATTTCTTTATAACCTTATTTACACTTTAATATATGAGAATCTTGCTCAAATGCAGATCCATACACACACACTCTCTCTCTCTCTATATATATATATATATAGGGTGGCACTTGAGATTCTGTATTTCTAGTGCGTTCCCTGGTGATGGGTGATGCTAATAGTGACCATGCCTATCTGCAGATCTCAATTCAGCTATTAAGGATCTGGAGTACGTTCCTCTATTATCTTAGAAGATGGAGCCATAAGTCTGCCCATCAATATACAGATCCAACAACTTTGACAGAGTGGGCCATTTTTATTAGTATCACAACTTGATCCTGGTGATAATTGGGTTGGTAAGGAATGGGGTATTTTTATTAATAGCATAGTAGAATTTGAACATTTTTATTACTGTTTGTTTATTTTTGAAGGAAGTGAAGTATGAGCTAGATTTATACCTAGTATTAAAAAAAAAATTGTATGACTTGAAACTGCTTGTCTAACAAATACACAAAAAAGCCAAGGTATTGTAAGGTATAAAAGAGCTAGCCTTTGTTATTTGTTATGCATTTATTAGAGGCTCTGCTGGTTTTATATGTATACATATGTTTTTTGTTTCAGTACCACAATTATAGAGTAGTAATTATTGTCCCCAATCAATAAATGGGAAATTGTTTCTCAAAATGCTTAAGCAAATTGCTGAGAGTTGTATTAAATTGGAATTTGCTCTGCTGTATCTTACCTATAGTCATACCCTTTCAAGTCAGTTTACCTATCCAAAGCAGAAGGCTGTTTAAGAAGTTGACAGACACTACTGTGTACCCTCTTCTTACCATCTTGTATCTTCTCCACTGCCTTTGCCTCGTGACCCATAAACCTCATGTCATTGAGGCAATGACATGTTAAAAATATCAAATCGAGCATCTCATCTTGACTCTTTTCATTATTTAAATGAAATCTTTATTTCTTGAACATGAAATTCTCTCCAGAGTCCAACATTAAAAAGATCTCATGTGAAATATAGGTCTGAGCATATTTTCAAAAGTACATAATTTTAAACTGTTTTACTGGTTTGAAATAATCCACCTTTTAAAACACATAAGTATTTGTGGTTCACTGAGTTAGTGGAGAATTATAAACCATATTTCCAATAGGAATAGCTAATCAAAGCAGACCAAGTGTCATTGAAAGTTATTAGTTTTTGCAGACTCTCCCACATTTGGAAAAGATAGTAAACAAAAACATAAAAATAGAAATGACTTCTGCATAATCCATGGGCAACACCAGTGAGGGGATTGCGTTGACCAAAGAGGACAGAGTGAGTCAGGAAAGATTAGAAAATGAGGCTGTCATGCGTAGATGGGGGCCATTCTTGAAAGTTGGCTGAAAGTGGACTTCAACAGAAGGCTCATTTAGGTAGCTCTGGAAAAGGATGCTATAATTTAAAACGTATTTTAGGGGTATTATTCTGACAACACCATTCAAGGCAGAAAGAAAGAGACACAGACCAGGTGGAGGAAAGATGGCCTAGAGAAGAGGACCCAGAGATCTCATCTGTGAGCACCAGGGCCTGAAAGCAACAGCGTCAGGGTTTCCTATTGCACGAGAGACATAGATGAGGAGACAGGCTTCTGCATGATATGGAAAAGGAGAAGCATATTCCTTTAGTTTGCTGCTATTTTCTTAAGTTATCTAAGGCTGTTTCTACATGACACTCCAAATATCCATGTAAACATGGAAAAATATGACTAGACTTGTTAAGAATTTCAGGTCATCATCTGTATATTTGGCATGGTATACGAATGGCAGATGATGGACCAAGTCTTTCAGTGAATGGATTTAATGGAGCAAATATTTGGAATTACGCTTTCAAAGTTTCATCCAAAATTATAAAATTTGTTTAAAATGCATAACTTACGCGATGCACAAAGTCAGAATGGAAAATTCAAATAAATCACCTACCAATAGGTGATTTCTCAAAAGTATAATGCATTTGATATATGTTTTTTTCTGTTTAGAGATATATAAAAATTATGATTATCTGAATGTGAAAGAAGCTATGTATCACATTTCCAAAATAAGAGAGAATGAAAAATAGTAAAAGAGAAAAAGTATTAACTGATTGCAAATTTAGAAATATTATCAGAGCTGGGAAGATTATAATGTATTGCAGATGCCATCTAGGTATAGACCTGGTTCCCAGTAATTCTTTGTCCTCTGGGATTACCACCTGGCCCTTCCCTAGAGAAGTGGTCTCTAGACTACCTTTTATCTGACTCTATTATCACTGGATACAGTTAATTAGCTCAAGGTGGCCACCAAAACAAAACTGAATCAATTAGAATTTCCCTCTTGGAATTATGTGCCAAGAAGCAACTACTGAAATCTCTCTGTTTGGCTGTACTAGATTTTAAGTAAGTAAACTCAGAGGATATGAGGTGGCCATAAATAACCAGGTAGAGAGAGCAGCGTGTCTTTCCACCAAGAGGTACAGAAAAAGGAGTGTGTGTGGGTGTGCACACATGCACATAGAATTTTACATGAGAGAGAGAAAGTTGCATTGACTCTTGGTTTTTACACTTACAGAAATATTTAGACAGCCTAGGCAGTATTCATAAAAGAATCCTCAAGTTGATGGAGAGACTTTTAAGCCATACTATGTGAAGAATGAGAGTATGCAACCACAAAATAGAGACTCTGGGGGATAGAAGAGCACTCTGAAGTCTGGAGAAGGAAATGGCAACCCACTCCAGTATTCTTGCCTAGAGAATCCCTTGGACAGAGGAGCCTGGTGGGCTACCATCCATAGGGTCGCACAGAGTCAGACACAACTGAAGCCACTTAGTATGCATGCATGTCTTGAAAATAAAAAGGAATGATATATTTTATGCTCTACAATGGTTGCTGGATAGAGATTCTGAGAAAGCAGTTTTGGACTAAAGGATTTTACTATATTGAGTTCTCTGAAAAGGAAAAGAATGCCTGGGATAGCAGCAAGATTTCTTTCTGTGATGTTACTGCAATCCAGGCTGGTAACCATTTGAAAAAAATACCTTCCTGTAGGGTGAGGCATTTTTATGTTTATAATTGGAAATGGAAGATGTGTGAAAGAGCTGCCTTTTAAAATTCCTTGTAACCATGAAATTCTCTGCTAAATATACTCAGCATTGGAGAAGCCTGTCACAGTTCTTTAGAATTCAAGCTTCAGCTCAGTGCCAAATAGGGACCAAGAGGAGCTCTATCCTGTGCAAGTCACACTCGGTGGACTGGGATGGTCCTTGAGCAAGTCAGCAAGAATTTCTCACTGGAGTAAAACTCACCAAGTCTGGGGAGTTGGGGGCCACCTAAAGCATGAGAGCAGTGAGAATGTGCAGAAATAAGCTTGAAAAACCTAAGAGGAGATGGAGATATTCAAAAGTTTCAAAAAGACTGCTTTGCCATTCTGGTAGATAGCTTTCCTTGCCGTGAAAATGTGCAGAATTCTCTGTTTCTCCAGTTTTTTGTTAACAGCTTTTGCAGTTTACTTTTTTTTTTTTCTTACTCCCTATTGCCTATAGATGTCAGTATGTGGGTATTTTTGAATATATATGTGCATATATTGGATTTTATAAAATTTATATTTTATAATTTAAAACCCAAGTATCACTTTAAAAATAAAAATGAGAATTTTAAAATCCCGAAGTAATGAATAATTATTATAAGACTTTAATATAAAACTTTTTAGTTGGAAATATAGTAGTCCTAGGGCTTCCCTGATAACTCAGCTGGTAAAGAATATTCCTGCAGTGCAGGAGATCGTGGTTCGATTTCTGGGTCAGGAAGATCCCCTGGAGAAGGGATAGGCTACCCACTCCAATATTCTCGGGCTTCCTTGGTGGCTCAGATGGTAAAGAATCCTCCTACAAAGGCAGAGACCTGGGCTTGATCCCTGGGTTTTGAAGATTCCCTGGAGGGGGATATGACAACCCACTCCAGGATTCTTGCCTGGAGAATCCCCATGGACAGAGGAGTCTGGCTGGCTACAGTCCGTGGGGTCACAAAGAGTCAGACACGACTGACTGACTGAGTAAGACACAGCACATGATAGTCCTGTTGTATTTTTATTCAATACTTGTTGAATCTTTGAGTGTTAGGAATAGAACGTACATCCTTCCATCCTTCTTTTTCTCTCTGTCTCTCTGCTTCAATAGAGATATTATAATGACTCTCTAGAATTTGAGCACATACGGTCCAGAACACAGTTCCACTACCTCTTTATGCATCAGTTTTCCATTTGCAATAAGATACTACAATTTGATGTGAAGTTTATTGAGTGCCTGGTGTCCTATAAGCCTGCAATATCAGTAGGCATTCATATTATATTATGTCACAAGTGTTCATTGTGAAAAATGTCAAACGCAGTAATGGAAATCCATATTTTAAGTGTTCATATGTGGCACTTTTGGGGTTTGCCAGGTTGCGCCTAATGGTAAAGAACCCGCCTGCTCTTTTTCTGTTTTGCATATAGGGTTATCGTTACCACAAGAGACACAGATGTACAGAACAGACTTTTGGACTCTGTGGGAGAAGGGGAGGGTAGGATGTTTTGAGAGAACAGCATTGAAACATGTATATTATCTAGGGTGAAACAGATCACCAGCCCAGGTTGGATGCATGAGACAAGTGCTCAGGGCTGGTGCACTGGGAACACCCAGAGGGATGGGATGGGGAGGGAGGCGGGAGGGGGATCGGGATGGGGAACACATGTAAATCCATGGCTGATTCATGTCAATGTATGACAAAAACCACTACAATACTGTAAAGTAATTAGCCTCCAACTAATAAAAATAAATGGAAAAAAAAAAAGAAAGAACCCGCCTGCTAATGCAGGAAACTTAACAGATGAGGGTTCAATTCTTTGGTCAGGAAGATCCCCTGGAGAAGAAAATGGCAATCCACTCCAGTATTCTTGCCTGCAGAATCCCATGGGCAGAGGAGCCTGGCGGGCTACAGTCCATAGGGTCGCAAAGAGCCGGACACAACTGAAGCGACTTAGCACAATCAGTGCATGTGACACTTCATTCTAATAAACAGTTTTAGTAAATGAAACCTATTTCAGGCTGTAAAGGAAACAGATTTAAAATCCACTTTAAATGAAAGCATATTAAAGTTTCACCCAATCACGCATAAATCATCTAAGAACCAAAGTGACTGTAATTATTTTATAAGTTGTTCCTATTATGTTTTGCTTTGATAAACAACATCCAGATTGATTCCAACAATCATATAGACTTTCATGGATAGTCCTAAAACTGAGAGTGTGACCTAGGAGTTTCTAGATAAGAAAACTGGAGGCCTCCTTAAGTTCTTCCGCGTGAAAGAGCAGCTTCCGGTTGTGCAGGATGTGCTAGTCAAAGAATGAACGCAGGGACCTCTAGTGGTACCAGTGGTTATGACAATGACTTCATGCATATTAAGTGATTATTTTCCGAGCATTTTGCCTGCCTTATTGTCTTCTAAACCTCACTACAAATCTATGAGGTAGTTCTGTCATTATGCCCATTTTATAGATGGATAAAAATGAGTCTCAGAGTATACTCTCCTATTCCATAGTCTCCATATTGTGGTTGCACACCAAGAAAATATTTTTGTTCCAGAAGTTGTCTTTTGGCACCAGACTGGGAATTTTAGTTTGTATGCTACATTTTCATTTGGTCGTTGCTGTTGCTTTGAAGGAGTTTAGTCCTCTAGCCATACTTAACACACTACAACACTTAACACGCATGCTTCACTCATATGCTGTTATCTGCTATCTGAAGTGATAGCTTGGATGATAAAATGAAGGCCCAGAAAGATAATAAAGTCTGTCATAATTGAGAAAATCCTAAACCTTTGAAGGAAATGCATATTTATGAAAGTATTTAATTTTTAGTGTGAGACAGGGTCCGTATGTCCGAGTGAGCTTGAGACACAATGTGTATATGTGTGCAGACATGTGTTTTTTATTATCCCCAATAAATGAGCTTTCACATTAGAAATAAATCTTTTTTTTCTCTTTGTTTTTACAAAAAGTCTCAGACCTTACACAAGATGTCTAAAACATAATGCTTTAGAATTAGTCAATTGGGGCATCCAAGGGAATGATGATTTTATCCTATCAGTAAGTCTATGGTAACTTTTTTTTTTTTTTTCTGAACAGCATGTTCATGCCCTAGCATGCTGTCACTAAAATTAGCTTTCCAACTCTTAATTATTTTATTGATATGATTTGACACATTATGCAGCTCTCACAGTGGGATTCTTATAAGACACAATAGCAAGGCAATTTCTCTTAAATACAGCTTGCTTTTAGAGCTTCCATGGGAGACAGTACTCTTTACCAGAATCCTGAGATGCGATCCTGTATATTTAACTGTGTCTCTATACATTCTAGTTATGTTTCTGAAATGTATATGTGCAGTGAAATCTTATTTCATAGTGTACAGAGTTATATTATGTCTCTCTTTTCCTCTCTGTTTTCTCCTAAACAAGAGAACAAATGAAGGCTCTCCAGGAGGCCCTGGAAAATCAGCTTAAGGAGACAGCTGACAAAGCAGAAAAACAAGAGGCCACTGTAAGTGTTTCTTTTTTGTGTCCTTTGCTTTGGGGCTGGAGAATTGTTCATTTATATTTTTTTCCCCCAAAATCACTATTGAACAAACACACCTGTAACAAATAAAAACGAAAATACAATAAATAAAACACCACCACCAAGATTATAAAACATACTTCATCAGCATTCATTCCAAAAATAATATGTTTTTGCTTCTTAGGGGTCTGCTAATTCCCAACCCTTACTTATGAATGAGAAACTGAGGACAAGAGTGCTGGTGTCAGGCCCCATATCAGCAGCCCTTGAATTTTGGGATGTGACCTTGAACTAAATTAAGCTATCCAGAGCCCTAAGCCATACCCTACAACCACTGAATAGATGTCTCTCAAGGGTGGGATTACACCATCTGCCTATTTAATCGTCTCCACAGGTGATCCTGATACACCCCAAGGTTTAAGAATCAATCTTCTCTCCAGATTTTCTCTCTCAAAATGATGTTCACTTGACCTTCATATTTCAATTTTTATGACTAATATTCCCCATAAGCAGGAGGGATAGTGGTCTGGATAGTAGTGCTGAAAACTAGATTTCTACCTGTTCCCCCTTTATGTTCAATTTACGGGGATTGAAGCGTTTATTCTATTTGAGGACCTGAGTCTTTTTTAAAGTATAGTCTATTAATTAAAATTTTAAGGTATAGTAAGACCAACAGAAGGGCTTCCCTGGTGGCTCAGTAGTAAAGAATCTACCTATAGTAAGGAAGCCACAGGAGGCACAGGTTCGATCCCTGGGTCAAGAAGATCCCCTGGAAGGGGGCATGGTGAGTCCACTCCAGTATTCTTGCCTGGAGAATCCCATGGACAGAGGAGCCTGGTGGGCTTCAGTCCATGGGGTTGTGAAGAGTTGGACACGACTAAAGCAACTAAGCATGTGCGCACAAGAGCAACAGATCAGGAAATGACTACATTTGGAAAGATAGTTATTTCCCACAGTTGCCAAGAAGGGTGGCATGCCACATGACCAGGGACCATGCAGGGAAGCCCCAGGTCAGTCCCGGGGCAAATGAAGGTGGGGGAGCTGTGGACAAGAGCCTCTGTTGTGGTTTCCGTGGGAAGGAGAGGGTTAAGCGAGGTAAGCTGGTCTATGATTGGCCAGTTTGAATGATTTCAGCAGGCTCTGGGACATAGGGGCTGTTTGTCTGGTACCTGGTTCAAAGGATGATTAAGGCATCCTTTATGATTAAGGCATTTATGTAGTGTCCTGGAGTGTGAGAACCCAATACAAGGTATGGCTGGGGCTACAGGCTCTGTATTGGTTAGTTTGCATTTGAAAAGCATGCCCCCAGAAAGTGTATTATTTTTAGGGGGTATGGAAGGAGCAGTGGTGAGGAAGGCAGGAGGTGAAGATAGGATGACTCATGCATATTATTGGGCTGTCCATAATAAGGCTTGTCTGCGTATGTGTGCAAGATAGAAGTTAAAGCTTCAAGTTTACAGAGGCTAGAAACAGTGCTAATACAATATCTCCATCCAGGTTGATTACCTGGGACCCCAGTCCCTTTGAGAATTAGCAGAAACGCCTGCCTTTCTTTTGCAGTGCTTCCTTGAATAATCTGAATTCGAGTATAGAATTTTGCCTCTGAAACTTAGCCCTGTCTGTCATCTGGAGTAACTGTTTCCTGGAGACAGTCTTTGTAATGATGACTTGATTTTCCTAGGTGCAGATTTATTTCCTTTTAATAAATTCATTGTTATCTGTCCAGCCCACCAGTAAAGATGAGCAGCTTTATTCTTCTCTGTTACGCCATGGCAGCACGCACTGCTAACCTAAACCTACAGTGCACCCAGTGTCTATTTCTTTGGACATATGTGTGTGCTAAGTCACTTCAGTCATGTCTGACTCTGTGCTCTCTATGGACTGACTGTAGCCCGCCAGGCTCCTCTGTCCGTGGGATTCTCCAGGCAAGAATACTGGAGTGGGTTGCCATGCCCTCCTCCAGGGGATCTTCCCAACTCAGGGATCGAACCTGCATCTCTTAACGTCTCCTGCTTTGGCAGGCAGGTTCTTCAGCCCCAGTGCCACCTGGGAAGCCCTTCTTTGGACACAGGTGTTACATGAAAGAGCAGACACATTTTTAGCACCACTATGTTGATCCCTGCCCTCAAAATCTGACCCCGTGTACTGAGTGACCCTAATTGCAATCCCATTTCTGCCTTGACTTATCACATTTAATCTCAATTTGTGAATACCCCAGTCATAAATAATGGCATTTAGACCAGAATAGAAGTTTCCACACTATTTCTCATACTGTTTCCATACTATTTTCTCAGATTCTCACAATAAAATGGCACACTATTATTATTATTATTTTTACTGAAAGTGAATAACTATTGCTTGTATTTACACAGTTAATATTTGGAGAAGCCAAGGCATGAACCTGTGTTTACTCTAATATGTTACACAAACTATGTCTAATATCCCCAAAGAAGAAAGCTATAATTGTTGAAGGAGCTCAGGAAAAGCTAGAATAGCCAAGTATCAGAAAATATTGGGGACAAGGGATGCATAGTTGGGGAGAAGAAGGTCTCAGAACCCTTCTAGTGCTTTTCTTAAAATTCAGCATTGAATCTTGAGGGAAGATTTTCCTCTCCCACCCCATAATACTGTACTGAGCCAGAAACTCCCTAAATGTATTCATAACCTAACATGTGCTACAGAATAAGAATAGAAAGAAAGAAAGAAAAGAAAGGCTCCTCCATCCATGGGATTTTCCAGGCAAGGGTACTGGAGTGGGTTGCCATTTCCTTCTCCAGGGGAACTTCCTGACCCAGGGATCAAACCCAGGTCTCCCGCATTGCAGGCAGATGCTTTACCATCTCAGCCACCAGGGAAGCACAGAATAAGAATATTCAGGTTTAAATTCCTAGTGGTTCATCTGTACATGCGTGCTCAGTCACTCCAGTCATGTCCGACTCTCTGTAATCCCATGGATTACCTGCCAGGCTCCTCTGTCCATGGGATTCTCCAGGCAAGAACACTGAAGCAGGTTGCCTTGCCCTCCTCCAGGGGATCTGCCCAACTCAGGAACTGAACTTGTGTCTCCTGCATTGTAGGCAATTTCTTTACCCACTGAGCAACCTGGGAAGCCCAGTGGTCCATTTATTGTCTATAAAATTAAGTTCTTTAACCTGCAAGTTTCCTTATTTGAAGAATTTGGGGAATAATTCAAATTAAAATAACATGCATGATTACCCTAAATTTTTTCTTTTACCCTAAAATTGTTATCTGGCATATAGTAGATAATAGAAATTTAATCTAC
The DNA here is from genome assembly GCF_019320065.1 of Cervus canadensis. Taxonomy (NCBI): domain Eukaryota; kingdom Metazoa; phylum Chordata; class Mammalia; order Artiodactyla; family Cervidae; genus Cervus; species Cervus canadensis. The sequence continues at coordinate 18,621,805 of NC_057414.1, read as the reverse complement.
TCAATAGAAAGAAAACAATTGTCATAAATAAATTTTCCAATTGAAAGAATAATGTAGGCAAAAAATTACTGATGGCAAAAGTTTCAATGTATTTTAATAAATGTTTAAATAAATGGTTAAACAATTCCTTGTGTTTGGAAAATATATAAAACATTTTCTAATAACTCTTTAGTTCCTAAGAAATAATAAAATATATAAAGAAATAATAATAATGAAGACACCATGTGCCAGTGTAATAGTTGAAGTAGATGCAGAGCTTTAGATGCATTTTTTCCAGAAAGAATACTAGCAACAAAAATTCAAGAAGTTATTGATAAAGCAAAACATCAGTGTAAGAAAGAGAGTATTATAAAAGTTGAAGACAATAAAATAGAAAAAAAATGACTAAGTTATTTGAAAGGACTGATAAATAGACTTTGAGAAAGATTAAGAATAAAAACACTCCAATTTTAAAATGTTTAATTAAAAGAGAGCTAATAGTCATAATAGGAATTTAACAAAATAAGTTATTATAAAAAAAGTTATTATGAGCAGCAGGACACTGGTACATTTAAAATGTACATATAATTACTAGATGAATACATATAAAATGCTAACATTTTTGCAAGAAGAAATGTAATACTTGATTAACTGAATACATTCAAAATTTTATTATGCTGAAAGACCTCCTTTCCCATATATTCCAGGGCCGGAAGATGACTTCTACCAATTTTTAAAGATCAGCTAATTTCAAATATTGACTAACTTGCTTCAGTTGTGTCCAATTCTTTGTGACCCCATGGACTATAGCCCACCAGGCTTCTCTGTTCATGTGATTCTCCAGGCAAGAATACTGGAGTGGCTTGCCATTTCCTACTGCAGGGGGTCTTCTCGACCCAGGGATCGAAGTCAAGTCTCTTATGTCTCCTGCATTGGCAGGCAGGTTATTTACCACCAGCGCCACCTGAGACCCAATTTCAAATATAGGCAAATACTTTCTCAAAAATAGAAAAAGGTTGAAAACTTTCATCTAAGTTTATGAACATCATCACTTATGATTCCAAAATCAACTAATAGCTATATATATAAATTAATAGCTATTTTTCCACTAATGAATGTACATGTAAAATTTCTATAAGAGCAAATTCAAGATTATATTAACAATATATATCATCAAGATCAATGAATGCAAACACTTGTGGAAATAAATAATGCTTGTCTTTTGGAGGGAATGTGTTTGTGCTTTGAGTTGAATGACTAATAAGTCCAAAGTCAAAGTACAAAAATAGATGACAGAAAGCTTAACAAATATGGGAATAAAATATATTTAATTAGTAGAAGTTTTTTTTTTTTTTTTTTAATGTACATCTGGTAGAATCTAGAAAAAGATTGATTTCATACTATTGGGACTCCTCACTTCCAAATTTTAGTAAAGACTCAAAATGTTTGTGCTTTTTCTCCTTATTGAAGATTAAATAAGTATATATGTTTAATTGTTGCAAATAATTCAGTGAATATTCTTTCTGCTAGAAAGACTCTAGTTGATGTAGTTTAATGTTGGATAATAAGGGGACAGTGAGGAATTTAAACTGTTCATTTCCAACTAGAGGGGAAACATTTGGATTTGATTCTGTAAATATTGTCATGCTATTTTAGACTTAGGACCAAATACTCTTATGTGCTGCCCTTGATTACATATCTAATTACTCTGCCTTTTTTCCGTAAAAGAAGATCGTATATTTTATGCAAAAGATGTTGCAAATACCTATATTAGTAAGTCCGACTCTGTGCAACCCTATTTGTGACCCCATGGACCATAGCCTGCCAGGCTTCTCTGTCCATGGGATTCTCCAGGCAAGAATACTGGAGTGGGTTGCCATACCCTCCTCCAGGGGATTTTCCTGACCCAGCGATCAGAACCCTAGGGATAAAACTCCCATCTTTTGTGTCTCCTGCATTGGCAGGCGGGTTCTTTACCACTAGCACCACCTGAAAATCCTCAGTAAGTCCATAGTAAAACATTATAAAACTTGAAGGTGATAGTACTTTTAAATAAACAAAAATATAAAAGAAGACAAAATTTTGAAAATTCAAATGAAAAAGCATTTTAATGAAAATTAAAAATAAAGCTGTCTTGATCTAATTCCATTTGCAAATACTTTTTATGAACATGTGAGCATCTGTTTTTATCTCTAAGCAGATAATGGAGTAGCAAATCTTACAAACTTGTGTCCTGTATGAAAAACCTAACAAACAGCAAGAAAGAATGATCTATCAGGTGTAGCCGGAGTAATTAAATCCATTAATGCTCTCTGGATGCATTTCACCACTCTTGTTAATTTTTATGGCTTAACTTGCCCTAAGTGAGACATAATTAGTCCAAAGGCAAGAATTAGCTTCAAGCTCTGACTCTCATTAAGAATAAGGAATTATGGCCATCTGTTCTTTACTCAAAGTAAATAAGTGTTATTTTCTGTCTCTCAGAACTATTTCACTTCTGATTTTCCAGGAATCTTAAAACCTGCTGGGATTCTAGACTAGTGGTTTCAAAATGCTATGACTTTTGAATATTCTGAATGTATTGTAGGTCCTGAATAATTGAACATTGCATTCCCAAGTCTCTGTCCTTTTTTTAGTCTTGACATTGCAGTATATCTTCATTACACTGTTAATTAAATTTAAGTGTTAATTATGGAGAACATATAATAAATAGTATCAAAATGTGAGGATTTGGGGAAAATTATGGCATCACTGATAAGATAATATGGGGTCACTGTCCCCATGGTCCCTGATGGCTCAGACTGTAAAGGATCTGCCTGCAATGTGGGAGACCTGGGTTTGATCCGTGGGTTGGGAAGATCCCCTGGAGAAGGAAACGGTAACCCACTCAAATATTCTTGCCTGGAGAATTCCACGGACGGAGGAGCCTGGAGGGCTACAGTACATGAGGTTGCAGACAGTTGGACATGGCTAAGCGACTAACACTTTCACTTTCATGGCATCACTGAAACACCAGGTTATTCAGACAACTAAGATGGCTTTAAATAGTTCATAACCAAAACTAAAGACAAATCTGTACATATCAAAATTTTCTGGTGCCCATTAAGTAGTGAGGTAGAGTATTATAAGTCCTGATGGTTTGCATTTCTTTTTGTAGTTTAAGTGTCTGACTCATACTGCAATAAATTTTTTTTAGTTAAAAAAGATTTGATTGTAGTGGTGGCCACTTCAAAGAGGCAACCACTTCAAAAAGGCCTTTCTCCAATAAACACTTAGCCAACCACTGACTTGAAGAATCAGCTGTACCTCCCACCTCTGCTCCCCAGTGAGCCTTTTTTTTTTTTCCCCCAGAGGTTTTGGTTAATTTAAGTTTGTTAACTGACCTTTGGGGCTTCTTGACTTTTGTTTTGTTTAGTGATTTTCTGTTCTGCACTTTAAATTGCCACTCATATTTTATTTTTTTTAATTTTTAAAATTTTTTTCATGTATTTTTATTAGTTGGAGGCTAATTACTTTACAATATTGTAGTGGTTTTTGCCATACATTGACATGAATCAGCCATGGATTTACATGTGTTCCCCATCCCGGTCCCCGCTCCCGCCTCCCTCTCCATCCCATCCCTCTGGGTCTTCCCAGTGCACCAGCCCTGAGCACTTGTCTCATGCATCCAACCTGGGCTGGTGATCTGTTTCACTATAGATAATATACATGTTTCGATGCTGTTCTCTCAAAACATCCCACCCTCGCCTTCTCCCATAGAGCCCAAAAGTCTGTTCTATACATCTGTGTCTCTTTTTCTGTCTTGCATATAGGGTTATCGTTACCATCTTTTTAAATTCCATGTATATGTGTTAGTATACTGTATTAGTGTTTATCTTTCTGGCTTACTTCACTCTGTATAATGGGCTCCAGTTTCATCCATCTCATTAGAACTGATTCAAATGAATTCTTTTTAATGGCTGAGTAATATTCCATTGTGTATATGTACCATATTTTAAAGTCACCAATAAAGAGTGAACATTCTGAAACCCTAGGCCCCCACCCTCCACCCCAATAAAAACGGAACCCCAGGTCCATGGACTCCTTCTCACTCTCTCTCCTCACAAACGCCTTCCAACTATACCATGTTATTTCTTGGACTCATAAGGCATAAACCCTTATTTTTTTTCAAACTTTCCTGACGGTTATTACTGAAGGCATCTTGCAGTGATAAACAGAACCACAAGAGTTGGTCCAGCCCATAACAGTGGTAACCAGTAAGTTGACACCAGCCCAGAGCAGAAGAAATGGGCATAAAAGCTATTTTGGGGGGGACATACTGCTTTGCACACATATCTAATTTTGATTGTCGTCAAGTCCTTCTAGTGATACCTTTGTTTTAGCCATCAAATTGGTAGTGAGTATAACTAACATTTTCAGGTTGCTGTCAGTATCTTCATGATTCAAACTTAACTTTGAAAATTGTTGTGGCCGAACTGATGGACATAGTGGTTCTCAGGCTTCTGCTTCTATTTTATATGTAGTTTGACCATCAAAAATTGTTTGGTTTAGATTTTGTTACCATTTGGTTACATATTTCAGCAATATTGTATATAGGCAGAAACCTCTTGGTTTCTTTAGCACAGTATTTATAAGGTTCCATGCTTCAGGTGAGGATCATCACTGTGCAATTCCTCTCGTACTTGTCCATATGTCAGAAATACCTGGAGAGTGTTTTAATATAAGAGATTCCTAGGCCCAACCCTAGACTCTAGCTCTGTTTAGGAACCATATTTTTAAAAATTAAGCTTTATACAGGTGAAAGAATCATAGTCATAATGGGCCAGTCAGGATGGCTGCTATCCAAAAGTCTACAAGCAACAAATGCTGGAGAGGGTGTGGAGAAAAGGGAACGCTTTTACACTGTTGGTGGGAATGCAAACTAGTACAGCCGCTATGGAGAACAGTGTGGAGATTCCTTAAAAAACTGGAAATAGAACTGCCATATGACCCAGCAATCCCACTCCTGGGCATACACACTGAGGAAACCAGATCTGAAAGAAACACGTGCACCCCAATGTTCATCGCAGCACTGTTTATAATAGCCAGGACATGGAAGCAACCTAGATGCCCATCAGCAGACGAATGGATAAGGAAGCTGTGGTACATATACACCATGGAATATTACTCAGCCGTTAAAAAGAATTCATTTGAATCACTTCTAATGAGATGGATGAAACTGGAGCCCATTATACAGAGTGAAGTAAGCCAGAAAGATAAAGACCATACAGTATACTAACACATATATATGGAATTTAGAAAGATGGTAACGATAACCCTATATGCAAAACAGAAAAAGAGACACAGATGTACAGAACAGACTTTTGGACTCTGTGGGAGAAGGCGAGGGTGGGATGTTCTGAGAGAACAGCATTGTATACTATCTATGGTGAAACAGACCACCAGCCCAGGTGGATGCATGAGACAAGTGCTCAGGGCTGGTGCACTGGGAAGACCCAGAGGGATGGGATGGGGAGGGAGGTGGGAGGGGGGATCGGGATGGGGAACACATGTAAATCCATGTCTGATTCATGTCAATATGGCAAAAACCACTACAATATTGTAAAGTAATTAGCCTCCAACTAATAAAAATAAATGAAAAGAAAAAAAAAAAGCTTTATACAGGTGAAAGAATCATAGCCATAATGTGCATTTCTCAATTAAAATACAATTTCTTATTATATAAGAAAAGAGTATTTTTGTATGATTAGCAGATATATTCATGAATTGGGCAATAAAAGTTTGGTTAATGAAAATTGTAATCCTTTGTTCTTTTTCCATATTTGTTGACAGAGATAATCATTTATTTATACTTCAAAAATTATGAAAATAAACTTATAAAAGCTATTGACATAATGTGAAATGTATCTACATAGTGTCCTCTTTATTTTCAGATTCATTTTCTAAAGACTGAAATGGAAAGAAAGAGCAAAATGATTCGAGATCTCCAGAATGAGGTAAGACTTATATTTCAGGGAGTTTTATGGAAGTCAAAGAATATGCACAAACACAAATATTGATTTGCCATAAACTTTAGAGTATTGATCGCATTAGATTTTGGCCTTTAGCTGTGTACTAATGGAGAGAAACTATAAGGTCAAGAATTTCAGAGAGGGTAATTCCTAATTTAATTGTGATATGTGTGATATGTGATATCACATATGTGATAATGTTATTAGTTCATAATCTCCAATTTATTTATCCTTCTAATAATGTTTTGACAATATTAAAAATTATTTTTATTTCATAAATGTATTTATCTACATAATTCTGTCACAGGAGCTGAAGAAGAAAGTTAATTAGAAATGGACTTCATGTTAGGAAAAGCCAATCTAGAATGAAAAAATTATGTAAGATAATTTTAGACTAAAGAGACTTGAACACAAGCAAATAAGTTGTAACTACTTTCCTTACAGTCTTTAAAATGTAAGGACCCTATAAAATGCAGTATGCATTTTTTTCTCTTTTGAATTTTTTGTCCATTTTGTTATACAACTACTTTATTTTCTAAATTTTTTCACATTTATATTTCACCTCTTTATTTCTTTTTTTCTTGACTGCAATTAGTTATGTAGGACTATTAAACCATTAATTAAACTATTAATTAATCATGCATCTTCTTTGATCAACCCCACTAGGTTGATTTTAAATCTCAATCAATTGCTTTAGTCATTACTATTCTCCTTTACTCTCCTTCCTTCCTACTCCCTTTGTTCCTTTTTTAATTTTTTTGTGACATTTCAGCAATGGATGAGCTACATTATTCCTAAATTGATACTACTTTTATGTCCAGGTTGAAAAATAGTCTTTATAAATGTCTTGGTATCAAGATTTAGCATTTGTTCTCTGATTATTACATTAAAATGATTTATCATGTATGCAAAAAATGTATCATACATGCAAAAACATGAGAAAGGAAAACAAGAAAAGTTTTAAAAGGCTTTTTCTTATGATTCCATTTCTTTCTAATGATTTTTTCCTCTAACTCTTCTGAAGAAAGTCTAATGAGATGAACTTGATAATGATTTTCCTTAGGCCTAAATCTTCCTGGATTTAATGTTTATAGTGGAAAATGTCAGCAAAGTAGAGTTGCTGAAATACTGGGCATACTAGATAATTTCTTGTTCACTGGGGCTCAGAGAGGGCTAGACTACTCTAAAACTTTCCATGGGTCATTTAAAGTAAAAGGAATATTTAAAACAAAATTAAACTGTTATTAAAATAGGAAAGAAAATACATTTGGGTTTGTACACAGACACCCATACACACACACACAACAATATAAACTTGGTTGTATAATAATGAGAGGATTATGGGCTAATTTATATCTCTGTATATGTATTATCAGCTAACTTTTAATCATAGATAATTTTTTTAAATTTAGAATTCAACCAATGAGAAGCTTTTTCATAATCAAACTATAAGTTATTCATAACAGGTACAGATGAGGATTAATAAAATATTTTATTTGCTCCCAGGGGATATATTTTAAGTTTAATATTAATTTTCTAGTGTGTAGATTAGAATAATTCTAAAAGCAGTACAACTCTTCAGAAGTAATGACTGCCAACTGTCTAATAAGTAAATTTGCTGTTTACTTTCATCCTATTGAAAATCTGCAAGATGATAATTTATAACTAGAAAAAGTTTTTGACTTCTCTAACAAAACCTAGTGGTGAACTTATAAACTGAATGCTTTTAGTTTAACCCATTTGTATGAATTCCTTGAAATTTTAGATTTATTGTTTTGACAAATAATCAGTATGTAGAGATTGAACAAAATAATGGATCCATACTCTACACAGTAAAATTATGTGGACGTCCACTTCCCAAGAGATTTTTGTTCAGAAGTAAGAAAATAAAAAGGTAAATTGATTAAACAAAATGTGAAGAGGTGAGGGAGATCATACGCGTATAAAGGGATTTGGGGGAGAAGATGGAAGTGTCGTGAATGATGTCCGGCTCTAGGTGAGTGATCACACCATTGTGATTATATGGGTCATTAAGATCTTTTTTTATAGTTCTTTCATGTATTCTTGCCACTTCTTCTTAACATCTGCTTCTGTCAGGTCCATACCATTTCTGTCTTTTTTTGTTGCCATCTTTGCATGAAATGTTCCCTTGGTATCTCTAATTCTCTTGAAGAGATCTGTAGTCTTCCCCATTCGATTGTTTTCCTCTATTTCTTTGCACTGATCACTGAGAAAGGCTTTCTTATTTCTCCTTGCTGTTCTTTGGAACTCTTCATTCAAATGGGTATATCTTTCCTTTTCTCCTTTGCTTTTTGCTTCTCTTCTTTCACAGCTATTTGTAGGCCCCCTCAGACAACCATTTTGCCTTTTTGCATTTCTTTTTCTGGATCTCTACCTCCTGTACAACGTCACGAACCTCCATCCATAGTTCTTCAGGCACTCTGTATATCAGATCTAATCCCTTGAATCTATTTGTCACTTCCACTGTATAATTGTAAGGGATTTGATTTAGGTCATACCTGAATGGACTAGTGGGTTTTTATTTTTCCCTACATTCTTCAATTTCAGTCTGATCTTGCAATAAGAGTTTATGATCTGAGCCAAAGTCATCCATTTTTGCACTTAATTATTTATTTTTCATTTTGTATTTGGGTATTACATAGTTATAACAAATATGAAAAGTTGCACCAAAGCTTAGAATTCCCTTTTATTTGCACATTTAAAACAACTTCTCTCCATTGTCACTTCTAATTTTCTTAATTTTACCTGTTGTTTCTTATAGGATAAAATAAGACTCTCTAGTTAGTGAAGAATCTGCCTGCAATGCAGGAGACCCCAGTTCAATTCCTGGGTCAGAAAGATCTGTTGGAGAAGGGATAGGCCACCCAGTCCAGTTATTTTGGGCTTCCCTTGTGGAACATTCAGAAAACTAAGATCATGGCATTCGGTCCCATCACTTCATGGCAAATAGATGGGAAACAGTGGAAACAGTGTCAGACTTTATTTTTTTTGCCTCCAAAATCACTGCAGATGGTGACTGCAGCCATGAAATTAAAAGACGCTTACTCCTTGGAAGGAAAGTTATGACCAACCTAGATAGTATATTAAAAAGCACAGACATTGCTTGGCCAACAAAGGTCCATCTAGTCAAGGCCATGGTTTTTCCAGTGGTCATGTATGGATGTGAGAGTTGGACTGTGAAGAAAGCTGAGCACCGCAAGAATTGATGCTTTTGAACTGTGGTATTGGAGAAGACTCTTGAGAGTCCCTTGGACTGCAAGGAGATCCAATCAGTCCATCCTAAAGGAGATCAGTCCTGGGTGTTCATTGGAAGGACTGATGCTAAAGCTGAAACTCCAGTACTTTGGCCACCTCATGGGAAGAGTTGACTCATTGGAAAAGACCCTACTGCTGGGAGGGATTGGGGGCAGGAGGAGAAGGGGACGGCAGAGGATGAGATGGCTGGATGGCATCACCGACTGGATGGACATTAGTTTGAGTAAACTCCAGGAGTTGGTGATGGACAGGGAGGCCTGGCGTGCTGCGATTCATGGGGTCACAGAGTTGGACACGACTGAATGACTAAACTGAACTGAACTGAACTGTGGCTCAGCTGGTAAAGAATCCACCTGTAATGCAAGAGACCTTGGTTTGATCCCGGGATTGGGGAGATCCACTGGAGAAAGGAAAGGCTACCCACTCCAGGATTCTGGTCTGGAGAATTCCATAGACTGTATAGTCCATGGTGTCACAAAGAGTTGGACACGACTGAGCAACTTTCACATAGTGGTCCTAAATATAGGAAAGGCTCAGGATAATACATAGTTATTGAAATATGAGGAAAAATTAAGCATTGGGACAAGCATTTCTGATTTGTTTGAAACTACTTAATGAAATGTGAAAGTTTGATAATATTTAGAATTTTTTAAAGGAACACATAGCTGGAAATATTTGAACTGTGCTCAGTCCTGTTTAACTCTCTGTGGCCCCATGGACTGCAGCCTGCTGGGTTCCTTTCTCCATGGAATTTTCCTGGCAAGAATACTGGAGTAGGTTGCCATTTCCTACTCCAGGGGGTCTTCCCAACCCAAGAACTGAACCTGTGCCTCCTACATCTCTTGCATTTGCAGGTGAATTTTTTTACCACTAGTGCCACCTGGGAAGCCTGGTAATACTAGAATTAGATTAATATTAAAACATATATTAATACTACATTAGATTATATTCTGTATTGGTGAGTTCAGTTCAGTTCAGGTCAGTCACTCAAGTCATGTCTGACTCTTTGCAACCCCATGAACCTGCAGCACGCCAGGCCCCTGTCCATCACCAACTCCTGGAGTCCACACAAACCCATGTCCATTGACTCGGTGATGCCATCCAACCATCTCATCCTCTGTCATCCCCCTCTCTTCCTGCCCTCAATCTTTCCCAGCATCAGGGTCTTTTCGAATGAGTCAGCTCTTAGCATCAGGTGGCCAAAGTAATGGAGTTTCAGCTTCAATGTCAGTCCTTCCAATGAACACCTAAGACTGATCTCTTTAGGATGGACTGGTTGGATCTCCTTGCAGTCCAAGGAACTCTCAAGAGTCTTCTCCAACACCACAGTTCAAAAGCATCAATTCTTGCGGTGCTCAGCTTTCTTTATAGTCCAACTCTCACATCCATACATGACAACTGGAAAAACCATAGCTTTGACTCGATGGACCTTTGTCGGCAAAGTAATATCTTTGCTTTTTAATATGCTGTCTAGGTTGGTCATAACTTTCCTTCCAAGGAGTAAGCATCTTTTAATTTCATGGCTGCAGTCACCATCTGCAGTGATTTTGGAGCCCAGAAAAGTAAAGTCAACCACTCTTTCCACAGTTTCCCCATCTATTTGCCATGAAGTGATGGGACCAGATGCCATGATGTTAGTTTTCTGAATGCTGAGCTTTAAGCCAACTTTTTCACTCTCCTCTTTTACTTTCATCAAGAGGCTCTTTAGTTCTTCTTCACTTTCTGCCATAAGGGTGGTGTCATCTGCATATTTGAGGCTATTGATATTTCGCTTGCCCCCCCACCCCTGCTCTTTTCTGTGATGGTTACTTTTAGTATAGATTCTTATGATTGATTATTTCCATGAACATTATTCAAGATAGTTCAAGGTAAGAATAAAAATAAGAAATCATGTTTTTTAAAAGTAGTAATAATGAAGTCAGGCACCATGAAACTGAACCTTACTCTGTCCAGTGATAGAAATCAGATGTGTCAAAGCTACTCTCTGTAGCAGGTTTTCCCTCATACTATTTCATGGCTCTGCTTTCCTTTCTTTCTAGTCTTCAGTTATTTTGCTCATTTGTTTTTCACATGACTCATATAGTATAACCCAACTTTGAAATATTAACCTGCCCTCTCTATCTCCTACTAATAACTGATTTAATCTTCTTTAATGTTTTGCTCTATTTCTATTGTTATAAAGCCTGGGGAAAAACTTTGCTAGAGGTCAAGTCACTGGGCCAATCTGTGGATTTCCAAAGAATTCCAAACAACCACTGGCACATATCCAGTTATATGAAAAGTAAAACATGGGATTTTAGGGGCCATGTGTCAATCACTGTTCTCAGATGTGAAAAAAGCAACCTCTGATAAGAAAATGACTTATTAAGCTATTTAGAGACCTCAACAAAATATTAGGAGAGGTGTACATACTGTTTGTAGACTAGCTTTAGGAATAACTCCACAAACAAATCTCAGAGCTGGCTGTCTCAGGGCAGGGCTACCCCTGCCAAGATTAAGAAGCTGCCAGCCAATGTTACCTTTCCATTACAGGGGACTCCAGGATCACATAACCATAACCCTGTGCATCAGACAATGGCTAACCCATGTAGCTAACTGCTGTATCTACGTTTTGCAAGGATCATGTCTGATTAGCAAAACATAACCAATGTTTTGTTTTCCCAAGAGCTGCAATGAACTTTAGAAACAGAGAGGATTTGTTTGTTTTATTTCTAACTTGTTTGCTTTAATTTTTCCTTGGGAAAAAGGGATTAATACTATGAAAAACTGCTCACATTGTGGAAACAATGTTACAAAATGTGGTTGCACACAACCACATGTATTATTAATTATTAATACACACATGTATTAATTTTTCTTAAAGAATTAGAGTCCATGACAACTAACTTGAATATAAGTTAAGCCATCATTGAAGGGTTTTGCGTAGTTGAGAGATATGCTCCAAGTAACATTTATAGAGTATCCATTTGTGTACATGTGTGTTTATTACAATATTTTGTGTGTATATGTGGCCTCTTGCCTATCTTTTAATCTGATTTTAGCTTTGCTTTTGTATGAATTATTTCCTCAACTATATGCTGACTCCTCAAAGTTATAATCCTGTCTTCCCTAAAATATTATAATTCAGATATTTTCACACACACACACACACACACACAACACAGGGCCAGAACTCCATTTACATGAGAGTAAAAGAAAACCATACTTAAGCCTGTCCTTAACACCAATGAATTCAATAAACTGACACACACATTGGCCAGTGTGTCCACATTTGGAGAAGGAAGCCGGTTTCCCTAATTTGCTATTCTCTTCAATAAGGATGGTTGGAGACCCTGCAAGGTATCAGGGAGTATCTGACCATCCTGAGGTTATTAGATAACAGAAAAAAACGTGAAGGTACATACTGTATTTTTCTTTTTTTTTTTTTGTCTTTAAATTTTTTATTGCGGGATAGATGATGAACAGTGTTGTTTGTGATGGTTTCAGGTAAACAGTGAAGGGACTCAACCATACATATACATGTATCCATTCTCCCCCAAACTCCCCTCCCATCCAGGCTGCCACATAACATTTAGCAGGGTTCCCTGTGCTAAACAGTAAGTCCTTGTTAGTTATCCATTTTAAATACAGTTGTCTACGTGTCCATCTCAAACTCCCTAACTGTCCCTTCCCCCGTCCTTCCCTCCAGCAACCATAAATTCGTTCTCTACATCTGTGAGTCTGTTTCTGTTTTGTAAGTTCATTTGTATCATTTCCTTTTAGATTCCACATATGAGGGATGTCATGGGATATTTCTCCTTCTCTGTGTGACTTACTTCATTCAATATGACAATGTCTAGATGCATCCATGTTGCTGCAAATGGTATTATTTCATTCTTTGTGATGGCTGAGTAATATTTCATTGTATATATGTACCACATCATCTTTATCCATTCCTCTGTCAATGGACATTTAGGCTGCTTCCATGTCTTGGCTATTGTAAACAGTGTTGTGATGAACATTGGGGTGCATGTGTTCTTTGGGATCATGTTTTTCTCCAGATATATGACCAAGAGTGGAATTGAGGGCCATGTGGTAACTCTATTTTTAGTTTTCTTAAAGAAACCTCCATACTGTTCTCCATAGTGGCTATACCAATTTACATTCTTATCAACAGTTTAGGAGGGTTCCCTTCTCTCCACACCCTCTCTAGCATTTATTGTTTGTGGATTTTTTGATGCTAGCTGTTTTGACTGATGTGAGGTGATATCTCATTGTAGTTTTGATTTGCATTTAACAATTAGCGATGTTGGACATCTTTTCATGTGCCTCTTGGCCATCTGTATATCTTCTTTTTTTTTTTTTTTATTAGTCGGGATGGGGAATACGTGTAAATCTATGGCTGATTCTTATCAATGTATGACAAAACCCACTGAAATGTTGTGAAGTAATTAGCCTCCAACCAACCATACTGTATTTTTCAAAGAGAGGATATAGATTCTCAGGGAAAGTCCATGACTGAAACAAAAAATAATAAATTTCAATAACCTCTGATCTAGAGAAAGCTCTAGTAAAGTTTAAGAAGAAAACCCATTTTGGTTCAATTCTTTTGGCTGTAAGTATCTGTAAAATAAATTATTTTGTCTTCTTGCCTCAATAAGCACACTCAAGTGAAACTGATGGGATATTTCATAATGTGATAGAGTGTTCCAGGGTCACCATTCTGAGATGGATTCTCATGCTTGCCTACAGATGAATCATTTTCAGTCAAATATGCACTGAGTCCAGGACATGCCTGAGATGTTTTCAAATAATTTCATCACAACTTTCTCACTTTATTAAAGTGATTATTTCTGAGAAATGTTGGCCAACCTGGTTATCTTGGTTAATTGTGTATCTAGTATCTAAAGTTTATTATAACCCATGTGTACTGAGTCTTAGGGCTACTGAAATAAAGTAGCATAAGCTGGTGGCTTAGGACAATAAGAGTGTACTCTCTCACAATTCAAAGGATAGAAGTCTAACATCAAAAAAGTGCGACAAGGCCATGCGCCCTCTGAAGGTTCTGGAGAGCTGTGCTTCACGGCTTCCTCCTTCCTGGTGCCTCCTGGCAATCCTTGACATTCTTCAGCTTGTCAAGAGTCTCTCCTTCATCTTCCTGTGGCCTTGTCTGTGAATCTCTTTGTTTTCTCCTCTTCTTTATTGACAATGGTTATTGGATTTGGGACCCACCATAATCCAGTATAACCTGATTTTATCTTAATGGCACATACAGAAACATTTTTTATAAATAAGAGCAAAACTTGAGGTTCCAGATAGACATGAATTTTAGGGTGATACAATTCAAACAACTCTACCTACCATCTATGCCATTTTATATATTTCAGGTAAACAGCTTAGACATTTTTTTTTTTTGAACAGGAAAGGAGGGGATAGTTTACTAGGTCAATGTTTTAGTAGTGAAAGAGAAACAGTTTTATTAGGTGCAAATCTGTCTATGGAAGTACTTTTAATACTGCTTATTTAGATGCATATATAAGGTTTGTTGGGCTTCCCAGGTGGCACTAGAGGTAAAGTACCCACCTGCCAATGCAAGAGACATAAGAGACACCGACTTGATCCCTGGATCAGGAAGATCCCCTGGAGGAGGGCATGGCAACCCACTCTAGTATTCTTGCCTGCGAATCCCAAGGACAGAGGAGCCATAGATTTTATTTATCTACAATAAAAACAGATTGAAATTAGCATTAGCATTTTACAATAAAATATTGTAAAGGGGCGGATGAAGGCAATAACATTCTCAGGTGTGGTGGCCACTGAAAATGTCATTGAAGGGTGAGTTTCAGAAGAAAAGTGATTAGAACTTATGGCTATTTATTCATAGTCAAGAAAGCAACCTTAAAAAAGGTGAATACTTCAGAAGTTTTCTTGTAGATGAAAAGATTTTTATATGTTTGTTGCTGTGAAGGAAGTAGTTAATTTTTATGATTGTAGATGAATCCAATTTCAGGCCAGTTAACTTGCAAAGAATATGTTTGGTTATTTTTTGTCCCCAAATCAGTGCTATTAGTATGTGTTATAAAAAAAATGGTTGGAAGCAGCCAAACTGATTGACACAGCCAAGGGTAAAAAACAGAAAAATAAATCTGAAAAGTTCCACTATCAGATACAATTACAACAAACTTTCTGGTTTACAAGGACATGAATTTTTACTCAGCATTTCTGAAATAAACCAGGACTGCTGTCTTACGAGAGATTACAGTCTACCTGAAATCTCATTTTATTTACTGTTGCAATCAGTTAATTCCACCAAGTTCTAACTTCCTCCTTGAGAATGTTGCCTAGATGCTGACATTGTCCCCAGTTTTAGGAATAATTTTCCTTTGAAATTGTGTCTTGTGCCCCTGGCTGCATCTGGGTCACTGTCTCTGTTCTGTGATAAAGAATATCTACTGTTCTCTCATGCTTCAGGTAAGGGGAATGTTTTGTTTATTAATTTTGCATCTTCTGTAAAACATTATTTTATAAGTTTTAAATACCGTAGAATATTTTTTATTTAGTAAATGAAAAAACAGTGTATGAAAGACATTTAGCATATGCTGAGCCATTTAGCTTGTAACAAAAGGGAATTATTATCATCATCATAGTTATTATTCTCATTGGGTTCTGAGGTAAAATTTTTCATCAGTAAGCAATACTATGGACAAATATTTGCTTAGGAAATGGTCTTAAACACACAAATACGCTAAAATTCCATTCTTCATTTAAATAAAAATACCAAGGTAAGACAGGACTCTGTCTGTCTAACTTATAGACAGTCTCATTCCATCTCTCATTGCATCTCTCTCCTGGCAAACAAGAAGTCCAAGAACTGTTTGACTAATATTCTACCAGCTTAGCAAAAATAGCCAAGCGAGAGTGCCTTTTCAGATTGCATGAGCAGAAAAATCCCAGGAAAGAGCCTAAATTGTTTCTATGCCTAAATCAGTCACCATGGCCAGGGGAATGAGCAGTTTGGCCAAGTCTGAGTCGCATTTCTATCCTTTCTTGATGGGATCAACTTGACTCAAAATTTAGATGAATTTCCCACAGGAAAGAAAGATTCATTGCAAAAGAGTAACGAGCTGTTGGACTGATAGAGTAAAATGTATAAAGAAAACCATCAAACACTTCTATTAGTCCCTGTTAGCCTCACTCATTTTCTAACTAACCCTCAGATCAGAGCATGTAAGTAACACTTTAATCATTTCAAGTCCCAAGTCGTGAATGATGTATTTGCATCACCATATCTTTGTTAAGAATGTTCCCTTGTATATAATTATACCTCCATAACAAACATATTAAGGGTCTTTGCTTCTCTCATTTTATGTTTACTTGCCACATTCAAATTCCCAATAAAAATGGCACTAGGGAAACTTTAGTCACATGATATTAAGTAAATGATCTTCTTCTCTGTATCTGCAAGAAAATGGAAGAACTGCTTTGTTTTCAGTCTTCGGAGGTTCATCATTCTTTTGTATTTGCTTCTCAGTCCCTCCTTTTACTCCACTGGGCTTCCCTGGTAGCTCAGCTGGCAAAGAATCTGCCTGCAATGCAGAAGACCTGGGTTCTATCCCTGGGTTGGGAAGATCCCTTGGAGAAGGAAATGGCTACCCACTTCAGTATTCTTCTCTGGAGAATTCTATGGAGAGAGGAGCCTGACAGGCTACAGTCCATGGTGTTGCAGAGTCAGACATGACTGAGCAACTTTTTTTTTCACCCCATTATTCCTCCTTTTTGCATCAAGGGTCCAAACCAACGTCAGCACTACTGCCTAGCCATCATAATGTCCTATCTTGCAAAGGGTCCCGTCCCCTCAAGGACACCTTTACCTTAAGTAGTCTTTACTCAAGGACACAGACTGCGTATGGATGGGGAGAGTGTTGTAAAGATGCTACAACTAGTTGTCCTTCACTCTCTCAGTCATGCCCAACTCCTTGTGACCTCATGTACTCTAGCACTCCAGGCTTCCCTGTCCTGCACCATCTCCCGGAGTTTGCTGAAACTCATGTCCATTTGAGTCAGTGATACCATCCAACCATCTCATCCTCTGTTGCCTCCTTCTCCTCCTGCCCTCTGTCTTTCCTAGCATCAGGATCTTTTCCAGTGAGTCAGCTCTTCACTGGTGGCCAAAGGATTGAAGCCTCAGCTTCAGCATCAGTCCTTCCAATGAATATTCAGGACTGATCTCCTTTAGGATTGACTGGTTGTATCTCCTTGCAGTCCAATGGACTCTCAAGAGTCTTCTCCAAAAACATAGTTCAAAAGCATTAATTCTTCAGCACTCAGCCTTCTTTATGGTCCAACTCTCACATCCATATATGACTACTGGAAAAACCATAGCTTTGACTAGATGGACCTTTTTCAGCAAAATGATGTCTCTGCTTTTTAATATGCTATCTAGATTGGTCATAGCTTTTCTTCCAAGGAGCAAGTGTCTTTTGTTTCATGGCTACAATCACCATCTGCAGTGATTTTGGAGCCCAAGAACATAAAGTCTGTCACTGTTTCTATTTTTTTCCCCATTTATTTGCCATGAAGTGATGGGACTGGATGCCATGATCTTAGATTTTTTGAATGTTGAATTTTAAGCCAGCTTTTTCCACTCTCCTCTTTCACTCTCATCAAGAGGCTCTTTAGTTCTTCTTCACTTTCTGCCTTTAGAGTGGTATCATCTGCATATCAGAGGTTGTTGATATTTCTCCTGGCAATCTGGATCCTGTATGAGAAAAAGAAATTTATGGAGAGAATCCATTTAAGCATGTATAAGAGGATGGAGTAGGTACTGCTTTCATGATAGGTCAGGAGAAGAAACAAGTCCAAACAAGTACTTGTTGACTGTTTGATTGCTAGATTTACGTATTTTAACAGTAAAGAGTTTCTCACCAAAGGAGGAATAAATGCTGCCGCTGTCATTGTCACTGCTGTGGCTAACATGTTACACTTGTGTTTGCACTTCTCGGTGGCAAGTTCTTTTGCCCAATCCAGCCATGAAGCAGAACACATTCTGAAATGGAAGAAAGAGAAAAGGAAAATGAAATCTTAGAGACTTTTCAAGCTGCTTAGTTTCACAGAGCTAGAAAAGTGGGGAAGGAACGAAGCACTCAATTTTTCTTCTCCATTTAAGGTGCTTTTCTCACTCTCCTTGGAGTTCTCCCAGTCCCGTGACTATTGACTTTGAAATAAATGTGAAAATAACCACCTAAGTAACTGTCTCTTTTCATCTTTCTAAATATCACATGCAGGTAAGCTCCCTAGTCTTGCTACAGCTGTGAGAAGATAAATCTCTTTTTGTATTCTTCATAGAGCTGTTTCTGTTACATTGAATGTTACACCTCTTTAGTTTTCATGGATTTTTTTTCTTTCTAGATAAAATCATACCTCTGTTGACATGATGGAAAACTATTCCTCTGGGCTTTAAATAAAATTATACTTACCCTTTTTTTTCTAAATGAGCTGAACAGAATTATAACTCACAATTCAAAGTTATCTGATGTTAGTAGATCTAATTTTTAAATTAATTTAAAGATAAAACCATCAAAAATCTCAAGTATCAATTGATATCATCATAATATAATCATATTTATATTATTATAAATATCATATATATTATTAATATATATGATGATTATATATAATCATCATAATATAATCATATTTCCAAATAAGATTATAATATTTTCCAAGTTTGAGAAATAAGTTTTCATATCAAAATGACTGCGTGCTGGTAAGCATTTTGAATTATTTGGACATTAAAATACAGCCTTCTCCTGTGCTGCAATTTGGCTACTAAATGATAGTTTGCTTAGGATAAATTTTAGTTTTTTAACCTGTATATCTCAAACTACTTTTTATAGACATTTTCAAATTCATGTATTTCATACTTTTCTAGATTTAAGGAGAAAAATTGTATTTTATTCTTTATGTATATATCCTACTGACATACTGTCTTCCACTCACTACCTCTCCTGGTCACCAGCAGAATGTAAAAGAAGCCAAGTGTGGTAGAAGCAACCATATGTCCACCAATGTCCATTCTCCCAGTCTTTTATTTGGTAATAGAACAAATGGTTTTTAGTTAGAAACATACCCACTTTTCAAGGTGTCACATTTTCTAGCCCCTAGCATTATTTGCAGTTAGTCAGGGCTACATGACTATATTCTAGGCGATGGATATGATCAAAACTCTTGAGTCCATGGCTGTATAAAAACCAGAAAACTGTAGTTCTTTTAAATAGTTAATTCTTTCTCACCAAGTAACTGGAGTTGTCTTTATTCATTCAACTAAGTGATGAGTTCTTGATCAGTCCAGAAACTCTTTTCAGGTCAAACAGTCTTTACTTTTAGGATCTGTTCTATATCTTATTCAAGAGACCTTGCCATCTTGCCTCTGTCTTGTCTTCTGCTGGTGCTCAGATAAGGCACAGCCTTGTCTGCATACCTGGATCTTACCCGGCCACATCTGTGGACCTCTCTGCTTCATCCCCGCACTCCTCGTCCGAGCTGGGTCAGCGCCTGCCCTGTGTGCTCTGGTCCTGCTCTGCACTCTCATGTCTTAAGAGTTACCACACTGCATCGAACTTGGCTGTGGTGGAGAGGGGCAAGTTTCTGTTTGTTCTCTGTGTATCCCCAGTTTCTGATTTAGTTCATGATACATGGCAAGTTTTTTAAAAAGTAACTAAAAAATGCCTTGCCTGTGTCCTCTAGGTATTCCTCTTTTCTAGGGTAATTTATTTTTTTCTTTTCAGGATCAACATTCTGTAAGGTGGAGAGTGAAACCTAATTTGGTAGGAAGGAGGCTTCCTAAATTACTTATGATCTTTAGAAATCTAAATGTATAAGGATAAATATATAAAATATAAATTTTACAAGTGGCATCATTTTTTGCAGTTCCTAGGCCTGTCTGGTATTGTAACATTAAAAACATCCCTAGACACGGAGCTTGAGACTAAAGGTGAATCACTTCACACTTAGTATCTTAAGAATCAGTAGAACAGAACATAACACATCCGTTGTGTTAGCTGATGCAGAACTTTTGTTTTCCAGTAATGTCAGAGGCAGGCTTTCCTGGTGGGTTTCCTTAACTGGGTATTCATCTATCTTGTGTTAATTCCACTTCTTTTTTATTTCACTCATAAGTTTAAAATATTTATCATTTTGCATCATTAAAATTAAAATTATCTACCAAGCCTTCTTAATTTTTAATTAAGAATCTCTGAAGATTCCTTTGAAAAAATGGTGACAATAACAAATTCTAAGGGTACACTGTTATCAGTGCATTTACTTAGTAGTGTTGGCTCAGTTAGATTTTTTGTAAACATCTTCTTCTTCCAGCCTTTGGAAGTTGCTCATTGATTATGTCACAGAAAAGTAAACATATCATCCGTTTCCTTTCAAAAGCAAGCTGAATTCATTGTCGAGCAATAATGAATCAGGATCTCTAATTTGTTTTTATCACAAATTGCAGTCCCTTTCTGTAAAGCCATGCAAACACTGTGGCTTAACGGAATTCATATTCCTTTCAAGAGTGTCTGAGTCCTCCATCTAAACAGGACAGTAGTGATTTGATAACTAAGTGAAGTAGTTCTTTTTTGCACTGTTTGCTCCTGACCATGGAAAGGTAGAATCTTCACAAAAATTCACTTTTGTGTCACATTTATTTTTTAACATAAGTTTGATTCATAAAACTGTGTGTCCAGATATTAGGTAGAGCTCATTTGGGATCAGCTTTTTATGAAACAGCAAACTTGATCCTAATAGGAATTCCATAGCTTTGCTGAAGTGTAGTGAAAGTCAAAGAGTAGGGCCTTTTCCAAATGTCTATAGGTTTCATGCCTCAAACCCATGTCTTTCCGGCAGTCAGACACAATTCAGGTAAATAGAATTCCTTTTTGAATGACACCTCTGTGAAGTCTTTGCAGACACTTCCGATGTAAACTGATTGACTTACTTATCTGTGCCATCACAGGCTGTAACTACCTCTCTGAATTCTGTCACATTGCTGGTTAGTTTCTGTTAAGCTGACTGTCTTTAACAGTCTTTAACTGTCTTTAACCTGTTAACCCATCTGCTGCATTCTGAGGAACTGCTACACTCTAAATTCTTCAGGGCAGAAAAGAAGGGACTAGGGTGCAAAGAAGGAGTTAGCAATCTGAGGCTTGAATAAATGAATGGGTAGGTGGATTTATGATTAATGATGTTTTTAAAAGGTGCATCCGTTTTGATTGTAAGTGTAAATATGTAAATTGCTAAAATGTGGACCTTGTTTGGAAATGTTGAAATGAGAAATTTAAAGTAGCTTGTGACCTGTGAAGACATCCTTGTTTACTTGGGAGTATTAATGATGTATCGGCAGAAGTCTGACATTTTTTTTTCATTTATTTTTATTAGTTGGAGGCTAATTACTTGATTAGGATGTTTAATGAACCTGACTAGATGATCCTTGTGGTCAATTCAATCCTAACATGTTACTATAATATGATCAGGATGAAGATGAAAAATTATATAAGATAAACAAATCCTTATATCTAATAAAAGTATGGCTAGGATTCTACCTGAGTAATATTATATGTACAAAAATTGAGGATTCAGACAGCATCTAGCCTGCCCTTCTCCTTCCTTTTTTTTTTCAATTTTATTTTATTTTATTTATTTATTTTTATTGTGCTGGGTCTTTGTTGCTACGCAGCCTTTCTCTCTAGTTGAGGCAAGTTCTTGCCTGGAGAATTCCGTGGACAGAGGAGCCTAGCAGGCTATAGTCTTTGGGGTCGCAGGAGTCGGACACAACTGAGCGATTAAGCACACACACACACACACACATGCATACACATGCACACACGCACACACATGCACACACACACGCGCGTGCGCACACACACACACACACACGGGGGCTACTCTCTAGCTGCCTCGTGTGGGTTTCTCGTTGTGCCCTGTCCTCGTGCCCGTCTCGTCTCTTGTGGCAGAGCACAGGCTCTGGGCACGCAGTCTTCGGTAGCTGCAGCCCACAGCCTCAGTAGTTGGGGCAAGGACTTCGTTGCTCCGGGGCATGCGGGATCTTCCCAGATCAGGGATCGAACCCAGGTGTCCTACATTGACAGGGAGACTCTTCACCACTGAGCCGCCAGGGAAGCCAGCATTCTCTTTTCACAGATGAAAAGTTGGAGCCTTAAAAATCCACGCTGATGCTTTGTGTGGTTGCATTGTTTCAAGTCGACAGTAGTTATGTATAACTCACAGAAACCATAGCTCCACCATCCTGTTACCATTCTCCAAGTGCAGTTATTTGAGTTTGTGTTTATAAGCTTTAAGTTTTAGCTCTTCAGGTAGATTCAAGGGCCACGCCACAGAGCACAACATTGAATTAACTTACGTTTGCTGGTGAGAACATTTGTCCCCCACTGTGTACTGATCCATGATGGGGGGACATTAGTATATAATGTCTTCCATTATGTACTAATTCACTTAGTACATAATTACATTTCTATGTAAGCTCTCAAAAATCCCTCAGAGTTGCGAAGATATTATAATGTGTGTCTCAGAGAAACCTAAAAATGATAAGCATATTTTTCATGATTTATATTTTATTATTTCATGAATAAAGACATATATTTAACATATTTACATATATGTAATAAGACCTTTTAAAGGGTAAATGTCATTTCCCAATTACAATAGTATGTATGTATGTATGTTCAATATAGGAACAGAAAATGGAGAAGAAAATAATAGAAATGTGTTCTATTAACTTACCATGGGAAAAACTAGAATATATGAGCATATCTAACAAATACAGTCCCAACCTCTCTGTAGATGGACTGTATTATGTTTTACTTGCTAATTAGTATAGACGCAAAGTTTCTCATGAAACCAAAATGTTTTGGTGAATGTTATAATGGTCTCTTATTTATAACACCTGCCTCTTGCCTAAAGAAATGTATCTATCAATCAGCTAGCTAGCTAGCTATTACCTATGTAACTATTGATTTAATAGTTAGAAAGACCATCTCTTTTCTGGAATGAGTTTAATATTCACCCACATTTTCTTTTAGATGTTTTTGTGATAAGTCAAATAGCAAAAAACTGCTGTATGAACAAATATAATGATGCTACTTGTACATTTTTTGGTAGGATTTGTACACTTGGGAAATAATGACATGACTGCTACTAAAACACAAAAGGATTGACAGTTTTTCTTACCTAATTTGGGTCTAGTCAGTCAACACAATTGAGGAATAAGTGGGTTAACTGGGTATTCCTGTTAAGTTATACAAGCTCTGACCTGTGTTCCTTGATCCCCTAAATGATTAACAAAAGAACTTATTATTTCAACAGCTATAATTGGACATCCTTCTGAAACTCTGGCCAATTAAGTTCCTATAAAATTATTTTTTTACTATTTCATATCTCCCAAAAGCTCAGGCTCAATATTTAAGAATTGGTTGCATTTTTTTCCATGACTTAAGATTTGAAGCTAAAAGAAATTGAGTCGAATGTGTGTTGGTTGCAAATTCAGCAGTTTGGGGAGGCTCATTCTTATTTCCTCCAACTGTAAAATAGAAACAGTTATTATACCTACCTCACAGATACAGAGTGAAAACTTAAATGTATGAAAAGTGCTGAGAACCATCACTGTCTCGTAGTCAGCATCTCATTAATGTTTTCTCTAATCACCATAATTATTATGATCATTGTAAATTAATGCTAAAATAGAGACAATTGCATACTGTTGCCAAGGGACTTTTCATTTATATTTATTACAGTATCAGCATGAATAATTGTTGGGACTGTGGGGTAAAGTGCTCACTATTTCTAACTTATTTATTTTTAATCACAGTTTTCATGATTCTGCTTTTAATACCCTCCTCTATTTATTTCCCCACATTTATTTTCTTTGCAATATCTTAAATACAGATGAGAAAGTCAGGTTCATATTTAATAATTGTCCTTACAGCTAATGAAACTAGCTTTTCAATACAGCATACTTAATTATGGTATACCTGGGGTATCAGCATAATCACTGGCATCAAAAGCCTGTTACTGCTGATTCCTTCCTCTGTGCAAGGCCTGATCTCTGCAAGAGCTGGTGGCTGAGATACCACCTGAGCAGAATAACCTGGATTTATTCACTAATTATCCTACTGGACGTTATTTCCACCAATTACAAAGAAACCTCAAAAACAAGATAGGATAATTAGAACTGGGCAGTGAGTTCTGAAGGAAAGTTTGGTTATGTTTTCACAAGCCCTTGAAGTACCAGGACTTGCAAAATGTATGAATAAAAATAAGAGATGAGAAACAGAAATTGAATTTATATATGAAATATCTCTAGCTGCATCTCCAATTAAATTTTATCTCCATCTCTGTTCTTTATCTTCAGTATTTTGTCTATCCCTTTAATTATAATGTGTCATACATATGTATTTAATCTATAAATATTGATAATGTACATATATATATATATATATATATACACACACACACACACACAGTATGGTATGAAACTGAAATCCTAAGCTTTATCTCTTTGACTGTTCTAAATATTATTTTTTAATAAATTATATTATCAAATATAAAACAGTGTATTATAGAGATGGTAATTTTTAATGAGAATTACCATTTATATGTTCTATTCATGACTTACTGAGGAAATTATTTGCAGAACACATTGTCTGTTCCAGTATTTGATACTCCTTCTATAAACTTCCCATGTTCCTATTTTCTGCTCAGCCTACTCCTTTGAACTGCAGATATGTATGTACAAATGCTTACTTAACATATGTATTTGTATGCTTAAATGACATGTCACACACAGGAGTTCCAAAACAATGTCTCTTACTATTTTCCTCAACTGTGGAATTTATTAAAATAAAATGATGTGTAATCATCTTTGATGCCACTCTTTTTCTCACATATGAAATTCTTATTAATATTTTAAAAGAATAGTGGAATCTGAAAGGTGCAAGCCGCCTTAGTGATCCTATGCTAAATCTATGATTTTGCATTATTGTCAATATTGATTAAATAAGCAAATCTTATTCAAAATTCAGATAATATAGCCTGTGCTTTTGACTACCACATTTTCAAGAATCTTTTTCATGATAAATTTACATTTAACATCAAAGCTACACCTTTCAGTTGGACACAATGACCTTTTCTATATCTCTAGGGCAGTTTCTATATGATATATACAAAATTTATGGGAATAACGGTAAATATATGTTAGTAATATTGCATCATGATATGAAAAAAATGCTTAAAATTCAGAGACCAATGCCAAAATCTTTATTATAATCACTTATTGTATTTATTGTTCTAAGTACAAGCAGCTGCTTTAATTCTTTAAATACTTTTCATTTGTCTTTCAATCTGTACAACTTTTATTTAGATGTACAATAGTTTTAAAAGTTTTCTTTTCTGAAAATCACTGCTACCTTGCTAAGCAATTCTTATATTTTATTATCTGTCATGATAAGCTCAATAGAACATTTAATATATATGTGTGTGTTAAGTGTCCAGAACTTCGGGTTTGTGTTATAAGGAGGTCAAAAAACAACTGATTAAATAACCATATCTTCCAGGATCTCACGATGTGGTAGAATTAATGTAGCTACTAGCAGAATTTTTTATTGACCATCAAAAAAACTAAATTATTCCCTTTTAAATAAAAATTTTCTCATTATTTTCTTTTGTAGGAAAGGGGGAGGAGATGATATATGAATCAACATTTTAGTCTTTCCAAACTATAGTACTGTTATTTAGAGTCTTGAAATTATGAGAAACATTTTTCCTGTGATCCACATTTCAAACATTGAAAGCAGTAAAGTGAGCAGAATCTTTGATACGGTAAATGTCAGAGACTTTCTCCTAATGCTCAAGTTCTTTCTGAGTGAGTTTCTCTTTGTTCAATCCAAATAAGAAGCAATGTCTTCTTTCTTTTTTCTTTCTTTCTTTCTTTTTTTAAGTCTTTGAGGTTTCAAAATGGAATCCTTCATTTTAAAATTAGTCAATTATTTCTACTATGGATGGAAAAGTTCATTTAACTTTTGAAACTTATCTTTCTGACTCTTCTGTTTTCAAGGATATGATACTTTATACAAGTCTATAATAATAATTTCCCAAATTACAGTTTTTTTGATTTATGATTTTTTTGACTTTACAATGGTGCAAAAGCTATAAGCATTCAGTAGAAACATCACTTTTATCTTTGAATTTTGGTCTTTTTCTGAATTAGTGATATGCAGTACACTTAAAACCAATTCTGTATCCCAAAGAACCATTTTGTCTTTCACTTTCAGTATCTTTGTTGTTGTTTAGTCTCTAAGTTGTGTGTGACCCCATAGACTATAACCTACCAGGCTTCTCTGTCCATGGAATTCTCCAGGCAAGAATACTGGAGTAAGTTGCCATTTCTTTCTCCAGGGGATCATCTCAACCCAGGACTCGAACCCATGTCTCCAGCATTGGCAGGCAGATTCTTTACCACTGAGCCACCAGGGAAGCCCCACTTTCAGCACATTAGTCAATAAATTACATGAAATATTCATCAATATATTACAAAATAGGATTTGTGTTAGATGAATTTGCCCAACCATAATGTAAGTGTTCTGAGCATGTTTGAGGTAGGCTAGACTAAGCTATGATGTTCAATAGGTTAGTCACGTTAAAGGCATTTTTGTCTGATGATATTTTCAAGTTAAGGTGGGTTTTAAGGACTTCCTTTGTAAGTCAAGGAAAATCTGTATAACAAAACCACTTCTACTACCATCTATTGAGAACCTACTCTATGGGGGTGGATACTGTGTTAGATTTTTTTGTATATAGTACCTCTCATCTTTATAGCAACCCAGTAGAGCAAATGTTATAAATTCTAACTTACAGGAAACAATAATGAAACTGAGTTAAGTTAGCATGCTTAGTTTCATCCCAATAATAAAAAGAGGAGACTGGATTTCAATCAAAGTTTATCTGGCTCTAAAATCCAGATATAACATTAAGCAATAACTTCCTTTAGTCAAGTTCTGGCATTTTCTTATGTCCCACATTTTCCCCTCCTTTCCACAATATTACTGCTGTTCCTACTCAGCTTACACCCTGATTCTACCTGCGTGAATTCAGTGGCATCCTTGGGATTGGTTCCTGCTCCAGTGAGAGATACAGGTCACCTGGATAGAGAGCTTCTCTTGAAGCAGTTTCCAAGACTGGCACTTTAAACGTTTATTTCCTACCCCCTGCCCCCTGCCTTTCTTTTTTTTTTTAGCAAAAGATCCTGGCTTCCTGCATCCTAGAAGGCTGGGTCCACTTTCTGAATTAATAGTCTTCCTTGCCTTGATGGTTGAATTCCTGTTAGATCTGAGTTTAAATTTTAGCTGAGCATCTTAACTATGAGTAAATCTCTTCTCAGTGCTTTACTTTTATGCTCATTAATGGATTCAGTGTCTGGTGTTGATGTAAATTCCACACTGGACAGAGTCAGATTGCTTTTTTTTTTTTTTCCTCTGCTATCATTGCTGATTTTGTGATTATTGATAAAATATGGGACCACTCAGCTTTGTAGATGTGCCACCATTTGTACCTTTGACAGAATTTTCTCATTTATTTCTAAACAATTATGTGTATTCCTGAGAGACTACATCTACTCTATGGACAGTTATGATCTTTTTTAAAATATATTTTTCAAATACTATTCTTTTTTTTTTGGCCGCACCACATGGTTTGTGAGATATTAGTTTCCAGACCAGGGATTGAACCCAGACCTTTGACAGTCAGTCTGCACATCGCTAATCACTGGACCACCAGGGAATTCCCAAATACGATCCGTTAACGTCACTACCTGCAACTATCTGTGGATATGCTCTGCTGACTGATGACTGGAATGGAAAGATTTGTATGGATCCTCCCTATTTTAAGCTGTAAACGAATTAAAAAACAAAACAAAAAAAACAACTCCTGATCAAATCTTGGCGAAGAAAAATTGCATTAGGCAAAGTAAAACAGGCATGGGAAACTTTATTCAAAGCTATTGCATAAGGGGAGAGAGGTGAGAACAAAGTCTGAAATCAACTCTGCTGAGACAAATGGTAAAAGGCCCTTTAATCTCTGGGGCGGACTAATGGAAAAGTCCAGTGGCAGGAAGTTAGGGGAGAGGTTGATCAATGGGTGAATTGTTTCTGAGTTTGCAAATGTTTTTCTCTGTGGTTAGGTCACCTGTGTTTGCTAATCATGGCCCATAGAAACTATGCTACTACCTTCCCACAGTGAGTGGAAGATAGGGCTGGCCTCTTTGATGATTTCGTTTCAAAGAAATAGCCCTCATGCCATTGAGGAAGATATTCCTGAGTTGTAAGGCTGGCAAGAGGCTCTTAAAATTTTTAGATCTCAAAAAGGCAGAAAAAGAATTTATAATTTCAAGCTTACTAAATTAAATGCCCTAAGTAAAGGGAGGTCAGAGCAGAGAGTTAGGAAGTGTATCTAAAACTTAGGCAAGCTAAGGGAAATGTGAAGGCTATTCTGGCCAAGCTCATTTCCTGTAGTACATTACTCATTAATCATAAGTCAGTTCCTTTATTTTACCCCCAGAATGCACATCAAACACCCTCTGGGCAATAGCAGCTGTTCTAACGTGTTTTTACCAGCTGCACAAAGAGATTTTATCTTTTTCAATCCTAGTCACAGGGGAGTTGTACTTACATATATCTCCTCTCCATTTTGTGTTTTGATTACCACTAATCATGTATTAATAGAAAACCCAAAAAGTACTCATTCTGATGACGAGTTTGGCAAGAAACTAGGATCTGACATCATGTTTGTCCTTTCAAGTAACAGGTAGTAAAGATAATCCTTTTAAAATGCCAAATGCTCTGTCTGATTCTAAGTAGGTTAAGAATATAACCAAAGAACGTGGCCAAGTTAGTCTTGTCATGTTCCCTTAGCAAGTTATGGAGTTTGAGAAGAAAGTATCATTAAACCAAGATCCAGCAGAAGAGAAAAATCAAAGGGCTAGTAAGGTAGGCGAAGGCTTTCTTCAACCCTCTTTGGGTCCCTGTCTGAAGATTAAACTGACAAGGACAGATTAACAGGAGGAAAGCATAGAAATTTATTAAATAGAAGCTTTACATAACACAGGAGCCTTCTAAAAGAAATGAAAACCCAAAGAAACAGACCTGTATGTTTTTATAGAAGATTTGATGAAAAGTGGCAGCCATGTACAAATACGACAGATGGAAAATGTCCCCTGAAGAAATACACACAGCCTAAATGTTGTGAGTTAAATTTTACTTAGGAATATTTCTGAGGACTACAGCCCATGAGACAGCCTCTCAGATACCTCTGAGGAACTACTCCAAAAAGGTAAAAGAGGAGTCAGGAAATATAGGAGATTTTTTTTTTGCTATAGGAAAAAAAAAAAAACAAGCTACCCCAAAAACATATAGTTAAGCACAAAAGACTATTGAGAATGACAAAGAACAGACATCTCAAGTTAATGATTCTACTACTTTGCTGTGTATGGGAATATGTGAGGATCAGGTTCATTATAATTATTTCTGGGATATGCATCGTAACTATTTAGGGCCAGTATCCAAAGCATGGGGCTTCCCAAGTAGCTTGACATTTCCCAAGAAGCTCAGTGGTAAAGAATCTGCCTGCAATGCAGGAGACCTGGGTTCGATCCCTGGGTCAGAAGGATCCTCTGGAGAAGGGAATGGCAACCCATTCCAGTATCCTTGCCTGGAAAATCCCATGGGCAGAGGAGCCTGATGGGCTACAGTCCATGGGGTCGCAAAGGGTTGGACACAACTCAGCGACTAACACACACACACACACACACATCCAAAGCACATAATGTCTCCTGTTTTTCTCCAACCCAAATTCCCCTCAAGGGGATTATAGTGACTAATGGCTTAATCGTGGATAGCAGGAAGCATTCTTAGCTTATTGAAAAGGCAGGCAGATTTTCCTGTCCAAAGAAGTTTAAGGCAATTATAGCCTGTGCATTTTTATGTTAGGTTGGATGAAGTGTGGGCAGACATGTAGAAACAGGATAGTATAAGGAGTACGAGGTTTATAGTAAACTGGGGAAAATTTATCAAGACCCACTTGTTGGGATTCATTTTGGTTTCCCTTTGTCCTTGAAGTAAGGATGCTCCTTTTTTCTTTTTTTTTTTTCAACTGAAGAAATTTATTTACTTTTTTTTCTAGGTACATAGATGACATAATTATAGACAAGTTTTGATACATAGGAAAACCTTCCTGTCCACCTCTTTTTGCTAAATGAATCATCACAATAATTTTTACAATTTTTAAAACAATACACAGCTTTCTTGGGCTGAAGCAATCGCAAGAATATATCGGTACTGGTATATTACAGCTACTTACAATGTTTAAGAACAGCAATGGAGAAAAATAAGTTATTTAAATATTGATTTCATATACAGAAAGTGCAGTGTTGTTAGTTGTTATATAACTTGCTTGATAGTTTCTTGTTTCTCTATCAATTTAAAATCGAGATAATGTGGACTCAGACTTTTTTTTTCTGAAAATAATACAGTACACACATGAAGCATTGACTTGGTGAACTGACTTCTTTTGCTACAATTATGAAAGCAAACTTTGCTCTGTCAGGAACTGATTTTCAACAGACTACTTATTTCCAATTTCACCCACATCTGGGTACAGGAAGGAAGGCACCTCTTGCATGAGGAATTTATGACCTATACCAAGAGGTTAATTCTAAGATTCTAGGATTTTAGAGTTTGAATGGATTTGAGTATAATTTGGTTATGGATAATGTCTTTGATTGTCTCTTCAATTATTTGTGTTGGATTTAGTGGCAGATGTAAGTTCAATAGTGTTAAAACTCATCCACAAGGTAGAATTAAAGATTAGTTTATTAACCTCATAGCCCATTTCACTCTCCAAAGCATTTCTATTTTATTAAGAAAGCTTATCATTTTTTCTGTTTTTTTCTTTATCATTAATATAGTGATCACTTACAGTGATCATATGGAAACAGCATTATGCCTGAGTTTAAGTATTTAGTGCTCTCTGTCATCACTTTTGTTATATAAAAATATGATTTCAGTTCCTCAGACATATTTTTCTCTTTTCATGTGTTTGTTTTTTGCTCTGATTGTCTTCTCTTGGGAATAATTGGAAGCAGTCCAATGATAAAAAATGTTTATGCACAGAAAGTTCACTAATTATTCACTACTGTATTTTATTTCTATAGTGTTCAAGAGTATAAGAAGTATGAATAAAGGGATAAGGGCAATAGCAATAACTGTAAAAAGAATACATCTTACAGAACATTTTTATGAGTTTTATTACATATGATTTTCTTAACATCTATATGCAAGTGCATATACTAACCTCATTTCACTGATAATTTATAGGGAGGGATTAGTGCATATCTCCCAACTAAACCAGATCTTCAAACTGAAACCTGAGCTCTTTACTGAGCTGTACATATGTCCCTGAGTGTTCTGTAGTCTATCTACGCTATTTTCACAATGTTCTTGTGTAATTTGGACCTAGCACTCTCAGACTATTTAGAAAACGATGAGAAACATAGGACACTGAACTATGTTTAAACTATATGATTCACTGTCAGTCCCTCCTCCCTAATAGCCCCAGTGTTATACATCACCTCATGTGACCCTGGTTGGCTACAGAGGGCCACCTCTGCAGTAACTGTGACCTTGTTCCACTGTCTGAAACGGTTATGAACCAAACTCCTTACTGTGCTATCCGGAAAGTTCTCACAGGATTCCTTTCTTTTCACAGACCATGGCCTTGGCTGTAGACACTGCATAAAATTATATTGAATTTTCTTAAATATGGCAAAGTTTTGTCCTCTGGAGCACAGCTTTGAACTTGGAGCCAGGTAGAATTCATCTGAAGCACAGTGTAGTGAAAAATTTGTTAAACCAGGAGAAGCATAATTTTTAGGGCTAAAAGTTGCTCTGGTGTATTCAAGACCTTGTGCAAATGATATATTCAAAGCAATCTACATTTGTTCAAAATCACATGAGTTTGTATTTTTTAATAACTTGATTAGAATTTTCTATGGTTATCAGGTTCTATCTTCCCGTGTTCTCTGGCACTCTTCCAATGCATGTGTACATAAGTCACTTCAGTCATGTCCAACTGTTTGTGACCCTGTGGTACTATAGCCCACCAGTACCTCTGTCCATGGAATTCTCCCAGAATACTAGAGTGGGCTGCAATGCCCTTCTCCCAGAGATCTTCCCAACCCAGGGATCGAACCCTTGGCTCCTGCAACCCCTGCATTGCAGGTGGATTCTTTACCACTGAGCACACAGGGGAAGCCATATATATATGTGTGTGTGTGTGTGTAAAAAAAATATATATATACATATATATATATAGCAATAAGCATAACATTATTTTACCAGTAACCACAAACAACTTGTAATTCACTTTTCCAATTGATATAAGTTGCTTATAAAAGGTAATAACAACTACAGCTATTATTTAGTTTGAAGTAATAACCATTATGAGTATGCATGTGTATGAGTGAAAGAGCTAGGGATAGAGAATAAAGAGCAAAAGTGATAGTAAAATAGATCCAGAAGGTATAGACAACACTCACTGGCCCTGATGGCAGTGCCTAAAAAGCATAGGACTGGCTTGTGATCAGGCTACTGGTGAACTCTGGTTAGGTTCAGTTTCATTATGTCCAAATTTCACTGGAATTTCCTGAGATGGTAAAAATGCAAATTCCTATCATAGTTGTTTAAGTGAAGCATTGCTTCACACTTGACATGATTTAGATAGTACACATATTTTGTTTGCTTCCAGGTATATATCTAGCAAAACTTGGTTGAATGGACTATGAGATCCATGGATAAATAAAATAAATCCTTCTCAAGAATAGTGCGAGCTATCTACATATCCTTGTTTTATCCTATACAGTAAGCCATCCAAACACAGTGAGCCTCAATCCCTCTTGAATAACTCGGAAAAAGCAATAGTACCACTCACAGAGTAGTTGCAAGAGTTAAATACACTCATATGTATAAAGTTCTTAAGAAATGGGAATTTAATAACTGTTAGTCCTTACCATTAGCATGTTGTAATATAATCAAAGATTCTGAATTTTTATCTTTCTTTAAAATGACTTTTTTTGTGGCCTGTGTCCTGATCCTCATTTTTGTATACTTCCTACTTGCCACAAAAACAATCTGATAATAGACAGTGTCATTATTCTACAGCTACACATTGCCCATAACTTTACAACCAAATAATGTATCTTTTCTTACTTGGGTCTGTCCATTAACATTCTTTCATCCCTCTGACTAGTATTTTAATAGCTCTGAGCAAGTTTATTATCATTTGAAAGTATGATTTTAGTTTTTATAAAATAGTTTCTCAGTGGGATGCAATGAGTGTTAAATATTGTGAGCACAGTATCTCACTTCAGTTCAGTTCAGTCGCTCAGTCATGTCTGACTCTTTGCGACCCCATGAATCACAGCATGCCAAGCCTCCCTGTCCATCACCAACTCCCAGAGTTTACTCAAACCCATGTCCATCGAGTCGGTGATGCCATCCAGCCATCTCATCCTCTGTCGTCCCCTTCTCCTCCCGCCCCCAATCCCTCCCAGCATCAGGGTCTTTTCCAATGAGTCAACTCTTCGCATGAGGTGGCCAAAGTATTGGAGTTTCAGCTTCAGCATCAATCCTTCCAATGAACACCCAGGAGTGATCTCCTTAGGATAGACTGGTTGGATCTCCTTGCAGTCCAAGGGACTCTCAAGAGTCTTCTCCAACACCACAGTTCAAAAGCATCAATTTTTCAGCACTCAGCTTTCTTCACAGTCCAACTCTCACATCCATACATGACCACTAGAAAAACCATAGCCTTGACTAGACGGACCTTTGTTGGCAAAGTAATGTCTCTGCTTTTTAACATGCTGTCTAGGTTGGTCATAACTTTCCTTCCAAAGACTAAGTGTCTTTTAGTATCTAGTACCTGGTAAACGTGACACTAAAATTTCTAAATATCTGAGACCTATGGATCATCATCACATTTGAAGATGAAACTGTGCATATTTCCTGAACACTGTGTTTGTAAAGCAACTATGCAGTTTCACACTTAGATTGTATGTTTATTATGCAGGGAATGGTTTAGACAGGGAGATATTTAGATGGAAGTATGTTAGTCACTCAGTTGTGTCCGGCTCTTTGCGACCCCATGGACAGTAACCCACCAGTAACCCACCAGTAATCTGTCTGTGGAATTCTCCAGGCAAGAATATTGGAGAGGGTTGCCATTTCCTTCTGCAGGGGATCTTCCTGACCCAGGGATTGAACTCACGTCTCCTGCATTGCAGGCAAATTTGTCTAAGACACCTGGAGCTGCTGCTGCCGTCTGCAACATCAGTTCAGTTCAGTCGCTCAGTCGTGTCTGACTGTGACCCCATGAACTCCAGCACGCTCGGCCTCCCTGTCTATCACCAACTCCCGGAGTTCACCCAAACTCATGTCCATTGAGTTAGTAATGCCATCCAATCATCTCATCCTCTGTCGTCCCCTTCTCCTCCTACCCTCAATCTTTCCCAGCATCAGGGTCTTTTCAAATGAGTCAGCTCTTCACATCAGGTGGCCAAAGTTTTGGAGTTTGAGCTTCAACATCAGTCCTTCCAATGAACACCCAGGACTGATCTCCTTTAGGATGGACTGGTTGGATCACCTTGCAGTCCAAAGGACTCTCAAGAGTCTTTTTCAACACTACAGTTCAAAAGCATCAATTCTTTGACACTCAGCTTCTATCTGCAACATAGAAGGGGCTTAATGAATTAAATTCCTTTCCTATGTAGAGATGTTTTGTACATTAGTTTAAATCTTCATTTTAAAAATTGCCCTTTTGTTTATCAAAAATTTATCACATCCCACAACTAGAGTCTGATCACTCAATTTATAATTAGATCCGTTTGGCAGTCACAGGTAGAAAATTTGAAAACCACAGTTTATAATAATGTCAATGAAAATGATAAAAATGACAATCTTTTTTGAATATCTGAAGTTTGGTACACACTGCATGAAGTTTTGCTTTTAAGTAAATAATCTCATTGAATCCTAAAAACAATTTTGCAAGGTAAGTAATTCTTTCTTCCCATTTTACCATGAAGAAACTAAAGCTTGGGGAGTTTAAAAGTTATCCAGTGTTGTAAAACAAATGACAGAATCCAAAGCTGAAGTCTCTTACTCCTATTGTACAGTTAACATGCTTCCCATTTAAAGGTGATAATTTAAGGGAAAAACATTTTGTCATAAACACCTTAATTTCTTATTTCTAAGATAAAACAACATTTAGGATTCATCCCAGGATATCTCTAAAACAGTGATTTAGCTTAGGAGTTCTGTTTATTAGAGAATCACTAAAGATCTCTTAGAAATCTGCTGATGAGACACCAATAAAGAGTTATGGGCAAAAGCTAAGTACTGTTTACCAAGTTACACTTTATCTATGTTTATTGCTTGAGGACATTTTAAAGCCTTCGTTATTAGTGAGAGAAAACAGTGAAGGGCTATATCTGATAAGACATGAAGGAAAATACAGAATAAAGAGGACGTCTGAAAGCAAGACCAGTTTTCCAAAGATGATAACCCATAATAAGGAAAGGACTTTTACTTCGATTATATTGTTTTGTGTTGTTAAGACGTCTTTTTGTCTTTGATGCTCTGTGAAATATACAATTGCTTTGTTTTTTTGTATGTTTATTTTCTTATTTGAAAAATTGAAGTATATATTACCTTCTTTCTTTGAAGTCTCAGGCATCTTATATTTTATGTTACTTTGATCTGAGGAACTTGCAAGTTTTTACCACAACAGGGGAGGAATCTTTTAAGTTCCCATCTGCCTTGTGGGCAACACCAGATCACAGTGCACAAGGGACATTCAGCCTAGAAACTTCAGATGGAAAGTACACACTTGCTTCTGCAGACTGGCCTTATAAACCGTAGGAGCCTGGGGCTGTCTACCCTGCATGCTGAGGTCCACTTCCCCTGCTTCCCATTAGGAGAGGGGAAAGGATTTCCTAGAGCAGGTGTCCGCAACCCCAGGCCATGGACCTGTATCTGAACCAGGAGGATCAGATAACCACAGGGGGTGAGTGGCAGGCAAGCAAGTGAAGTTTCATCTGTATTGACAGCCTCTCGCCATTTCTCACATCTCCCCAGTTTGCGGAAAAACTGTCTTCCACAAAATTGGTCATTGGTTCCAGGAGGGTTGGGGATTGCTATCCTAGAGCTCCAGAAGAATGCATTGAGGGCTAGAGTTAGATGTCTGGCTTCTGGGATGGACCTAAGATGCATTTCCCATTTAAATAACAATGTAAATCATTGGCAGGAGTGGCAAAAGTAGTTCCACTAGTGTAAAAAGTACACAGGATTGCTAGGCTTGTTTTGGCCTCTTCACTGTATGTTTAACACTGCTTCTAAGGGCAAAAGAATTTCTGAGGGACCAGCAATTTACAAGCTAACTTTGACTACAGCAATACAAGTTTCACCCACTGGGGAGAAAGCTGTTTCATCACTGCAAGGACTGGGTTTCATTGCCATCTTCTCTTTCTGCTCCTCGTCCTCCACCATTGCCATCATCTTCATGTGGCTATCATCAGCCTAAAAATAAGTCATCCTGACTGAGCCATGTAAGTATTCCAGGCACTATTTTACAAGCTTTATCTACGTGAACTCACTCAATTGTTACAACATTCCTATGAGTTTCACTCTTTTTACTGCAGAGAGAAAACTGAGGGACAGAGAGCAGGAAGAAACTTGTACAAGCTATTCATTCAGGCTAGGCCATGTGATTTCACATTGTTTCCCTGCAGAGGATTTAGGTCTGAGCTCGCAAGTCTGGCAGAAGTGGGTTCAAGTGTAAGACCTGTCAATCACCCACTTAGTGATTATAGTAAATGTATCTAGCATTTTGAGCCGCAATTTCCTCATCCATAAAATGGAATAATAATAGCCATCTCCTAATGGAGAAAGCAAGGGAATTCCAGATAAATATCTACTTCTGCTTCTTTGACTATACTGAAGCCTCTCACTGTGTGAATCACAACAAACTGTGGAAAACTTACTAAAGAGATGGGAATACCAGACCGCCTTACCTGTCTCATGAGAAAACTGTATGCAGGTCAAGAAACATCAGTTAGAACTGGACATGGAACAAAGGACTGGTTCAAAATCAGGAAAAGATTATGACAAGGCTGTGTATTGTCACCCTGCTTATTTAACTTCTATACAGAGTACATCATGCAAAATGCTAGGCTGGGTGAATCACAAGCTGGAATCAAAATTGCCAGGAGAAATATCAACAACCTCAGATATGCAGATAATACCACTCTAACGGCAGAATGTGAAGAGGAACTAAAGACCCTCTTGAAGAAGGTGAAGTAAGAGAGTGAAAAAGCTGGCTTGAAACTTCAATTCAGTTCAGTCGCTCAGTCATGTCCTACTCTTTGTGACCCTGTAGACTCCAGCACAACAGGCTTCCCTATCCATCACCAACTGCCGGAGCTTATACTCAAACTCACACCCAGAGAGTTGGTGATGCCGTCCAACCATCTCATCTTCTGTCGGCCCCTTATCCTCCTACCTTCAATCTTTCCAGCATCAGGGTCCTTTCCAATGAGTCAGTTCTTCGCATCAGGTGGCCAAAGTATTGGAGTTTCAGCTTCAACATCAGTCCCTCCAGTGAACACCCAGGACTGATCTCCTTTAGGATGGACTGGTTGGATCTCCTTGCAGTCCAAGGGACTCTCAAGAGTCTTCTCCAACACCGCAGTTCAAAAGCATCAATTCTTTGGTGCTCAGCTTTCTTTATAGTCCAACTCTCACATCCATACTTGACTACTGGAAAAACCATAGCCTTGACTAGATGGACTTTTGTTGGCAAAATAATGTCTCAGCTTTTTAATATGCTGTCTAGGTTGGTCATAACTTTTCTTCCAAGAAACAAGCATCTTTTTATCTCATGGCTGCAGTCACCATCTGCAGTGATTTTTGGAGCCCAGAAAAGTAAAGTCAACCACTCTTTCCACTGTTTCCCATCTATTTGCCATGAAGTGATGGAACCAGATGCCATGATGTTAGTTTTCTGAATGTTGAGCTTTAAGCCACCCTTTTCACTCTCCTCTTTCACTTTGATCAAGAGGCTCTTTAGTTCTTCACTTTCTGCCATAAGGGTGGTGTCATCTGCATAGCTGAGGTTACTGGTATTTCTCCCGTCAATCTTGATTCCAGCTTGTGCTTCCTCCAGCCCAGTATTTCTCATGATGTACTCTGCATATAAGTTAAATAAGCAGGGTGACAATATACAGCCTTGACGTACTTTTCCTATTTGGAACCAGTCTGTTGTTCCATGTCCAATTCTAACTGTTGCTTCCTGACCAGCATACAGGTTTTTCAAGAGGCAGGTCAGGTGGTTTGGTATTCCCATCTCTTTAAGAATTTTCCACAGTTTGTGGTGATCCACACAGTCAAAGGCTTTGGCATAGTCAGTAAAGCAGAAATAGATGTTTTTCTGGAACTCTCTTGCTTTTTCAATGATCCAGCAGATATTGGCAATTTGATCTCTTGTTCCTCTGCCTTTTCTAAAACCAGATTGAACATCTGGAAGTTCATGGTTCATGTATTGCTGAAGCCTGGCTTGGAGAATTACTTTACTACTGTGTGAGATGAGTGCAATTGTGCGGTAGTTCAAGCATTCTTTGGCATCGCCTTTCTTTGGGATTGGAATGAAAACTGACATTTTCCAGTCGTGTGGCCGCTGCTGAGTTTTCCAAATTTGCTAACATATTGAGTGCAGCACTTTCACAGCATCATCTTTTAGGATTTGAAATAGGTCAGCTGGAGTTCCATCACCTCCACTAGCTTTGTTCATAGTGATGCTTCCGAAGGCCCACTTGACTTCACATTAAGGATGTCTGGCTCTAGGAGAGTGATCACACCATTGTGATTATCTGGGTCTTGAAGACCTTTTTTATACATTTCTTCCATGTATTATTGCCACCTCTTCTTAATATCATCTGCTTCTGTTAGGCCCATACCATTTCTGTCCTTTATTGAGCCTATCTTTGCATGAAATGTTCCCTTGGTATCTCTGATTTTCTTGAAGAAATCTCTTGTCTTTCCCATTCTGTTGTTTTCCTCTATTTCTTTGCACTGATCGCTGAGGAATGCTTTCTTATCTCTACTTGCTATTCTTTGGAACTCTGCATTCAAATGGGAATATCTTTCCTTTTCTCCTTTACTTTTTGCTTCTCTTCTTTTCACAGCTATTTGTAAGGCCTCCTCAGACAGCCATTTTACTTTTTTGCCTTTCCTTTTCTTGGGGATGATCTTTCTCCCTGTCTCCTGTACAATGTCACGAATCTCTCTCCATGTTTCATTAGGCACTTTGTCTATCAGATCTAGTCCCTTAAATCTATTTCTCACTTCCACTGTAGAATCATTAGGGATTTGATTTAAGTCATACCTAAATAGTCTAGTGGTTTTCCCTACTTTCTACAACTTAAGTCTGAATTTGGCAGAAAGGAGTTCATGATCTGAGCCACAGTCAGCTCCCAGTCTTATTTTTGCTGGCTGTATAGAGCTTCTCCATCTTTGGCTGCAAACAATATAATCAGTCTGATTTCGGTGTTGACCATCTGGTGATGTCCATGTGTAGAATCATCTCTTATGTTGCTGGAAGAGGGTGTTTGCTGTGACAGGTGCATTCTCTTGGCAGAACTCCATCACATGTGCATATGTGCATTCATCTCTAGATTGGTGTTCCTGCTGAGACTGAGCAGCACCTGACAGGACTGGTTCTGCAGAACTTTATTTTAGAGTTTGAGGGCATGCAAGTTTTAATACAAGTTCAACAACCCACTCCAGTATTCTTGCCTGGAGAATTCCATGGACTGGGGAGCCTGGCTGGCTAGAGTGCACAGGGTCAAAAAGAGTGGGACACGACTGAGTGACTCACACACACACACACACACACACACACACTCTCTCTCTCTCTCTCTCTCTCTCCGGTTGAAAGTTCCTTGATAAGGAGCTTCATAATTGTTCCTCCTGGATTTCTTCCTTAAACACTGCAAAGCAACTTTTGCTTTGTTTTGTTGAACCTCTTTTATGGTTGTATATTTTTAGTATCAAATATAGAACTAAAAGGCACTGTGGATTCTATTTGCATGTACTACCAGATCAACATGACTTGTAGGAAAAATACAGAATAGATTTAACCTTCCAAAATCTCTTGTGTTTCAGGTTACATCATGACATTTTTTTTCTTTTCCCTTTTTAATTATACTTGACTCCAAAGTGTAAATTTGCTAAAAAGGCTTTAATTTATAAAACAACTTTCTCTGAGGTTTTATGTATCACAAGAGACTATTACTCATGTTGAATCAGCACACAAACCTTTACATCAAGGTGGTGCTGATAAAAGAATTTCTAGAAAAATTCTCAGAAGGGGTAATTTTTTTAAATTATGGCTGATAAAGAAATATTATCTCCCTGATCTAGAATAGAGCTGAGTACCACCACAGCCCAATTCTTCACTGCATTTTCAAAATCTCTTATATAGAATCTTAAAAATATCTGTCAAATGTCTTCTGACTCTCATATGTTCACTGATAATTGTAGTTTTCAGGTTTTGGTGATGCATTATATTCTGGAAAAATTGTGTTAAACATTCTTGATGTGTTAATTTAACTGACTGTTACAATAATATTGTGGATATCATGTCATTATTATTATAATTATGATAATGATTATATTATTCTTTAATAAGTGAGGCTTAGCATATGGTCCAGGGTAACACAGCTAAAGAATGAGATGCTCTGGGACAGCTCCATATTTCTTCCCAAAGAAGATTGAAATAATGCTACATTGGATATTTATATATATAATACTAGACTATTTTTACCTGAGTCCTGGGATATACACACAATTTTCTTAACTCTGTTATTTTTTGAAATGTAAGAAAGGGTGTGATCTAATGAAAAGAGCTTAGGAAAAATACCTAGTTCTGCCATTTAATAATTGTCCCAAGTTTGGAAAATGATTTAACTTCTATGAGCCTGTTTGCTCATCTACAAAATGGGTTTAGTAATGTTTACCCCAAATTGTTTCTATAAGTGCCAAATTAAATAATGTATACAAGTGTCTAGCAGTGTCTCGATAAGTGTCATTATAATTGGATGTATAAAAAAAGCTTTTCCTACATATATTCAAGGTGAACTGCAAGGATTTATGAGGAATGAATATTTCTTAATCATTTAACATTCGAAACCATCAAGAGATGGGAGAAAAAAAAAAGGTTGGAAAAAAATAGTGAGATACTGAAGCACACACAAGGCAGGTGCCAAAGGAGAGACAAAGATGTAGGGGCATTATTGGCAAAGTGAGGAGGCAGCAGATACACAAGCTGTAAATTTCTTGTACACAAGTCTAAATTTCTAGTCAGTTCCCCAAAGGTAGGAAAGTCACGGAAAGCACCTCCTGACTTTATACTCTTTCCTTTGTCAACATATCTTGGTTTTATTCTTAGAAAAAATTAGTTTAGCAAACAGTTTATCAAGTGACCCACAAAGGCCAGGCGTGGTGATAAAAGGGACTGGAAGTTTATAGTCTGAAGATGTCGGAAATAATCTCTGGATGGTTATTTTAAATATTTGAAAATTAGAACCAAAGTATTCATTGAGATTTTCTAGCCCACCATTTTCAAAACTGTGTGTCTTATTTTGTTATTTTTTTCCTGAAACAGACCCTGAGACAAAAATATAAAACCAAGCCTTTAATGTGGGAAGTGGAAGAAACAGTGGCAGGGGATCAAGAAGACAAAGAAGGGAGGGTAGACTGTTACGATGCATGGAGTTTAATCATCGTAGAGGAACTTTCGGATAACGTTGTAAAACTTCTCTTGGATATTGGCTGAGGCTGGTTCCAGAGATTTCAGTTCCATGATATTCATGTCTTGCAACATAAGTAAGAAAAGGGTATTCTGGCAGAAAGCCCCATAGCAAAGAAATATAGTTAATAGGATTCAGGTCGTTGATAGACTTGCATGGAAACACCTGGATAAGAAGACATGGATAGGCTAAGATTATGATCTGTAAACATGAGTTACATAGATGTTAGCTTATAAAGAATATTTAATGGTCAAAACCTTTTTGGGAAACATCTGGGTTGTGCTCCAAGACTCTTCCTATCATCTGTGATTGTGTAGCTTCAGCATAGGAACATTCAGTGATATAATGGAACTGGCTTTTATCAGTTGGTGAGAGCTGATTGTTAAATATTCAGGAATTCTATGAGTCAGTTACTAAACTGTTGATGGCTTGAAACTGGATATTGTGGAAATATTGACACTGCAAAACAAATTGGCAAATGCCATAAATCAACCTTCACCACACCCAGAACTTGTTTATCAACA
The DNA here is from genome assembly GCF_019320065.1 of Cervus canadensis. Taxonomy (NCBI): domain Eukaryota; kingdom Metazoa; phylum Chordata; class Mammalia; order Artiodactyla; family Cervidae; genus Cervus; species Cervus canadensis. The sequence continues at coordinate 18,579,065 of NC_057414.1, read as the reverse complement.
CATCACCAAAATTATGCCAATTTCCTCAAACTGTTTAGACCATCAGTTCTTAAATTACTGGAACGTTGTGTAGGATCATTGTATTGTGTGGAATTCACTGCCCAAATCCAATTGTTCCTTTTTACAAATGAAAAATATGTTGATAGTGATTCGTTCATTAAAATAAAAATTTTCATTGTACATAAAAAGATGAATCATTGTGGACACAAAGTATGTGGTCAGCAGATATTTATAACCCTGTTGACAATGTTCTTACACTTAAATCTGTTTAAATTAGCAAGTAGTTTTTATTTCTTTAGATATGTTTTCTGAAATAAGACTGGAATATAGAAGTCGCCCCAGACAAACTTTATTATAAAGGCTTAGTCCTTTCCTCAGAAGGGTCTCTAGTAAGATTAGCTTCTTATACAGTCATCTGTGGAATCACAAATTAGTTTTTTCAAGGCTAGGTGTTGACTTAACAGAAAAAAAAAAACTATAAAAGTTAAACAGAGATGTTTCATTAATAATTTTATTAAACATATTAGAATGTAAAAAGAGTGACTTAATATCTCTCAAAGAGCATAGACCAAAAGGAAAAGAGAGGTGATCTGGGTACTACACACCTAGTCACTCCTTGGTTATAGGCCTTTAGGAGATGACGGAGCCTAGTAGTTATAGTGTTTATCCTGAAAAATGGAGCTGAGGTCAGAAGAGAAATAAAAGCACTTTCATTAAATAGAATCCAAATCACTCCTTGTTTTGAAGTGTGATTTTATAGGAAGTTTACATTTTACATTGTCAGCTTGGCAGATTAGTTGTGAAACAGAACTTAAGATACTAGCAATAAAAATGAAAGCTAAAATGTATATTGTGAAGTTTTTAGCTTATTAAGCACTTTCACATATATAATCACCACCAATTGTAAATTAAAAAGTTAACTATGGAAAGAGATGATACAGCACCTAGGCCATGTCCTTAAACCCAACTAGCTCAAGTAATTGAGTGGGGGTGGGGGGGGAGCGGTTGTACAATGTAAATTCTAATGCTGTTTAGTGCATGCCTCTGTGAAGGTCACTAACATGTTATCTTGTATTTATTAAGCTTCTGAGTAGATTTGCAGTGTACTCAGTTCTAAAGGTTGGCAAATTCCAATACTCACATAACCTTTCCTGTAGATATTATCTGATAAAATAAGGCTTAGAAAATTTAATTCTTTCTCTGCCAATCTGTGGAATGGAAGAAACAAGTTTCAAACCCAACTTCTAACTCCAAGTCTTTGGATGCTAGGCTAAAAAAAAATCCAATACCTTGATTTAATTAAAGTTCTTATATAGAATTAGTCTATTGTGCACATTGTAGGAATGAACCTGTCTGTAATGTAAAATTTAACTGTGTTTACCACATAGATGTCTTCTACCACTCAACAGGAAGTTGAATATCTACAATATTTAATCCATATTATATTGTCACATGTAACAAATCTTGAGTATCAGTTCTAAAATTAACAAAGTCCATGTGTGTGTGTTTCAGTAATGATAACAGATATAGGCTCCGTCATGCTCTATATTTCAGTCCTTATATTTGAAAAATATGCTGAGAAATATCTACACAAAAAGATAGTTTTACATGGGATCCTTCTTCCTACTTAAAAAACAAGCATCTTCATAGTCAAAATTTGGAAAACATTCATGTAAGTTGAAAAATATGGGAGTACAGAACCAGATCTGTATAGAAATTTCCATCAATAAAATTAAAGAAACAAAATGAACCCTGATTTACTGAGTTATAGAAATGACCATTGAAGAAACTGCCCATGGGCTCAAGAACTAAAAGATGACCGTACAAAGTAATTTAGAATTCCTCTGGCTTAAATTAAAGATGAAAAACTGTTCTAATGATGTTCAGTCCTTTTATTTTGGCAACTCAGTAAAATCGGTCCCTTGGAAAGACAAAATACAAATATTTTAAATTAATTATTTATATAATTATATAAATTTATATTAATTATCATATAATTATATATTAATTATTTATATAATTAACATATTACCTTAATATATACCTGGTCATTAGCAAGTTTGCAAATTGAGAAAGGATGCCATGGTTTAACTGGCAAAACAAGTTTGATATGAAAGAGAGCTAGCTGTGTTTCCATGTGAGCTGTATTATTTATTAAATGTGTTATGCTAAAGTGGTTTCAAATCATTTTTAAACAAAGGGCAGAGTAAAACCTAACAAAAGTATGAATAAACTTAAAAATGTGAATTACCTTGAAATATTTTACAAATCTCAGACTCATTCAAATGTGGAATCAGAAGGGGATAATCTTAACTTACAGTATTGCTAAGGAAGCAAACTAACAATTGGTTGACATGTCACTCAGGTGGTCATTGAGTTGGTTTTCGTTTCTAACTCTTCACTCTTTCAGCATCTCACCTGAACCCACTACCTCAGATTCCAAGGACACATTTTCTTCCTTCACCATTTTCCATTAATTTGTGAATATTTTAAGTGTTTGGAAGAAATAGACTACATAAGACTAAGACAGTCAGTTCTTAAGGTAGCTAGGAAATGAACACAGGGAGGAACATGTGAGTATTAACATTCTTAAAATGAGTGTTTTAAATAATGTTTTTTTTTACTTTCCTTTGTGAGAAGGGAAAAGGATTTTTAAAATTTTCCTCGTGTGTCTTTGTATATGTGTATGTGTACATGTGAGTTTGTCACTGTGAAGCAATGGGATTTGCTTAGGTGGTCTCTATATAAAAATGAATTATAATAAAACAAGAGTGTAAATAAGAACTTGACTCACTACTTTTAAATATTAAATTTTTCTTTTAATATTTTTACAATGAGTAAAAGTAGCTATTAACTGCTGCAAAATCACAGAGGAGTTCACACAACTGGTTTTCCTTACTAAAGTACTGAGTGCCAGGATGTTTTTTGTTTTTGTTTAGTCGCTAAGTCGAGTAACTTTTATGACCCCATGAACTATAGCCCACCAGGCCCCTCTGTCCATGGGATTTCCCAAGCAATAATAAAGGAATGGGTTGCCATTTCCTTCTCCAGTGGGATCTTCCTGGCCCAGGGATTGAACCTGTGGCTCCTGTATTGGCAGGCAGTTTCTTTACTGCTGAGCCACAGGAAGGAACTATTTATAACTGCAGAGGTACAGGTAAGTTTACAAGTAGTTGTGCCCTGGGTCATCAACAGTCCTAATTTTTTGTTAATTTGTTTTGCTTATTATGAAGTTACCGGGATCCATTTGGTTTGTAGATTTCAGAATTTGTACCTATGTTTGTAAACCTCAGGAAGTCAAAGGAGAAAAATCAATCGTCACACATATATACACATAACACAGATCAATTTTATTTATAGGTATATCTAAATTAGGTTTATCTAAATTTCTCACCCGAGCTGTAGTTGGCATATTTGTAGAGCCATATAAAATTGCCATTCTTATAAAATATTTAAAAAAACACTTTAAAATCCATATGGTTCAACCAAAGAACTAAAATAGACACAGTTGTTCTAAGAATGTACATGAAGGTATGAACCATTCTTTCTGGATAGCATTCCCTAAAACCTGGTCAACGTGGTTTGAAAATTTTTAAGCTATTTCATTTAATCATAAAACTAGTACTCCTTCATTTTGTTCAACAAATACTATTCAATGTCTGTCATGTACCAGAATTAAGAAATACTATTTAACAAAATATCCAATATACCTGCTCTCATTCTAGTGGATGAAAGAGGAGAGTGACAAAGTTGGCTTGAATCTCAACATTCAGAAAACTAAGATCATGGCATCCGGTCCCATCACTTCATGGCAAATAGATGGGGAAACAGTGGGAACAGTGGCTGACTATTTTTCTGGGCTCCAAAATCACTGCAGATGGTGATTGTAGCCATGAAATTAAAAGACGCTTACTCCTTGGAAGGAAAGTTATGACCAACCTACATAGCATATTAAAAAGCAGAGACATTACTTTGACAACAAAGGTTTATCTAGTCAAGGCTATGGTTTTTCCAGTGGTCATGTATGGATGTGAGTTGGACTATAAAGACAGCTGAGTGCCGAAGAATTGATGCTTTTGAACTGTGGTGTTGGAGAAGACTCTTGAGAGTCCCTTGGACTGCAAGGAGATCCAACCAGTCCACCCTAAAGATCAGTCCTGGGTGTTCATTGGAAGGACTGATGTTGAAGCTGAAACTTCAATACTTTCACCACCTGATGCAAGGAGCTGATTCATTAGAAAAGACCCTGATGCTGGAAAAGATTGAGGGCAGGAGGAGAAGGGGACGACAGAGGATGAGATGGTTGGATGGCATCACCGACTCTATGGACATGAGTTTGGGTGAACTCCGGGAGTTGGTGATGGACAGGGAGGCCTGGCGTGCTGCAGTTCATGGGGTCACAAAGAGTCGGATGTGACTGAGCAACTGAACTGAACTGAGCTGAGGTAAAAAATTATAAAATAAAAAGTGGCAAGGGCAAGAATAAAGCAGGGATGAAGACTGTGAGAGAGTGGGATTGCAGTTCAACGTGATGACCTGGGAAGGTCTCCAGGATAAAATCTAAGGGAAGTGAAGGGCACACCACGTGATTGTCTGTAGGAAAACAGTAACATGCACTCTGCAGGTCAGTGTAGGATGCCACGTGCTGCCACAGCACAGGCTTAGTGGCCCTGATTGGCCACTCAACTAGATGCTATGGGTCTCACAGCTCCTACTGAGTCCCGAGCCAGGATCTCCATGGCAAACAATTCCAGCTTCTGATGATCCCATTCATTGTTGAAGTCAGAGACAGTGAGAAATAAACAAGGGTCTCAGTTTGTCCACAAGTGTTCCAGTTGTTTTTTGTAGGTCATGGTTTGTTCTTGAGAGTTCTACTTTTCCTTGCACACCTTCTTTCTCTTCTTGCATTTTTACTGATTGCCAGCCCTTGGTATCCTTTGGGGATTTTAGACTCACCATCAGATTCAGAGGCGATAGCCTTCCATAGACTACCTTCCACTCCATGTTTCTAAAGGTTTAATGCCTAAAATAGCATCTGTGTTCCATATCAATAGTACTGGTTTTGCTTCTTTGAATGATAATTAAGACTCTAATCAACTTTTAGTACATCATAGGCCTCTCAGTTGTAGCATATCCACCACTCACTTCCTGATTCCTGTTAGAACAGACTTGTTTCCTTCACAGTCTTACCCGACACAGTTAATGTCAGCTTAATCCCTTCTGTTGTTGATCCAAAAATCATGGAGCCATCTTTGATGTTTCTCTTTTATATATACCCCATAGTATGTTATTCTGAAAATCTATTGGGTCTACCTTTACAATATATTCAGTATGCAGCCTTTTGTTTTCCCCTGTATGGCACTCCACTGTGGCCCAAGCCACCATCATATCCTTCTAGGATTAGGTAAAATCACTGACAGGGAGTGAGTGTAGATAAAAAAGATCAGCAATCCAAAAGATACTTCAAGCTTTTAAGGTCTGGCAATGCAGCGATTTGCCAAGGAAACTGAGAAAGAAGAGCCAGAAGCATAGAAAGAAATTCAAATGAGTATGAGAACCTGAAAAACCACACAAAACCAACCAACAAAGAAAAAGGTGATTCAAGGAAAAGAAAGCTATCTATCATTTGCTATCATATCTATCATTTGTTTCTCCCCAGGACTTATGAATTACTTCATTAGGAAAGCGGGCTACAGTGTTTCATCAGAGTTGCTTATCAACCTATACTAATGTATGGCAGACCTGCCCTTATATCTTTATTTAGTGTTAGAAACTAATAAAATATATTTTTACATTATTTTATTGGAATGGATTACAAGATGTTTGATGTAAAAATCAAGTATTATATAGTGAACACGTCTCTCCACATTTCTATGGCTATTTCACTGATGTTGATTATCACCTTGAACTTCTTATTTATTGAGTCCACAGGTCAGTGGCAAAGCTTGCTAAGAATTAAGAAAAAAAAAAAAATGACTGTCTTGAAAAAGCCTTCTTCAGTTTTTCTTCTGCTCCAGAGCTCATTGTGTTCTGATAAAGACAGACTCCAACAGCTCAAGCCATATGAAATATCAGTTGCCATTTGCCAGTTGCTCTTACACATAATGAGCTGATTCCAGAGAGTGAGCTATTATTTCCAGCTCCCCAGATGAGTCATTTAACCTCCCTTTACCCTTTAAAGATAGGAATACATTTTTCCTTGGCAGATCTCATGGGGCTAATGTAAATATTGGTGAGATAACAGTTGCAAGGTCACTTGAATGTCACACAAGAAAAGGTAAAATTAAATTTTTCCTGTAAGTTTTCATGGATTAGGGATGAAGGTAATCTTTTTCAGACTGCAAATAGAATCAAATGAATTAGTTTTTGCCCAAGCAAAGGAATAAGGAATGGGGTATGCATTCTCAGAGAAATATCTTCTGAATAGGTGATGCTTTCATTAAGCATATGCATATCTTAAAGAGGTACATGAAGTTGCTATATACCACAGGGACAGTACTCTGTGATAACCTAGAGGGATAGGATGGGGGGAGGGAAGGGAGGCTCAGGAGAGAGGTGATATATGTATAATTATGGCTGACTTGAGTTGTTGCACGGCAGAAGCCAACACAACATTGTAAAGCTGTTTTCTTCCAATTTAAAAATAAATAAATGAAAGATTACATGAAATTCTGAATTGCAGTAAACCCAAAGATCTGGATTTTGGAAAACAGCTGTCATCCTTTTGTGATTTGTGGTAAGAATTGAGCTTCCCTGATAGCTCAGTTGGTTAAGAATCCGCCTGCAGTGCAGAAGACCCCGGTTCACGATTCCTTTGTCAGGAAGATCTGCTGGAGAAGGGATCGGCTACCCACTCCAGGATTCTTGGGCTTCCCTTGTGCCTCAGCTGGTAAAGAATCTGCCTGCAATGCGGGAGACCTGGGTTCAATCCCTGGGTTGGGAAGATCCCCTGGAGAAGGGAAAGGTTTATACCATGCTACCCAGGTAATATGCCTAGGAGTCATTCTAACCCTTCCCTTCTCCCCTCACCACTTTCAGTCCCTCTCCAAACCTTATCTGCCCTTCCTCCTCTGCATCTTGCTAATCACCTGTTGCCACATCAGTGCTGTTTTATTTAAGACTGACTAGTCTTTCACGTTGGCTAATGTGTTCATCTCCCATACGATCTCCTGGCTTATAGTCTTACATGTCTCTATTCCATCCTCAGTGTACAAGGCACAGGCAGCCTTCCTTGCCTGGCCCCTGTTTCTTTTGCCCAGTCCTAAGCCTGTCACTCCAGAAACAGAGCTTTTGCTCCAAGCATGCTGACTTATTCAGTGCTATTTCACTTGTCTGACTGTTGAATAGCTGTTCACTAAGACACTTCTTCCTTCAATACCAAAGTATAGTAGACAGAAGCAAAGGTTTTGGCTTGTATTCAAATCCATTTTCCTACTATGTGACCTGTGGCAAAGTTCTGAATTTTTCTGTGACTTTACAGGGTGTCACCTATAAAGTTGAGATAATAATAGCACCTACCCCAGTGGTTATCATGAGGATTACGTGAGATAATCTTTGTAAAGCACTTCAGTGTTCAGCACATAGCAAGCAATTGGTAACACTATTGTTATTATATTTTGCCAAATTCCAGTTTATACATCATGTGCATCAAAATTTGCTTCTTTTCTGTGAAACATTTCAAACATCTGTATTCCCCTAACTTCAGGAGAATAAATTACCCTCTCTTTCGCCATAATCTACACTGTAGCTAATAATAATGATTGAAATTGTTTGTTTATGTATCTGCCAATTCATTGGATGGTGTAAGCATTTGTTTATTCAACCTTGTTTCTTGGTCTAGAGCTTTATGTAAAAGAGGTAATTCATAAACATATATTGAAGGAATGAATGACATGTAAAATCAAGTGATTTCCGTCATAAAAAGCCCAGAGAGATGAGAGGAGCCTCTTCTTTATGCCTGGAGAATAGGTATGTGGTCCTCATACATACACACATACATACATACGTACATACATATGTGAAAAAAAATGGGCTTCTTTCTGATGCATATGGATGTTCCCTTTCCTTATATTAATTTTTCTGATATCATTTTTCAGATATCATTTTTCAGATAATTTTTCAAAAATAATGTTTCTGATATTAATTTCCCCTTGAGAACAACTCTTTTCCTTTTACTTTATCTTTGGAGAAACTCCTCCCCTTCTTTCAACTTAATTCTTCATTAACCCACAGAGCTAAAATGGTTTGTTCAGCACATAGCCCCATGTAGCTTATGGTAATTGCAGCTTAGCATGCTCAAGAAGAAAGATTTAGATTCCAGTATATTGGGAATTTCTCAGTATTATTCAGGAATTGATGTGAGAGCAAAATCAATGGTTATTTTTAAGCTGCATTTCTTGAACTATATTGATTTCTTAGCTTGAGAGTAGGGGACAGAATCTGTTATTTAAACATGTAGTTTTAAAGTGGAAAATGTATTCAATTCCCTATAATTAAACCCCTCACACAGTTTTTTGCAAATGACATATCAATGGGTCTATAACATTATTTCTGTAATTTAATTACAAAATGCTGTTATCACAAACAAGTATAAGAATTTTAAATCACTCATGTATTTTTAATTCTTACATTCAGGATTGTTTTTACTATCTCTAAAAATATTTTCTATATCGACTTTGATGCATCTGAAAGCAATTACAAAAATATATCTGAGATGATAACCAAATGTTTTAATCAGGAGTTTAGCTTTAGGCATTTTGAAGAATAGTAAATTAGATTTCCTAACACATTAATGCTTGCCTTTTGTGAGGAGTTTTAAAAAGCTGTCAGTAATCAGTTTTATTTGATTCAGTAATGTAACTTTGTATAAATAAGAGTTGAGGATAGAGTGTATCTAGAAGATTCTTGCTTCTTTCTGATCATCTTTTAGCAGCTTAAAACAGTAACATTTCTTTTAATAAAGACAGAGGAGTTTGTTTTCATCCACCAGACCTCTCAGCCTCTACTTAGCTCAGTGAACTATCCTCCTAGAGGTTTTATATAGCTCTTCATCATGCATTTTCAAGTGCATTATGCTCTGCGTATTATTAAAATAGCTTGTCAAAATGTTCTTTATAAAATCATGGTAGTGTTCTCAGTTTCCATCCCAGATGGAACAATTAGAGCCACAGGATAAAGTCCAGATTTACTTAAATTTTTAATAGCTAAGTGCAGTGTAATGGATTAGGTGCCAAGTGGGAATGCTGAGGTCTCTACTGAGGGGTGAGATTGGTTTGTACATTTCTCTCCTCTTCTCTTTTTATTTCTAATAAATACATTATGACTTTTAGGAGCCCAAAACTTCCATTTACAAATAGGGTGATTGGAACATGTAAGCTCTAACATATTTTATTTTTTCAACTTTAACATTTTTTATCCCTCTGTTATTAACATCAGTGAGGTAAAAATTAATTTTCCAGCAGTGAATGGTGGGATTAATGGAAGTGAGTGTTTTTAAGCTGCTTAGAGCTTGATAAAGAAGATTTAAAACATATAGTCATGGTAAATCAGGACAAGAGTTTGTAAAATTTAGTGGCACTTATTTTTATTTTTTATACCAGAAAAATATTTTGATCTCATTAATAATACCAGCAGGTTTATTAGTGTTAATCTGGGCTGTTAACATGGACTTCTCTGGTGGTTCAGACACTAAAGAATCTACCTGCAATGCAGGAGACCTGGGTTTGATTCCTGGGTCAGGAACATCCCCTGGAGAAGGGAATGACTACCCACTGCAATATTCTTGCCTAGAGAATCGCATAGACAGAGAATCCTGGGCTACATTCCTTGGGGCCACAAAGAGACACAACTGAGTGACTAAGTATGCACACAGCGTGCTATTAATATATTCCCACAAAATATGACAGTACAACAAAAATCTTGCCCCAACCAAAGACTGATTTTTAAAAAACTGATGCTGAGAAATCAAACATTTCGATTCAGAGTTTACTTCACCATTCAGTAATTTGGTAAGCACTGTGTTAAGTTCTTTACAAACATTTTCTCCCTTAGTTCTCATGGCAACCACAATAATAAGTACCCTCACTACTGTAACTTTTCAGTGCATGGGTAACAAAAGGACATGTAACTGATATAGTTTCTGAGTAAAGTTTGCTTTTCTTCCATAGCAGTATATTTTTTAGCACTTTATAACAATTATATTAGTGTTTCAGTTAAAACTGAGAAAGAACTGATTTTTAATATCCTAGCATATGCTTTCGGAGAAGGCAATGGCAACCCACTCCAGTACTCTTGCCTGGAAAATCCCATGGACGGAGGAGCCTGGTGGGCTACAGTCCATGGGGTCGCTAAGAGTCAGACAGGACTGAACGCCTTCACTTTCACTTTTCACTTTAATGCTTTGGAGAAGGAAATGACAACCCACTCCAGTGTTCTTGCCTGTAGAATCGCAGGGACAGGGGAGCCTGTTGGGCTGCCGTCTATGGGGTCACACAGAGTTGGACACGACTGACGTGACTTAGCATCAGCAGCAGTATATGCTCTAAGACATAATCCCTGCCTTCAGGGATTACGTTTAAAAAGAGAAGTTCTTCCCAAATTACTTGAGTACGCTACAGCATAGTAGTTATGTGCTATAAGGTCAGATCTTTGGATTCAGATTTGATGTTTGGTATATAATACCAAAGTAATAATACTCCCCTGATGACCATTTTCATTATCTGGTATATATTTTAATTATACATATTTTATTGTAAGCAATAGATAAACATTACCAGTAATAATAATAAACTGAAAAGATTTATCAAAGTGTAATAACTAAGAAGAGAGAAATGTCTTTAAAGTTGTATTTCAAATTCTAACTGTGCCACTTACACCTTTATAACTAGGTATATATATGAAGGCATATAATGTCCCTAATGTGCAAATGAAGAACAGTCTGAGAGAGGTTATAGGCAATAAAAATTATAGATGAATACATACAGAGTTGAAATCTGAAATCCAAATTTCAAAAACCTTTTGGTCTTCAAAGCCCCCACACTTTTCAATTATAATATAGAGATTGAGCATACAAGATTTTGAAGAACAAAGTTGATTCTCCAAAATCGCTGAGGATGCTGTGAGATTCCGTCTCACTGGAGAAATCCATGAAGTGAGGGATGGATACCTTTTCAAGTCTACAGCACAGCATCCAGGCCTCTGTCAGCACAAAGAGTATGTGACAGTTTTGTCCAACCGCAGAGTGAAAAAAAAAATCCTTGTTCAAGAAATGGAATTAGCAAATGCATCACAATTTCTTGTGCTACTTATTTTCCCCTTCCAAGCAGAGGCCTGTCATACATTGTGTGATATTTTTATATGTTATGGACACATCTCCCAAGTCATTTTTCCAAATGTTTAGGTAATATGGTTTATTAGTAGGTTTTTCTGGTCCCTCCTGGCAGATTACACATGCTTACTGCATTAGTGCTTTAGAAACAGCCAGGCATGGGCCGCATTGTATTCAAATAAAGATATGAAGGCCGTAGGCTAGAAAATTCCCCAAGGTCCTTGAGTGGCAGCAACTTAGCTCCTTAAAACAACTTTAGCTTCATTCCTTTAAATAGATTGTCAAAACGGAGTTAGCTGTCAGTGGCAAAAATTTCAAAAATCTTTGCAGACAGATGACAAGATGCATGATGTGTCTTATAGGCAGATGATGATCACTTTGTGTCAGGAAGGCAGACAACAAAAGTAACTGCATCTTCAGGAGAATTCAGATAGAACAGTTTTTGTTTTGTTTTGTTTTGTTGCCTTTGTGAGAGTGATTAAGCTTATTTAGCTAAGTTGAAAAATACTAGACACCTTTTATTTCTATGATGATATGAGCTATGAGGGAAGACCTTTATTTCTATACAATAGCCAAAAAATGGGATTTTTGAATTGGCATAGTGCTGGGAGTTCTTATATCACATATACTTTTGGCTGTCATAACCACTATCCAATGTACAATTATTATAAAATTCTTCTCTGAATTAATTTGCATTAAATATTTTATATTTAAGAGATAAAACCTGAGACTTCAAGCATTCCATTTCTTAAAATAATGTGACAGGTTTGCAGATATTATGTGGAAAATTTAGGAAAAGTTTTACTTTATCATTTATTTGTTCATTCAACAGATATTTACTCTGAGCTGACCATATATCATGATATATGTTAGGCAAGAAACATTCCTTCTGCTTATCCTTATAGCTTCAATTTAAAGATCACTTTCACAGAAAGCCTTCTTTGGCCCTGTACTTGGTCTGACAACTGAAATATATTATCAAAAGCCCTTCATACTCAATCATACATTTTGTTGTTATTGCTACATGGTGTCCATCTTTCCCAATTGTCTGTAATCTTGCAGTGATCAGGAGCCATAGTGGCTTTGTTAATTACCTTAACTCCAGTGCTCATACAGGCGTTCAATATTTTTTAAATATGTTAAAAAGGCATACATGCAAATAATGAAAATGTGGAATAATATTAAATATAATGCCATTTTGTTAAGAAGTACAATCGACATACAGGGCAGGCAAAACCTGGGTGTCTGAGAATATCAAAAATCGTGGGAGAGGTAACTCAGATAAGACTTGTTTATTTCTGAGAAGGAAAGGTGAGGTAGATATAACAGGAAGTGAAAGAAAAGAGTCTGCTAGCACAGTGTATTTGGAAAACTACCACTAGAGCAGAGAGAGTGAGGTGTCGGGTACCAGGAATGATTCCAGATTCCGGGCAAGTTGTAGGAAGCAGCTTTTGAAGGGCTCTTGATTCCACCTAAAGAATTTCCAGTGTTTTATATATTTAAAGACTATATATGTATGTGTACTATATATATATGTAAAACACTGGAAATCCCTTATAACCTCAAAAAGTAAGTGAGAAAATGGTAAGATTCAATTTTTGTGTGAATAAAACACTCCTAAGGAATAACTACTTCTGGTCTCAAATATCCAAACACTTTTCACCTGGAATACATAGATGGTTTTAGTCACTTGTATATCTTTATTGACATCTATGCCCAGAAACTCTTATGCATTTATTATAATGTCTGACGTTTCAAACTTTTCTCATTTTTTAAAAAATTTTATCTAGAGTGCTCTGTTAATTCATCATCATGAGTTGCTTTTCAGATTTTACATTTTACAGGCCATAAAACAATTACAGTACATAGTGTGATTCTCTCTGTTAATCAAATTCATATCACCTGCCTAGAAGCTACTTTCCTTTCACACAGTCATGATAGATTTTTCTGGTTTTTTCTCACAATGACTTGTGAGGGAATGGTTACTTTTTAGTAAGCTAAAGTATACATCAGAAAATTAAGTACAGTTGCTTAACATTGAGATGCTTCTGCAGCAATAATTTTTGTCACAAAGTGGCTCTTTTTGTTCCTCTGAAAAAAAAAAATTATCAGCATAAGATATTAAGTATAAAAATGAGAGTGACAATTCCCCCTTAATTTAGGTGTTAAATTAAAATTATTCATACATTTATTGAGTGGACAGGAAAGCTTTGTGAAAGAGTCATGGCAATTGAGAGTAGGAATGGAACTAATTCACTCATTTGACATTTACTGAGTATTTGATATACACACGAGAAATACCAGTTTGTACCCTCAAGGGGCCTTCAGCCTAGTGAGACAGAAAGGATAAACCTTTGAAATAAAGTGTGGAAATTATAATAAATGAATACACACAGTAGGAAGAGAACACTTAGCCTGTGGACTTTAGAGAAAGTTTCATCAGGGAGGTGGCATCAGCTTTGTCCTGGGTTTGCATATTACAATAACCTACAGGTAATATACCAATATTACAAGAGTATTGAGTAGAGTTCCTTGTGTTATACAGTAGGACCTTGTTGATTATTTTATATATAATAGTGAGTATATATTAGTCTGAAACTCTTATTTATCCCTCTCCCTGATTTCCCACCATTTTCTATGTCTGTGGGTGTGTTTCTGTTTTGTATTAAGTTCATTTGTATCATCATTTTAAATTCTTTGTGTAAGTGATAACATATGATATTTATCTCTGACTTACTTCACTACTTAGTATGATAATCATTAATTCCATCTATGTTGCTACAGATGGCATTATTTCACTCTTTCATGGCTGAGTAGCATATCAGTGTGTGTATATCCCACATCTTCTTTATCCAGTCCTCTATGTACATTTACATTGCTTGCATATCCTGACTATTGTAACATTGGGGTGCATGTATCTTTATGAATTATGATTTTCTTGGGATACATACCCGAGAGTAAGATCGCTGCGCCCTATGGCAGCTCAGCTTTTTGAGTAACACCCATACTGTTTTCCATAGTATGGAAATTCCCATTCCCACACACCCTCTCCAGCATTTATTGCTTGTAGTTTTTTTAATGATGGCCATTCTGACAGGTGTGAGGTGCTACCCCATTGTAGTTTTGATTTGCATTTTGCTGATAATTAGCAATGTTGAGCAGCTTTTCATGTACTTTTTTGGCCTTTCCTTGCAGAGCCTGGAAGCAAAGCACAGAAAAGAGCGTGTCTGAGGCTATGGATAAGTGGAAATGTGTGTTGGTTTAGGAAAGCATAGTGGGTCTTTGTGTGTTAGCAGAAGGAGACAGGATTAAGGAGTCTTACATGCTTAGTCACTTAGTCATGTCCAACTCTTTGTGGCTCTTTGGACTGTAGTCAACCAGGCTCCTCTATCCATGGGATTTCTTAGGCAAGGATATTGGCGTGGGTTGCCATTTTCTGCCTCAGGGATCAAATCCGTGTCTCCAATATTGCAGGCGGATTCTTTACCCCCCGAACTATTGGGGAAGCCCTAGGAATCTTAGGGAAGGAATAATAGATGAAAATAAGACAGTAGTTTAGAGCCAGAGTGATGTAAAGCCACCAGACAGTTTAACATAAGGATGTACAGCATTTGGATTTTTTCTAAGGAGGGTAATTTCATACTTGCATGGGAAGTGAACTAGGCAGAAAGGGAACTAGGGGTAAACTTAACTAAAATGAAAGTTAGGGAATTGGCAGTGATGAGAATAGTGAAAGAGAAGATCTGAAAATCATTTCCAAGATGACTTCGGTGACTTGTTGAATGGGGTAATATTAGGGAAAATAGAGGCAAGAATAATTCAAATAATTGGATTGGAGGTGTGCTGTAATCCAAGACCAGAGGACAAATACTAAAATGAGCAAGTTGGAAACATTTACACAAAACAAACTATGTGTTGTGAAAGCCATAGATCACATAGATCTATGTGAAAGCCATAATAAGATCTTAGAAGTTATGTAAAACAACCTCCTTTTCAGATATTATAATCAAATCTATGACAGAGGAATCTTTTGAAGTTCAAAAATCAGTGTTAATTTCAGTGGAAGTTTTGAGCTTGGGAAAAAAATATGGATAATCAGATTCACATTCCACTTTGTGGCTAATAAATTGATTTGCAAAACAAATAGAAGTGTAGATGACCTTGAAATGCATTTCAGGCAGTGTTATAGGAATAATGGTTGATATAATTCACTGTTTCATATTTCAGGAAGATACTGTCTTAGGACAAAATTTTAGAAAGCAAATATAACATAGTACATAGATTGTTTTGTGTAGATGTTTTCTTCTCTTGTGGGGCAGGGGATTATTTACCAATTGTTTGGCAAGGCTATTGCTCTCTTGCATTAATTAGCATTTTGAGATATGAGGCATACATAAATGTACACATTTCCCATCATTAACAAGTGCCAGAAACACAGTGAATTTTCAGTAGCTACTAGTAGAATTAATGTGTGCACACAGAAATGAGTGAATTAGTCCAGTTCTCCAGATGCTATCTGCAGACCATTATATCAACAGCATCTTGAATTCTAAATGTGCTCAGTTGCTCAGTCCTGGCAGACTCTTTGGGATCCTATGGACTGTAGTCCACCAAGCTCCTTTGTCCTTGGAATTTTCCAGGCAAGAGAGTTCTAAATACTGGTGCCCTATTAATTCATACTATGCTTTGGCTTCCCTGGTGGCTCAGTGGTAAAGAATCCGCCTGCCAGTGCAGGAGACACAAGAGACACAGGTTTTATCTCTGGATTGGGAAAATCCCCTAGGGTAGGAAATGGCCACCTGCTCCAGTAGTCTTGCCTGAAAAATCCCATGGACAGAGGAGCCTGGTGGGCTACAATCCATGGGGTCCCAAGGAGTAGGACCTGACTGAGCACACATGATCTTGTGCTTTCATTAACTATTTTATTAAGTTCATCACCACTTCAGCTGATATTATGCTTGGAACTTACCTTCTTATCCCACTATTCTTACACTCTGTTTGATCTTAGATCTTGCTACTAAGCAGAAATTATTTTAGTAGACATGATAATGTGATTTTTTTTTTCAGTTGCACCTTCCTGGTTGCAATTTTCTGTTTGCTACTAGCATCTGGGGTGGGGGGGAAACTTTCAATGCTACCTTAAAACTTTGCAGACTATTCTCTAATACATAGTTAGTTAAAGAAAGAAAGAAAAAACCTCTAAGGTGAAAATAGCATATTTTCTGGTTCCTTGAAATGACAGTAATATGAGATTAGTTTTTAAAATGATGGAAACTACAGGTGAGTCACGGAGAAGTGTAGCAGACTGCAGACTTTCCAAATGAGTTTCACTGCATGGCACATGTTAAAAATAATGACATTATATGACAGCAGTGTCAATAAAGATATTTGAAATCTTGTGATTTAATTTAATAGCATAATACAAATTGTGGGGTCACTAACTTCTGTTCACTTCTTGGTTTAACTGTGAATTTGTTATGTATTTATTGACAGATTATTTAATATCTCCCAAGATTTTTTGGTTTGGTTTTGTTCTGTTTCCTTTAAATAGTTAGGATAAGGTGTAACCTTTGTAGAGTTGTTATGAGGATTAAATACAAAAGCATTGTGTGGATTGCCTCATACAATATGGAATAGAGCAGATCCTCAGTGGTTATTATTTTTCTCTTGAAAGATTATTTCCTTTACTGTAAAAGTCTGAAGTCAAAGTATAATTTTCTTTCTTTCTTTTTTATTTCTATGATCTAGTCATATTTAAAACTGGCCTACATTTTCCTTCTGCCCAAATTTGAATAGAACCTAGGAGGCTTTTGTTGCTATTTTTAGCCTTCTGAACAATACACATGACATACGTTTGTATACCATTCTTACATAGGCATCCTTTCTTATCTATTTCTGTATGTATCCTTTTATGGTATTATGGTATTCTTATCATAAGAGTATGTGTGTGCATATTAGGTAAAAGACCTTCTTTTTTTCTGTTTTGCTTTATTGAAGTATAACTGACATACAAAGAACTGCACATGTATATTAAATGTAGTTTCAGGAGTTTTAATCTATTGAGTTGGCCAAAAAGTTTGTTCAGGTTTTTCTGTAGCATCTTATGAAAAAAGTCAAATGAACATTCTGGCCAACCAATTCACATACACTCATGAGAGCATCTCCACAATCAAGGTCACAGACAAATTCCAAGGTCACAGACACCTTCCAAAATTTTCATGTGCTCCCTCCTCTTTTTTATGGTAAGAACATTTAACATGAGTTCTACTCTCTTAGTTCATTTCCCTCATAGCTCAGTTGGTAAAGAATCCACCTGCAATGCAGGAGACCCCAGTTCAATTTCTGGGTTGGGAAGATCCGCTGGAGAAGGGAAAGGCTACCCACTCCAGTATTATGGCCTGGAGAATTCCATGAACTGTATAGTCCATGGGGTCACAAAGAGTCGGTGACTGAGTGACTTTCACTTTCACTACTCTCTTAAGTTTTTAACTGCATTGTAAAACATTGTTGACTATAGAGATTACACTATACAGGAAATCCACAGAGCTAGTTATTCTTGCATAACTGAAACTTAATATTCACCCGTTGAACAACTTATTTCTCCCTCCCTTCCCCCAGCGCCTGATGGTTGCTGTTCTAGTATCGGATTCTATGAGTTTGATTATTCAGATTCTTCATGTAAGTGTAATCATTCATTGTTTGTCCTTCTGTTACTTGCTTATTTCACTTAGCATGATGCTGTCAAGATATATCCATGTTATTGCAAATAGCAGGATTCAGTTCAGTTCAGTTCAGTCGCTCAGTCGTGTCCGACTCTGCGACCCCATGAATCGCAGCACGCCAGGCCTCCCTGTCCATCACAAACTCCCAGAGTTTACTCAAACTCATGCCCATCGAGTCAGTGATGCCATCCAGCCATCTCATCCTCTGTCGTCCCCTTCTCCTCCTGCCCCCAATCCCTCCAAGCATCAGGGTCTTTTCCAGTGAGTCAACTCTTCGCATGAGGTGGCCAAAGTATTGGAGTTTCAGCTTCAACATCAGTCCTTCTAACACCCAGGACTGATCTTCAGGATGGACTGGTTGGCAGGATTACCTTCTTTTTAAAACTGAATAATATTTTATTGTATTATATAACAATTGTTCTTTCTCCATTTATCTATGAAATTTGATTTGTTTTTATAACTTGTGAATAATGCTGGGATGTACTTGAGAAGGTGGCTATCTGTTTGAGATCATTATTTTAATTATTTTGGCTATATACCTAGAAGTGAGGTTGCTGGATCATACAGTAGTTCTACTTTTAATTTTTTTGTGTAACATCCATACCGTTTTTCATAGTGGCTATGTCATTTTATATCCCTGGTGACAATGTAGAAGAGTTCCAAATTCTTCACATTCTTACCAACAGTTATTAACTTTTTTAATAGTTTTATCTTTTTATCCTCACTGGTGTGAATTATCTCATTGTGGCTTTGTTCTGCATTTCTCAATAATTTGCTTTTCTGATACTGAGTTGTATGAATCTTTATATATCTTAGTTATTAATCTCATGTCAGATATGGTTTGCAATTTCTTTTTCTCATTTTATTTTCTTTGCTGTGTAGCAGCTACAGTAATTAAAAGAGTATGCCTGTCTTTACAGGCATAAAGACAGACATATAAACCAAAAGAATGGAGTAGAGAGCCCCAAATTAAAGCTGCATGCATACAACCAATTGATATTTGACAAGAGAGATAAGAATACACTATAGGATTCTTCAACAAATGATGTTGGAGAAACTAGATATCCATAGGCAAAAGAATGAAGGTCGTTCTGTATCTGACACCATACACCAATAAATTCAACATGGATTAAAGACTTAAACATAAGATGTGAAACTATAAAACTCCTTGAATAAATCATAGAAGAAAAGCTTCTTGACCCTGATCTTGAAAATTGTTTCTTGGAAATCACATCAAAAGCACAGTAAACCAAAGTAAAAGAGACAACTGGGACTATGTCAAAGTGAAAGTTGTTTTGTTTATTTCCTAAGTGGCATTCTTACCGGAGTATCTCTTTACCCATTCCCCATTCTTTGTATTGGTTATTATTCTCTTAAGATCCTAAGTCTCAGGAAGTGTCTAATATTCTACTGCTATCTTCTCTTCACTAATGACTCTTATTCAATGGATGGTACTTTTTGTTATTATCTCAGAGTGTCCACTTCTCTGACTCATTATGACCCAATGATTGTTTTAAATCTAGGAAAGTACTTCTCCATATTGCTGCTTACCCATTTTTTGAGAAATAAATCTGTAAGCATGATTTAAAAAATAAATCCTATATTTAGGTGAATGGGTTTTACAGTATTTTTTTTCTTTTTTCCATACATCTCACTCTCTCCTCCCCTCGCCCCATGTCCATAAATCTGTACTCTATGTCTGTTTCTCCATTGCTGCCCTTAGATAAATTCTTCAGTAACATTTTTCTAGATTCCGTATATATGTGTTAGAATACAGTATTTATTTTTCTCTTTCTGACTTACTTCACTCTATATAATAGGTTCTAGGTTCATTGACCTCATCAGAACTGACTCAAATGTGTTCCTTTTTATGGCCAAGTAATATTCCATTGTGTATAAATACCACTACTTCTTTATCCATTCATCTGTATATGGACATCTAGGTTGCTTCCATGTTCTAGCTATTGTAAATAGCGCTGCAATGAACAGTGGATACATGTGTCTTTTTCAATTTTGGTTTCCTCTGGGTATATGCCTAGAAGTGGGATTACTGGGTCATATGGTGGTTTTATTCCTATTTATGTCATCTTTGATTTCTTTCATTAGTGTCTTATACTTTTCTGTGTACAGTTCCTGTGTCTCCTTAGGTAAGATATTCCTAGATATTTAATTATTTCTGTTGCAATGGTGAATGGTATTGATTCCTTAATATCTCTTTCTGATCTTTCACTGTTGGTTTATAGGAATGCAAGTGATTTCTGTGTATTGATTTTGTGTCCTGAAAGTTTGTTAAATTCACTGACTAGTAATTTTCTGATACTATCTTTAGGGTTTTCTTGTACAGTATCATGTCATCTGCAAACAGTGAGAACTTTACTTCTTCTTTTCCAAACTGGATTTCTTCTATTTCTTTTTATTTTCTGATTGGTGTAGCTAGGACATCCAGAACTATGTTGAATAAGAGTGGTGAAAGTGGACACCCTTATCTTGTTCCTGATCTTAGGGGGAATGATTTTACTTTTTCACCATTGAGAATAATGTTTGCTGTAGGCTTATCATATATGGCCTTTACTATGTTGTTGTAGGTTCCTTCTATGCCCATTTGTAAAGAGTTTTAATCATAAATGCCAAATTCAGCCTTAAATTGAAGAAAGTAGGGAAAACCACTGGACCATTCAGGTATGATCTAAATCAAATCCCTTATGACGATACAGTGGAAGTGAGAGATTTAAGGGACTAGATCTGAAAGACAGAGTGCCTGATGAACTATGGACGGAGGTTCTTGACACTGTACAGGAGACAGGAATCAAGACCATCCACAAGAAAAAGAAATGCAAAAAAGCAAAATGGCCGTCTGAGGAGGCCTTACAAATAGCTGTGAAAAGAAGAGAAGCAAAAAACAAAGGAGAAAAGGAAAGATATACCCATTTGAATGCAGAGTTCCAAAGAATAGCAAGGACAGATAAGAAAGCCTTCCTCAGCGATCAAAGCAAAAAATAAATAAATAAATAAAATAAAATAGAGGAAAACAATAGAATGGGAAAGACTAGGGATCTCGTCAAGAAAATTACAGATACCAAGGGAAATTTTCATGGAAAGATGGGCTCGATAAAGGACAGAAATGGTATGGACCTAACAGAAGCAGAAGATATTAAGAAGAGGTGGCAAGAATACACAGAAGAACTGTACAAAAAAGATATTCACGACCCAGATAATCACAATGGTGTGATCACTCACCTAGAGCCAGACATCCTGGAATGTGAAGTCAAGGGTGCCTTAGAAAGCATCACTACAAGCAGAGCTAGTGGAGGTGATGGAATTCCAGTTGAGCTGTTTCAAATCCTAAAATATGATGCTGTGAAAGTGCTACACTCAATATGCCAGCAAATTTGGAAAACTCAGCAGTGGCCACAGGACTGGAAAAGGTCAGTTTTCATTCCAATCCCAAAGAAAGGCAATCCCAAAGAATGCTCAAACTACAGACAATTTTACTCATCTCACACACTAGTAAAGTAATGCTCAATATTCTCCAAGCCAGGCTTCTGCAATATGTGAACCGTGAACTTCCAGATGTTCAAGCTGGTTTTAGAAAAGGCAGAGGAACCAGAGATCAAATTGCCAATATCCGCTGGGTCATCGAAAAAGCAAGAGAGTTCCAAACAAACATCTATTTCTGCTTTATTGACTATTCCAAAGCCTTCAACTATATGGGTCACAATGAACTGTGGAAAATTCTGAAAGAGATGGGAATACCAGACCACCTGACCTGCCTCTTGAGAGACCTGTATGCAGGTCAGGCAGCAACAGTTAGAACTGGACATGGAACAACAGACTGGTTCCAAATAGCGAAAGGAGTATGTCAAGGCTGTATATTGTCACCCTGCTTATTTAACTTATATGCAGAGTACATCATGAGAAACGCTGGGCTGGAAGAAGCACAAGCTGGAATTAAGATCACCGGGAGAAATATCAATAACCTCAGCTATGCAGATGACACCACCCTTATGGCAGAAAGTGAAGAGGAACAAAAGAGCCTCTTGATGAAGGTGAAAGAGGAGAGTGAAAAAGTTGGCTTAAAGCTCAACATTCAGAAAACTAAGATCACGGCATCCAGTCCTATCACTTCATGGCAAATGGATGGGGAAACAGTGGCTGACTTTATTTTTTTAGGCTCCAAAATCACTGCAGATGGTGACTGCAGCCATGAAATTAAAAGACGCTTTCTCCTTGGAAGGAAAGTTATGACCAACCTAGACAGCATATTAAAAAGCAGAGACATTACTTTGTCAACAAAGGTCCGTCTAGTTAAGGCTATAGTTTTTCCAGTGGTCATGTATGGATGTGAGAGTTGGATGGTGAAGAAAGCTGAATGTCAAAGAATTGATGCTTTTGAATTATGGTGTTGGAGAAGACTCTTGAGAGTCCCTTGGACTGCAAGGAGATCGAACCAGTCGATCCTAAAGGAGATCAGTCCGGGGTTTCATTGGAAGGACTAATGTTGAAGCTGTAACTCCAATACTTTGCCCACCTGATGTGAAGAACCAACTCATTTGAAAAGAACCTGATGCTGGGAAAGATTGAGGGCAGGAGAAGGAGACAACAGAGGATGAGATGGTTGGATGGCATCACCAACTCAATGGACATGGGCTTGGTGAACTCTGGGTGTTGTTGATGGGCAGGGAGTCCTGACGTGCTATGGTTCATGGGGTCACAAAGAGTCAGACTCTTTGAGTGAGTGAACTGAACTATACTGAATCATAAATGGATGCTGAATTTTGTCAATGGCTTTTTATGCCTCTATTGAGATTATCATAT
This sequence comes from Cervus canadensis, assembly GCF_019320065.1. NCBI lineage: Eukaryota > Metazoa > Chordata > Mammalia > Artiodactyla > Cervidae > Cervus > Cervus canadensis. Next base: position 18,556,202 of record NC_057414.1, on the reverse strand, counting down.
GATTTTTATGTTTTAGTTTGTTAATATGGTATATCACATTGATCAATTTGCATATATTGAAGAATCCTTGTATCCTTGGAATAAACCCAACTTGATCGTGGTGTACGAACTTTTCGATGTGTTGCTAAATTCTGTTTGCAAAAATTTTGTTGAAGATTTTTACATCTGTGTTCATCAGTGATATTGGCTTGTAGTTTTCATTTTTTGTGTTGTCTTTGATTTTGGCATCAGGGTGACGGTGGCCTCATAGAATGAGTTTGAAAGTGTTCCTTTCTCTGCAGTTTTTCGAAAGAGTTTTAGAAGGATAGGCCTTAGCTCTTCTGTAAATGTTTGATAGAATTCTCATGTGAAGCCGTCTGGTCCAGGGCTTTTGTTTTGGGGGAGATTTTTGATTACAGCTTCAATTTCAGTATTTGTAATTGAATTGTTCATAATTTCTATTTCTTCCTGGTTCAGTCTTGGAATGTTGAAATTTTCTAAGAATCTGTCCATTTCTTCCACGTTATCCATTTTATTGCCATATAGTTGTCCATATTAGTCTCATAATCCTTTGTATTTCTGCATTGCCCGTTAAAACCTCTCTTTTTCATTTCTAAATTTTGGCGATTTGATTTGTCCTTTTTTTTTTCTTGATGAGTCTGGCTAAAGGCTTGTCAATTTTATCTTCTCAAAGAACCAGCTTTTAGTTTTATTTAACATTAATATCATTTCTTTCATTTCTTTTTAATTTATTTCTGCTCAGATCTTTATGATTTCTTTCCTTCTACTGATTTTGGGGCCTTTTGGTTCTTTTTCCAGTTGTTTTAGATGTAAAGTTAGGTTGTCTACTTGATGTTTTTCTTGTTTCTTGAGGTAGGATTGTTTTGCTGTAAACTTCCCTCTTAGAATTGCTTTTGCTGCATCCCAAAGTTTTTGAGTTTTTGTGTTTTCATTGTCATTTGTTTCTAGAAATTTTTGATTTCCCCAAACATGTATTTGTGTTTTTTACTGTTTTTTGTTTTTTCCCTTGTAATTGATATCTAGTCTCATAGTGTTGTGGTCGGAGAAGATGCTTGATATAATTTCAATTTTCTTAAAATTTACTGAGGTTTGATTTGTGACCCAAGATGTGGTCTATCCTGGAGAATCTTCCATGTGCACTTGAGAAGAAGGTGTATTCTTCTACATTTGGATGGAATGTCCTGAAGATATCAATGAGATCCCTCTCATCTAATGTATTATTTAAGACTTGTGTTTCCTTATTAATTTTCTGTTTTGATGACCTGTCCATTGGTGTGAGTGGGGTGTTAAAGTCTCCTCCTATTATTGTGTTATTGTCAATTTCTCCTTTTATGTCTGTTAGTGTTTGTCTTAAGTATTGAGGTGCTCTGTGCTGGGTGCATAGACATTTACAATTGCTATATCTTCCTCTTGGATTGATTCCTTGATCATTATGTAGTGTCCTTCCTTATCTCTTGTAATCTCCTATATTTTAAGGTCTATTTTATCTGATATGACGATTGCTACTCCAGCTTTCTTTTGCTTCACATTTTCATGGAACATATTTTTCCATCCTCTCATATTCACTCTATATGTGTCTTTAGGTCTGAAGTGGGTTTCTTGTAGACAGCATATATATGGGTCTTCTTTTTGTATCCACTCAGCCTGTCTGTTGGAGAAGGCAACGGAAACCCACTCCAGGACTCTTGCCTGGAAAATCCCATGGACAGAGGAGCCTGGTAGGTTGCAGTCCATGGGGTCGCGAAGAGTCAGACAAGACTGAGTGACTTCACTTTCACTTTTCACTTTCATGCATTGGAGAAGGAAATGGCAACCCACTCCAGTGTTCTTGCCTGGTTAATCCCAGGGACGGAGGAGCCTGTTGGGCTGCCATCTATGGGGTCGCCCAGAGTCGTGCACAACTGAAGTGACTTAGCAGCAGCAGCCTGTCTGTGTCTTTTGGTTGGAACATTTACTCTATTTACTTTTAAAGTGATTATTAATATATATGTTCCTATTGCTATGTTCTTAATTGTTTGGGGTTGATTTTGTAGATCATTTTTCTTCTCTTGTATTTCTTGACTATATAATTCCCTTTAATATTTGTTGTAAAGCTGTTTTGGTGGTACTGAATTCTCTTAACTTTTGCTTGTCTGAAAAGCTTTTTATTTCTCTCTCCATCAATTTTGAATGAGATCCTTGCCAGGTACAGTAATCTTGGTTGTAGACTTTTTCCATTTCAGTATTTTAAATATATCCTGCCATTACCTCCGGGCCTGAAGTTTTGCTGAAATATCAGCTGTTAAACGTATGGGGTTTTCCTTGTATGTTACTTATTGCTTCTCCCTTGCTGCTTTTAATAATTTTTCTTTGTGTTTAGTCTTTGTTAGTTTGATTAGTATGTGTCTTGGTGTGTTTATCCTTGGGTTTATCCTGTGCAGGACTCTTTGCACCTCTTGAACTTGATTGACTATTTCCTTTTCCATCTTGGGGAAATTTTCAACTATAATCTCTTCAAAAATTTTCTCATACCCTTTCTTTTTCTCTTCTTCTTCTGGGACCCCTATAATTTGAATGTTGGTACATTTGATATTGTCCCAGAAACTCTCCTCAGTTCTTTTCATTCTTTTTACTTCATTCTGCTCTTCAGATGTTATTTCCACCATTTTATCTTCCAGCTTATTGATTTGTTCTTCTGCTTCAGATATTCTGCTATTGATTCCTTCTAGATTATTTGTAATTTCAGGAGTTCTGTTGTTTGTATGTTTATTCTTTAATTATCTGGGTCTTTGTTAATTGATTTTTGCATTTTCTCCATTCTGTTTTCAAGCTTTTTGATCATCTTTACTATCATTATTCTGAATTATTTTCCAGGTAGTTTGCCTGTTTCCTCTTCATTTATTTGGACTTCTCTGTTTCTAGTTTGTTCCTTTATTTGTGTAGTATTTCTCTGCCTTTTCATTTTTTTCTTTTTAACTTACTATGTTTAAGGTCTCCTTTTCCCACGCTTCAAGGTTGAGTTCTTTCTTCCTTTTGGTTTCTACCCTTCTAATGTTGGTACAGTGGTTTGTGTAAGCTTCTTATAGGGTGAGATTTTGTTTGTTTGTTTGTTTTTCCTCTGATGGGCAAGGCTCAGTGAGGTGGTAATCCTGTCTGCTGATGACTGGATTTGTATTTTTGTTTTGTTTGTTGTTCAGATGAGGCATCCTGCACAGGGTGCTACTGGCGGCTGGGTGATGCCAGGTCTTGTACTCAAGTGGTTTCCTTTGTGTGAGTTCTCACTATTTGATACTCCCTGGGGTTAGCTCTTTGGTAGTCTAGGGTCTTAGAGTCAGGGCTCCCACTCCAGAGGTGCAGGACTTGACCTCTGTCCAGCAGCTGGGCAGTAGGAGCTGCAGTCCAGTCCCCTGTGGCAGGATGAATGCCGAAGTCTTAGCAAGGGTGCTGTTGGATGGGCACAGAGGGCACCTGCTGACCTGTCTGCAACCTCAGGCCAAGTAGCAATAATTCTTGGAGCAGTCCATGCACTGGAAAATTCCTCCTGGGTCACAGCCTCTTCAGTAGTTTTAATGATTGTTCATATATCCTAAAATTATTATTTGCCTGTGTGTTAGCTTAAAAAATTTGTGTTATTAAATCCTTTCATTTCCCCTTATTTCCTTTAAGTAAAGAAAAGTCAATATTAAATATTCTTTACTTGTTGTACAGATATGGTAACAACCATTTTTTATTCAGCAAAAATTTTTATATCATTTCAATAGATATCAGAAACCCTTCTAGAGTTAGTAATACAATAAGGACTAGCCAGATAATATTTCTGTCCTTCTGGGGCTCTTGTTGAAACAAGACAGTCAAGTAGAGATAAATGCTGTGAATTTAATAGAGCCAGGTTATAGGATATAGGTTAACCAGTGGGACAAGTTGCCATAGTAGGTTTCTGTAACAAACTGAATCCTAAATAATGAAGGGGAGGCAAACATATGACCATGTGGGTGGAGCATGAGTGTCTCAGGAAGAATTTAAAGCAAATTCAAAGGCCCTGAGATAGCATGTCTTGGCTTGTTTTGTAATACCTTTATAATGGAAGAGTAGCTGACAAAAAGATAATGAATTCAGAGTAGTAGGAAAGATTGGCAACAAGTGGGAACATAGAGGACAGAAAAATAAACCTTTTGACTTATATTGAGTGTAATATGAACTATTAGAGAATTTTAAGCAGGCACTTATCATAACCAGATATGCATTAATAAAATGATGATGTCTATTTTGTGAAGTATAGTTTACTGTGGGATAGCAGAGAAGTAATTGGTTCAACTTGGTGACCTGTGCAATATTCCAGGTAGGGAGGACAGTAACTTGGACTGGGATAGCAACAGTGAAGATGAAGAGAACTGGCCATATTCTAGGGAAAAAAATCTAATGGTAACCACTGAAGGTACAAGGGAAATGTTTACATATAGATATAAATCAATGATTTTTTCCTAAGTTTGGGGACTGAGCAAATGAGTAATACCATTTACTGTGATAGGGAAAACTTGGAGATACTTTTCTTAGAAAAGACATGGTAATATCTGACAAAGAGCCCTGGAAGACAACTTGGATGACCTGAGTTATGGCTGTTATTTTTTTCTTGATTAATAGTGTACTAAGAGATGAGACAAAATCATACCAATCTTAGTTTAATCAGGTAAATTCATTTAGATGGTTGTAAAGTTTACTTCTAATTCTAAAGCCTTCCAATATGATGAAATTAAATAAATTATAAGCCCCAGCAGGTTTCTGCTTCAAATGTTCTTAGTATATTTATTTTATATAATTTGAGTCTTAGGAATTTTAGAAAATGCTTCCTATGGTATTACAATGTATGAGTTATGTGCTTTCAGAAATCTCATTTTGTGTTTATGCACAATACCATGATATTGAGCAATAAATCATTTTCAATTATTAGTTATAATTTAACAAAATGAATTACATTGTTTTGTACTTGCACACAAAAATTAAAATTTTGCTTACTACATATTATCCTTTGGTTAGGCACATAAGCACATATATGTGGATTCGTGTGCAAAACTACACATACACGCAGAATTCAAGGCAGAATGTTGTATCTATTAATAGAATATTTAGCCTTGGATATTATATAAATTTTCTAACTATTTAATTCTAATATTGATTCTCCTTTTTTAAAAAGGTGTAATTGGATATTTCCTTGGAATGTTTTTATTAAATAAATCAAAGTATGAGAGAAGTTTATATTCCCACTACATCCTCACTTCATTGAAGACAACAACTTAATGGGGTCATTTGTACTGTTATAATATAGTTTCTTCGCGATCACCTATGATAACTACATCAGTTTCCCCAAACTGAAAGCCCAGTTACTTTGTGCTTCATTTTGTTTCTTTCTCCGTCCTTCCTTCTCATGATCCTTCTTCCTCCTGTTTTCTCACTTCGTCAGTAAGAAAAATCTGTCCAACCTGGCCTTCAGGATCTTCGTGCACCATTCTCCCTTTAAATGTGTGCTTAGTCGTTCAGTCATGTCCAGCTCTTTGCGACCCCATGGACTGTAGTCTGCCAGGCATCTCTGTCCATGGTAATTCTCCAGGAAAGAATACTGGAGTAAGTTTCCATTCCTACTCAGGGATCTTCCCAACTCAGTGATCAAACCCAGGTCTCCCACATTACAGGAGGATTCTTCACCATCTGAGCCAGGAGGGAAACCCTCTCCCTTTAAGAGGCTCTAGAATTGCACTGTCCTTGGTACTGAAATTCTAGACATCAAAATGATTTCAATAGAGCATAACTACCGTCTGAGGACAAAGGAAATAGTTCTATGTTCTCAAAGAATGAAGAAGAGATTTACCAAAAAAAAAAAAAAAAACTATCAGTTTTCTTTGGGTGAAAGTAGTTTCCATAATCATGAATTTAAAAAGTAATAATATTTCCTTACCTATATATTCCACAGCAGCCCCACATATAGGACTCCAATTTCTCTCCCTTTTGAGTGGATTCAATATTATGAAGATTCTTACACACTTGGGAGTATATCGCACTTTTATTATTTGTTAGTTACACTTTAAGTGAAGTTCATTTTTGATATTATGATACCAGTTGGCTTAGGAAATAATTTAGGAATATTTGAACTGTATTATCTCATTCTGGGTTGTGTTACTATGCTCTCAAGACTGGTGCACTATAACTATAGTCTTCTAAATGTTGAATGTGTTTGCAGTAGTCATGTCCCTTTGAGACTATGGTGTGTCTTACAGGAACAGGAAAACCAAATTCACTGTCAGTAAGTTGGGATGTTATGCTTTTCCTATGCTGTCTAAAGTCATACAGAAGACATACTATGATATATAGAGAGCCTTCTTCAGAGTAAATTCACAGCACTAGAAAACTCTTAAGAGAGAATTAAACATTTTTTAAATTTTTTCCCATTCTTCAGTCTTCTTACAGCTTTAATAACACCTTCACATATGACTAGTATCTTGACAGAAACTTCAATAATAGCACAGTCAAATCAATTTGCCATTGTAATATTCACCATCTTATCCTAAACACCTACCTGATCATAAACTGAAGGGTCTGGATTTTCCCTGAAGATATTTCTGCAATGGATAGACACAATTATTAAATAATTTAATAGTAAATGATATTTAATGCATTAAATGAAAATATTTTATGAGCAGGTAACCTTGTTTAGTTTAGGATTCAAGGTAAAGGAATATAGTATTTCTTAAGGTATTACAGCAGAAAATGGGAATATCCCAAATCTTAGGGCACCCAGACACCTCATATAGATGCTTACATGAAGAATCCATAATATGAAACTCACTAAGTTAAAAATATCTTGGCATAAGGGGATATCAAAATAACATGGAATCATTCTAATAAAAATGACAATGGTACTGATTTTTTTATTAGAATTAGAAGACTGGCAAAAATAGCTGATAATAGTAAAATTAAGCAAAAGAGTGAACTTGACTACTATCTAAAACAAATAATTCAGAATATTGGATGATTAATCTATAGACCTATATAATATAGTATAGGTTCGAGTCAGGAACCTTAGTTTGTATCATTTAAATACCAGTGAATATAAAATAGCCAGATACTAGAGTAACAATGCAGAATGAATCAGAACTCAGAGGTTTTACCTAGAGACACCAGGTAGATTTCTACTTTCTTGAAGTCCAAGATAAGGTAAATATTTTTAACAATTTGAATTGTAGACAAAGTAAAAAGTCATGGGGAAAACATAATAAACATTACTTTACATAGCAGTTATCATCAACAGTGATGAGGGAAAAATTCTTGCCTTCATGGACTTTGTATTCTGGCCGTGGAATCAGATCTTAATTAATAACAGCATGTTACTCTTAAGGAACAGCATATTCAAAAGTCTTGAGACAAGAGAGAACATGTCAGACAGAAGGGATTATAGCATCACAGTATGACTCAAACAGGAAAAGAATGGGGGGCATGGTGCAAGTTGAGACTAAAGAAGTAGGTGGTCACCAGACCATGCAAGGACTTACAGTGGTATCAGCTGTGTCTTTGAGGATAGAATCTGGAGCTCTGCACTTATAACCAATAGTCCAGTGGTTCTTTTCTGTATTAATTTATGTTTGAGAGTACTAGCCTATAAACAATCCTTGGTAATTGTCTTTGGACACCCAGGCTTTGTGGATAACCCATCAATGTTAGGCACAGAGGCCAGGATTGAAGTGGATACCCACACTTTAGACTAGAGGGAATTTCCATAGAGAACTGTACCTTAGATTGTACCAAGTTGAACAACATTTAATGTGTTCTATAGATCTGAAACTTAACAGGTTTTGGTCCCCAGTTTCACAAATTTTAGAATCAAAAACATAAAAATAAAAACAGGAAGAAAGGAACGAAAACTGAAAAGAAAGAAGGAAAAAATAGGATGATAGATAAGTAAGCGAGGTCCTAATGATTATTTTGAAGAATGTAAAGAGATAACAATCACAAGTGTGAACCTTAATAATGAGTTTTTTCTCCTGCTTTCTTATCAGGTCACTCTCACAATGATAAGGCATTTGAGTGAAAATATATAAATAATAAGGAATGACTGATTTGTTTTCAATGTTCAAGCTGTAAGCAGCTTAGAATCTGCTTCATATAGCTGAAAGTATTTGCCTAACTGCCTTTGTAAAAGCTCACTTTGTTTACTATCCCAAATTCATCATTCAGAGAGACTTAGAATAACAAAAGATACAATTCCAAATTAGTAACTGGGAAACAATTACTGCTATTCCGTATTGATCTCCTCCTCTACAGGTAGTTTTCACAGCTACCAGCCCTATGGCAGAAAAATGCATCTCCTAATATTACCTGTCTTGCTTAGTGGGTTGGTGTGTTTTTATCAGCTTCTGACATGTTATAACCTGATGAATGAAAAAGCAAAATTAAGAAATGTGATATCTCACTGTCAGCCTAACGTTTATTTTCCGTAAGCCAGAGGAGAGGCAGCTGCCCAGAAACCTTCAAGCTGGGATGGAAGAAATTGTGGGTGGGCTAGAAGGTCAAGAGGGCCATAAAGAAAGGTCAATTTACTTTTAGGTCCTTTTCAGTTTACCGTTTACAGTGTTTTTACTTAGGATTTATAAAAATCAGCAAGTAGGAGGGAAGTGAAACTCTGAGATAGCCTAGGTAGGAGGACAGACAGTGAGTGGCTCTGGCTTTCAACTTCAAATCAAAGGGAAAGAACAAGGATGTTGATATATCCTCCTGTATCTTTTTGAAAGAGAGGTCCTGGCGTGATGAAACCCTGCTGATTTCCTTCAGGATGAACTGGCTGACTGCTGAGAGAGAAAAGCCCCACTGCCAACTGTTTTATTCCCTATGAATAGGGAAGCAGAGGGAGGCAGATTGTCCTGAATAACCTGCTTCAGAGGGTAAACAAAATGAAATGTAGGAGTAACGGAAGAGATGGGATTGAAATAAGAAAGATCAGGGTTGGAGGTGGAGGGAGGAGAGAATGCTTAGCAAGACCTTAGCAAAATAAAGAGGTTTGAGAGTGGGTAGGAATCAACAAAAAGGGAAAGAAAGGTCACAAAAGCTGGAAATAAAGTAAATGGAGAACTCCAGAGCACACACACACAAATAAATCACAAAAACAGGAGGTAGGAGAGCACAACTTTCTTTTTATAAACAAGGGGCTTTAAATATGAAAGTCTGTATTTTGAAAGTACTTAATTTGATAGTTATAAAAAGAAAAGTGACGCTGGAATCTTATAATTAATGGGTGTTCATCATTGCTGTGACAAGGTCCATCCTGAAGTGAGTAGACACTGCAGTGAATGCAGATCTGTCAAGAGAATGCTGATAAATTGTACAAACAAAATGAAAGTATTAGACTACTGTATTGTTAAACCTTCCAGAGAGGAACATGATTATCTGGGGTTTTAGACAGTATGTGTTTTTATTTGACCAAAGGGCTGAGTTTGAAAAGATAATTTCCTGCTGTTCTCAGTGAGTGTGATTTCATCAACCCAGGGTTAACAGATGACACATAATTCCTGTAAGACACATTTGTGGATGGATGAAACTTGTATCTTACTGTGTTTTCCATTGTAGCCTTTTCTCTCATAGGAAATTAGTCCTCTCTTAGGAGATAGAGTAGCAACAACGTATTCAGAAATAAATCTAGAGGCTCAGTAATAATCTGTAGAAAAAAAGATGTGATTTGGTCAAGGATTATTGAAACTACTCAAATCATTCAAATATATTAATAAATTTTGTGAAGAAAAAATGAAAAAATATCAAGCCCACATATTTGCTTCTATTGCAAAACTACTTCTTTGATATAAACTTTCATGTTACATTACTCATTTAAAACACTTTAATCATCCATCCCGTTTTAGCTCAGGGATCACTTCTCATCAATTTCCTGAGGTCCCTCTTTCCTCCCTTATGTTTAAGTCTCTATCTTGTACCTGTTTTAGCCATGCGTTCCAGGAAACAAATTCACTCAGAAGGACAATGCAGATAGTGGAGTGCAGTTTATTACACCGGCAGGCCCAAGGTAGAGTCTTCTCTTAGCCAAGGACCCCGACCAGTTTTTGTGAAAACCTTATATACCTTTAGTGTACTTGCTCAAACCCACCTCCCCAGATTCCGTGAAATTAGTCTGGACAAGGTAAAAGAGAGATGCGATCAGAGTTAACCCATGATTCATGTGTCACAAGACTAGATAAACAGTGGACATTTATCAATAGGACTGTGGTCATAGCCCGATAAACATAATGGAATTTATGACTTTGTTCTGTTACAGAGATAATTAGCATATTCTTTTAGGCAACGGAGAGTCCAAGTACAAGTCCTGAGGCTCTTTTTTTTTTTTTTTAATTTATTTTTATTTTTATTTTTTTTATTAGTTGGAGGCTAATTACTTCACAACATTTCAGTGGGTTTTGTCATACATTGATATGAATCAGCCATAGATTTACACTTATTCCCCATCCCGATCCCCCCTCCCACCTCCCTCTCCACCCGATTCCTCTGGGTCTTCCCAGTGCACCAGGCCCGAGCACTTGTCTCATGCATCCCACCTGGGCTGGTGATCTGTTTCACCATAGATAGTATACATGCTGTTCTTTTGAAATATCCCACCCTCACCTTCTCCCACAGAGTTCAAAAGTCTGTTCTGTATTTCTGTGTCTCTTTTTCTGTTTTGCATATAGGGTTATCGTTACCATCTTTCTAAATTCCATATATATGTGTTAGTATGCTGTAATGTTTTTTATCTTTCTGGCTTTTATCCGGGGGTCTGGTTTCCCATTGGCATGCCACGTCTATAGCCACCGCGCACAAAGTTCAGAGTCCATTGGGAGGGTGATCAAGCGTGTAGCCTAATGTTCGCAGCCTGGCCTCAGATGGAGTCCAGCTCTGTCTGTTTCCTCCTTCATACCTTCACCATCCCTGTATTTCTCCTAACTGAAAACTTATCACACTAGATGGTAATTGACCATTTATTTGTCTGCCAGGCTCCTCTGTTCTTGGAATTCTCCAGGCAAGAATACTGGAGTGGGTAGCCATTCCCTTCTCCAGGGGATCTTCCCAAACCCAGGGATTGAACCCAAGTCTCCAGTATTCTTGCCTGGAGAATTCCATGGACAGAGGAGTCTGGTGGGCTACAGTCCATAGGATGGCAAAGAGTCAGACAGGACTGAAGCGACTGAGCACAGTTCAGCTCCTGCATTGCAGGCAGATTCTTTACCACGGGAAGCCCGGATGACAGTCTGACTGAGGGTCACTGCTCCAGCTATAGGATTTGGTGCAGTGAATGACTCACAACATACAGAAAACACTTAAGGAATGGCAATAGCTCATATTGTTGGAAAGTACCAGATATTGTTCCGAGATTTACATACATTAAATTAGTTAATGTTTAGAGCACTGAAAATTTAGTACTCAGTTTATCCTCATTTTAAAAATGAAGACACTGGATTTTGTGACCTCTTCAAAGCCTTGCTGTAAGAAGCAAAGCCCCAAGTCAGACCCAAGCAATTTATTTCCAGACCTGGTCTCTTAGCCATTGTTGGTGCTGTCTCTCAAACAGAGGAAACAGAACCCTGATTATCTAGCACTTACCATGTCATATGGATGATACTTCTTTATGTATCATCTCTAGTGGTAGAAACTATTTAGGAGCAACATGATATCTTATTCAAGTGCACAATGTTTCTCTTGAGCTCAAAAGGCAGAGCAGGTCTGTAAACTTTATCTGTAGAGGTTTGCTGTAGAAACCTGTAGTGAGTTCATGTGATCACTTTGGAGTCACTTCTGTAACCATTGTTCTTGATACTAACTAGCATCTTGAATGTGACTAGTATCTCTGAAAAAGAATGTCTGAATAAAGTCAGAAGCTTGCTTTAGTAAAATCAGAGCAAGTTTCTCTTCAGAGAGCCTTGAAAGAAAGGACAGGCAATGTAGTACACATCCTTGGGAAAAAAAGAAAATTTGCAAAAATTGTGAATTATTTTAAATATTCCAGAAACTTGTACATTGCAATTGACTATCTCTTAATATTGGGTATAAAGAAGAGTTTAGGAAGAGGAGTCAAGTACAAATTTGATTACTATGAACACTGCAGCATGTTATTTAATAATAAATATATAAATGTACCTCTGTTGTTTCCGTCTATTATCTTTTAAACAAAACAAGCAAAACAAACAAACAAACAAAAAAAATCCATTGTAGTGAGAAGAGAAAGAGGAAGTCTTCAAAAAAGCTGGAAAGTGCAAAGTAAAACAGTTTCTTTCCCTTTTTTTTTTTTTTATTTGCTAAAGTTGTGTCTGTAATGCATAAATTTGCTGTGTAATAGTGTGTGTACTGTGTGTGTGCTGGCATTTAAGATTCTGGGAAGAAAACAAGATAGATGTCCAGGAGAAGGTAGTCCCAGTGAGGACCATGTTGCTATATTTACGATACATCTCTAGTGCCTAGAGTATTAGCAGTTATATATTAGATGCAAAATAAATATGTGTAGAATTGATAAATTAATGTATGAATGAAATATGAATGTGTTCATCTCCTAAGAGCTCTGCTTTAATAGAATTGGCTGCAATATAGCAGAGTACTTGCTATTTATAATAGAAGAAAACAGAAATCAAATCTGCCTATAGCATAATGGAAACCATCATTGAGAAAATGAGCCTTGAGAAATGAATAGAACAAAATACGAGAGGAGATCTCACACTGGAAAATGTTGATGATATCATTGGACTTGGTGTAGGTTTATTAAATGATCATCTTATCCTCTATAATAGCCCTGACCCTCAACCAAGAGCAAAATGAAATAATAAATAACATCATCTTGCTATGTGTCTTTAAGGTAATGGAATAGACTTCATAAACATTTAAATACAACAGCTTTTATTTTTCCAAGTGGGTATTTTCCATTTCAAAGAAGTCACTTTGGAAATACAAAATATAATACTATATACCACAACTTAGTTTTCTGTAATATATTGCTAATGATCCATTCTCTTTTCATTCAGAGACAGTGAAACATGGAAAATATGCAAAAATGGCAAAGCGTGCAAAGTCATTAGTATCCATAGCAACTGAGGATTGAGAAATGCTTGTTCAAATAAAATTCTATATATAATTAGAAAGTAATGAAGTTAGAATATGTTTGCATTTTATAAAGTGCCTTACTATAAATTCTAAAAGAGAAGTTTCAAAGATATTTTCAGAGTAGAAAGAAGACACTTATTTAATTGGTTGTAGGCAATACCATATGTTTCTATTTAATATAAATAAATAAAACAGAGTAAGTCCATTTTACTTTAGTACTTTGCGTAATGCTCATGACTTAAAGGACAGAACACTTAACTTGGAGGACAGAGATCTGGATTCTGATTTTATATTTAATTGTGACAAACTCCTTGAGTGACTTTTAGACTAATAACTTCACATCCTTGGGCTTCAGTGACTTTCACTGTAAAATGAAGCAGTTGAGCCAGAGGAACCCCACGTGATACCCTGAAACTATAGTCTGTGGTCTTCTGGGTACAGCCATTACTAGCAAGAAATGAATGAATGCAATGGCATAAGTAAACAGAAGGAAAAAAAAAAAGATTTGTAAAGGTGCCTTGGAATGATAGTAACGGAACATTTTGTTGTAAACTGCTCTCTCTCTGTCTCATATCAAATTTGTATATTAGAGAACTGGGGGAGAAACACACTAATTGTAGAACAAGAGAGTATTCTGAAAGATAATATTCACCAAGCCAATGAAAATACTGATTTCCCAACTAGTGATGCTGAAATTATATCATGCTTTGTGGAGACCAAGGAAGTTGAAGTGGGTTATTGCAAAGTAGGGAGCAAAGGGGATGGGAGCCAGAGCCAAGAAGAAAAGAGTTATCACATAGGAGGGGAGAAAGTGCAGCAAGACTGAGCATGTGTGGAATGGTTTCCCTGTAGACAGGCAATAGCAATATCAAATGTCTCAGATACAGAGCATTGCTCAAAGAGTTAAATATATAAGTTAAAGAGAGGCAGGTTTCTTACTCTCTGAGAAGGAGGTTATACAGATTGGGAAGGAGAAAACCTGTGACATAAGGTCATTCTTGGAGTGTGGCCTTGTGCAAGTGCATATGTATAAAATGTTCATTTGCAAAGATGTCATATATAATGTAGGGCTTCCCGGGTGGTGCTAGTGGTAAAAAAAAAAACACCTGTCTGCCAGTGCAGGAGACATAAGAGACGCAGGTTTGATCCCTGGTTTGGGAAGATCCCCTGGTGGAGAGCATAGCAACCCACTCCAGTATTCTTGCCTGGAAAATCCCATGTACAGAAGAGCCTGGCAGGCTCTGGTCAGAGGGTAGCAAAGAGTCGGACATGACTGAAGCAACTTAGCATACACGCATGTACATATAATGTATATCAGTAAGTGTATAAATCCATGTATCCCTAGTTCTGCCATCAGAAGGGCCTGGGATCACCTCAATAGCTATGAGCCCATCTTAGAATCCAGTTCCCAATTTCAAAATATTATTTTTCATTATAAAGAAATAAGATTGCTTGAAGGAATATAACTAATTTCAGTGCTGCTGTTAAGGAAAGTACAAGATGAACCTAGAAAACCTCACTGTACCAGAAAATGAGATATTGCTCAAATAATGACTGAGGCATAGAAGAGGACACAGAAGCCAGTGTGAAAAGATCAACTGGCCAGATTTGGGGAAAATCCAGTAGCAAAATCAATAATGATATTAATGGATTATAAACCATTAAATAATAGGAAACCATGCAACGTCTAGTATAGAATGAAGGAAGAAGGTGGGGAGGGAAGAAGGGGAGAAAGGAGGGAAGGGAAAAATCAATAGGCAGTTTGAGAATTAGGATGCTTACACAGTCTAAAATACTTTTCCTCAAAATATCTATCAATCCCTAATTTGGGATAGCAGTGAAGTCTAGCAGATAGGACTGAAATCAAAACTAATATCACCATAAAAGGGCATGTCAGATTAATGTGCCATCTGATAGGATGCAGTGATAAAAATACCATTATCTCTGTGATATTTCTCCCCAAATTGCATAGCTTTAAACTTATCAAGAGGGAATGTCAAACAATCCCAAGATAAGGGACATTTTATGAAATAACTAGTTTGCAATCTTTGAAAATATAGAGGTCATGAAATCTACAAAAAAGGCTGAGGATGACTGAAGGACACTGAAGAAAGCTGACAATCAAATGCGAAATGTACTTCTGGATTGGAAGGTTTTTATAATAAAGGGTATTACTTGAACAAATGGAAAAAAGGTTGAATGGAACCTAAGGTTAGGTGGTAGCAATGTATCAGTGCTTTTTTTTTTTTTAATGCTTATGGCATTTGAGGATATCCTTGCTGGTAGATCATGCACACTAAGATATCTATGAGCATTATATTGGAAACCAACTCTCAAATGGGTCAAGCAAAAGCCAACTTTCCTTTAACTCTACCTGGAATCTGTGTTACTTTCAGAGTCTAAAGCTATAAAATTAATAACAATGAAAATACTGACAGCATCAGCATTCACAGAAATACCAACCACTGGTAGCCTTTGGGCTGATCAAGAATGATACGTAGAAATAAAATCCTGCAGTGTCCATTCCATCTAGTTTGCTTCTGTGTCCTACCCTTCTCTTCCTGTCCCCTGCCATTTCTGACATAGACTAGATCTCTTTTAATGCACAATATTTATGTTTTTGTGCTTTTATTTATAGGCATAATATACAAAATTTTTAGTTAATTGATTTATTAGACTATATTAAAGAAGAGATTTACATCTGAGTATACAAGAGAGGAGGTTTTTAAGTTTTGGATAAGAAGTGGTTACTCAGGATGAATAGAATGTTGGCTAAGGCTTCTGAACAGACAGGATAGAATATGCGCCTTCAAGTTACTATTTATGGATTGTCTGAGAAGCTGTTGAAAGGAAGCCATTATTAACTAAGGCATGTGGAATAAGGACAAAAGTAAGGATGTTATGAGATAATGATGTGCACTGTTGATAAAATGTATCAGGATGGCAACTGCTGTCCATTTTTTAAATGACTTGTGGGACACCAGTGGTTCAAAGGGGAAGAAGCTAGGTGCCTGGAAACCCACAGGGCACACATTGATTTACTTTGCGGTGAGTAGATTCAGGCCTTGAGGACAGAAAGATACCATTTTGAACTCCAGATTTGCCAAATTGTTTCAATTTACCACCACCTTGGTATCTTTATCTATAAAATGGATATGACTTCTGGAGGATTGCTTTGAAGCTAAGTGACTTGGAGATTGGAGTGATCTGCTTGGAATGTTGGCCCCTATGTGCTCAATGTGTGGCAATTGCTCTTACTGATCCTCATCTTAGTATTGTACTTTCTCCCTATCAGGGTGTTTGATCTTCATAACACCCTTGCCAGTAGTAGTCTAATCTCTTTGAGACAAAGAAAGTAAACTATAGATACAGGTGCATAATAATTCCATAAAAGAGTAATAGCAATAATAACAGGTAATATATATTGAGCATGCATGTATCAAGTGCTACCTTAATTACCCTATATACCACAACCCTACTTATTACATGTTATTATTTTTTTCATTTAACATGTGATCTAAGACTTGGAGGAAAGTTGAAATGATGTTCCCAAGATCACATTGTTCGTATGTAGTAGACCAGGGTAAAACTACATCTACCTGACGCCCACAATTCCAGGAGTTCGTGTACCTCATTGCCTTGTGGCAAGAGATGGATGTATGTTGCCATTAGTATTTAGAGAAATATGACTGATTTGCAGTATTTAATATTTTATAAAATATTAATATATATTCTAAGTTATTGTCTTCTTACAACCTTGTAAGGGAGATATGGCTCAGTTTATCCTATCTTCTTTTTAGAGATGAATTGAGACAGATAAGACCACTTGTCCAAGATTGTGGGTTAGCTGAGACACAGTTCAGGCCTTCTGAATCTGAGAATCTGACTTTCCACGCACTGTCTTCCCTGCCTATTAATGCCTTTGTTACTAAGACCTTTATTACTTTGGGCTTCCCTGGTGGCTCAGAGGTAAAGAATCTGCCTGCAGTTGAGGAGACCTTGGTTCCATCCTTGAGTCGGGAACCTCCCCTGGAGAAGGAAACAGGAACCCACTTCACTATTCTTGCCTGGGAAATCCCATGGACAGAGGAGCCTGGTGGGGTCGCAAAAGAGTCAGACATGGATTAGCAACTAGACAACAACAAAGACCTTATTTTGTAGGTTGTGGGAGGAGTAGAATAGCATTTGGCTGTTGTCTTCAGGAAACAAGCTAACAGCATTTCAATTCACTTTTGTGGCTGATAATTTTCAATTTGTGTGACCATTCAGCATTTTCTCCAAAGCATTGGATTGGCCAAAATTTCTTTTGGGCTTTTCAATAACATCTTATGGGAATCTGAACAAACTTTTTGGCCAACCCGATAGTTTTCTCCCCAAGTTAATAAAGTAAGCAGTTGAAATATGTTTATTTTCCCCTTTAAATTGCATTCATATAGCATCATGAAATAGTCACTATATCAAGGTTTTGTTTTTTTAGCTATTTGTAAAAGATACTATACTCCAATAAATATTAATTTTAAAATAATAAATAAATAAAAAGAGTGCTTAGCTACCAAAAATTGGGACCAGTAACACTTAATGAATGCAAAAAGATTTGGACTCTCTCCTTGAAAAAAAATGTATATTTCAGAAAAGTTTACTACAAATTTAGGAATTTTGTAGCTTGCATCAGGCCTGTACTAGGATTCCCCATTAGGAACAATTTCCCTTACACATTCCTGCCACCACTGCTGCTACTTACTTGTTAGCGTTTAGGTTCCAGGCATTGTTCTAAACCTTCAAAGTTTTTATCTGTTGTTGTTGTTCAGTTGCTAAGTCATTTCCCACCCTTCGTGACCGCATGGACTGCAGCACACCAGGCTTCCCTGTTTTTCACTATCTTCACTTTATATCTGATTTTGTCCTATTAATAGTCATATGGATTAGTTACAATTATCATTACAGTTTCATATATGGGGAAATCAAATTGCATTGTCATGAGTATTTATTATCTAAAGTTATCATATTTGAATTCCACCTGTAATTATGTTTCATTTTTTTGTGTGTACATTTTCTTCCAAGTAGTTTATTAAAGGGCTGACTCCAACTCTGATAGACTGATCCTTTAGGAATTCTATTTTGTTTATTTCTATATCCTTGGAGAAAAAAAATCTTTGTCACTTATGATCACTAAGTTGGTTTCATTGATGGTATACTATTTTCTGAAATAAGGCCCATGCAAATGGATTAAATATTTTTGTTCTACTTTTTTATCATTTTTTTTTGTTAAGAAATGATCTATTTTTAGGGAAGCTAAAACTTCTAGGCTGCAGACACTGAGATACTATGAAAAATTATGCTAAAGATAATCAAGTTATGAATTATTAATATCCCAAATTGCATGTGCTACTGAATTTAGTACTATAATACAATATAATATTGATGAGGAAAAAATCCTCAGGCTTTTATCTTTATGGAATCCTTTGTCACAGCTAAATGATCATTGTAAATGTTCTGAATACAGCCTGATGACTTATCTGCTCATAGGAATCTTACTGTTAAAACGCAGTTCCTTTCAAAGAGTATGAATTCTTGTTAAACTAAGAAAGCATTGAAGACATTTTACACTCTAGGGTTACTTTTGTATGACAGTCAAATTATGTCCATCTCAGTTTGTTTTAAGATTTTTCACGATCCAGAGGAGGAAATCAAAATAATAGTGAGTTAGGTAGAATGTAATGGGAGTGAGGCTTAATTCTTTTTCTTGATACTGATGACACAGCCTAGTAATCTAATTAGAACATTTCTGGACATGACCCTTATCATAAATCCTGCATTGATTTTTGGCTCAAAGATCATGGTGTCTGACTCCTGTCATATTTTGCCACAGACAGAAAAGAAAAGTGGTTCCCTGTCCCTTTTTAATAATGCTGATTTGTTGTTGTTGTTCAGTTGCTAAGTCGTATCTGTCTCTTTGTAGCCCCATGGACTGCAGCAGGCAATTCTCCTCTGTCCTTCACTGTCTCCCAGAGTTTGCTCAGATTCATGTCCCATGTTGAGTCAGTGATGCTGTCTTACCATCTCATCCTCCGCTGCCTCCTTCTCCTTTTGCCTTCAGTCTTTCCCAGCATCAGGGTCTTTTCCAATGAGTCTACTCTGCGCACCAGGTGGCCAAAGTATTGGCGCTTCAGTTTCAGTGTCAGCCCTTCCAATGGATATTCAGGGTTGATTTCCCTTAGGATTGACTGGTTTGATCTCCTTGCAGTTCACTACACTGATAGTTTCATGAAAATGACAAAATATTTCTTAATTTGATGTAACAGCACCTTGTATATGTGTGGAAGGATAGGGAGTTATTTTTATTTTTCTCAGATTGTATTTAAACAGCAATCTTTTCAAGAAGCTAAGTCTTAAAGGCCCCATATCTGTACACTGTTGGCTTAATACATTTTTTTAAAATCCAATTGGTACCTTTCATTCTTATCCTTTTCAACCCTTTCTTCTTACAAACTCTATGCTTCCCACACTTGGGCTTAAATCAGAATAAGGTTTCTTCCAGTTCAGGACAAATATCAGCATGCTCTGTAAGAGCAGCCCACTTAGAAAGGGGCGTAGCTTCCTACAGGAAAGGTTTGAAAGAGACCCCGCGGCTCTCTGATACTGTGGTATCTCTTATTCTGCTCTTTGTTCAAAATATAAAGCTCTCTAGTAAGGATTGGAGAAAACCACAATGTACAAGATTAGGAAGCAATTTTAACAATTATCTAAATCCATAATCCTTTTTTGCAGATAGTAAAGTCCTAGGCGGGTTGCTTAAATTAGTAATTTTGAGTCCTGTCTGAAAATAGAATTACTCATGAAGCCTTTTAAAATTATGTACATTAGGCCTCTCCCTTAAAATCTCTAGGGAATTTCTGGGCTCTACTCCTAAAAAATTTACTCAGAACATTTGGAGATGGGGTTTAACAATTGTATTAAAAAAAAAAAAAAAAGATCCACAAGTGATTCATATGTACAGTCAAGGTTAAGACCAGAGCATTAATAATTTTGCCAAGCCTACAAATGTACTGAATAAATGACAACAGAGAAAGCATATTTCTAAAGACCTGATATTTGGGTCAAGTCTCATTCTATGTCCTTTTAATAAACCTGGTTAATAGCATCATTCTGTCTACTGAGAGCCATACATTTGCTAACCAAAATGTTAGTGTTACAGTAACCAAAAGGCTCAACTCTTCTGCAGGTTGATAACAAATACAGTTACACCAGTTATTTATTTCAAAATGTGGCATTGGGTTTAATATGCCATCATGTGTCCTTAATTTCTATGAGAATGATGCAGCGTGTGGTACGGTTGGCAAGGGTCTTTTTCTGGGGCAGACGTGATGGGTACGAAGTCAAAGAGAAGTGAAGCAGTAGCAGGTGGAATTCCACTTCTGACCATGTGATGAATTATACATTCACTATAATTGTTCTGCTCAGTGCATGTAGATTTTTCATAAATTAAAATGCATATTATTTTAGATGCTTTTCAAATTCTAGAGAGAGAAAATCCATTCCCAAGTGCAGATGAACAATTGAAACAAAATCATTAAATGAACTTGAAGTCAAGAGTATCCTAAGGGCAAATGCCACATGCACATAGATATTCCAGACCTTGGGCCCAGCAGCTAAACATAAGCCCTTGAATGAAGCTGGGATACTCAAAGGAATTATACCCACAGTCAAAGTTAAGGATGAGAATAAAAGGAACATCGAAGGAAAACTTTCTGCTTCTGCAGTTTCTGAGTTACAAAAATGTAGTGATAGTGATAATCATAATGTCTCCCCTGAGACTCTAAAGCCTTTAAAGTAAGTATTAGCATAGTATGTGTTATGTGCTAAGTCACTCCAGTCATGTCTGACTGTGACCCTATGGACTGTAGCCCACCAGGTTCCTCTGTCCATGGGGTTCTCTAGGCAAGACTTCTGGAGTGGGTTTCCATTTCCTCCTCCACGGGAGCTTCCTGACCCAGGAATCAAACCTGTATCTCTTAAATCTCTTGCATTGGCAGGCAGGTTCTTCTTTACCACTAGCGCTATTAAACACGTTATTACAGTGAATGCTAATAGACTAAAATGTTCATTTCATATATCTAGAATAATGTCAACTATATTTTAAAATATTAATATGTGGTATAAGTACTCAACATATTTCAGTTCAGTTCCGTCACTACGTCGTATCCAACTCTCTGTGACCCCATGGACTGCAGCACTCCAGGCTTCCCTGTCCATCACCAACTCCCGGAGTTTACACAAACTCATGTCCATTGAGTCAGTTATGCCATCCAAGCATCTCGCCCTCTGTCATCCCCTTCTCATTCTGTCTTCAATCTTTCCCAGCATCAGGGTCTTTTCCAATGAGTCAGTACTATGCATCAGGTGGCTAAAGTATTGGAGTTTCAGCTTCACCATCAGTCCTTCCAAAGAATATTCAAGACTGATTTCCTTTAGGATTGACTGGTTGGATCTCCTTGAGTCCAAGGGACTCTCAAGAGTCTTCTCCAACACCACAGTTCAAAAGCGTCAATTCTTCAGCACTCAGCTTTCTTTATAGTCCAACTCTCACAACATGTTTAAAATAAAAAAATAGAAAATTACAAATATATCAGGAAACACTAACTAAAATGAGGTTGTTGTAAGTAAATTAATACCAGACAAAATTATATTTGACAGAAATCATTATTAGCAGGATCCTTATTTAATATGAAAATATACATTTCAAGAGTGATGTAATAGTTCCAAACATCTGTGAAGCTAAAGATACCTTTATAAGTTATAAAAGCAGAATAGTCGTTAGAGTTTAAGATACTACTCATGAGTCAAGTGGGACTTCCCAGGTGGCTCAGTGGTAAAGAATCTGTCTGCCAATGCAGACACAGGGGATTCAGGTTTGACCCTCAGGTCAGGAAGTTTCCTGGAGAAGAAAATGGCAACCCACTCAAATATCATCGTATTTGCCATTATGCTACAGTCAGTAATAAAAATATATATGTTTTGTTTATAAATAAATAATTTTAAATTACTCATTAATCAGAGAAGAAACAATGGTAAATTTTTAAAAAAATATTTAAACTGAAGTATGACTCACAAACTGGAATCAAGACTGCTGGGAGAAATATCAACAACCTCAGAAATGCAGATGATACCACTTTAATGGCAGAAAGTGAAGAGGAACTAAAGAGCCCCTTGGTGAGAGTGAAAGAGGAGAGTGAAAAAGCTGGCTTAAAACTCAGCATTCAAAAAACTAAGATGATAGAATCCAGTCCCATCACTTCATAGCAAATAGATGGGGAAGAACTAGAAACAGTGGCAGATCTTATTTTCTTAGGTTCCAAAAGCACTGTACCCATGACTGTAGCCACAAAATTAAGACACTTGCCCCTTGGAAGAAAAGCTCTGACAAACCCAGACAGTGTATTAAAAAGCAGAAATACCATTCTGCTGACAAACATCTATATAGTCAAAGCTATGGTTTTTATAGTTGTCATGTATAGATATGAGTTGGATCATAAAGAAGGCTGAGTACTGATGAATTGATGCTTTGGAACTGTGGTGTTGGAGAAGACTTGGACTGCAGGGAGACCAAACCTCTCAATTCTAAAGGAAATTAACACTGAATAGTCATTAGAAGGATTGATACTGAAGCTAAAGCTCCAATACTTTGGCCACCTGATGCAAAGAGCCAACTCATTGAAAAAGACTCTGATGCTGGGAAAAATTGAGGGCAAGAGTAGAAGGGAGCAACAGAGAATGAGATGGTTGAATGGTATCATTGACTCAATGGACATGAGTTTGAGCAAATTCTGGGAGATCGTGAAAGACAAGGAAGCCTGTCAGGCTGTGGTCCATGAGTTTGCTAAGAGTCTGACACAACTTAGTGACTGAACAACAGTAATGAAAATACAATGTTAATATTAATGTTGGTGTAATGTAGCCATATTAATAGTCAAGAGAAAGATACATTTAAATTTTTAATTTACATTCCCACCAACAGTGCATGAGGGTTCCCTTTTTTCCATATCCTCACCAATATGTTATTTCTTGTCTTTCTGATGATAGCCATTCTGACAGATGTGAGGTTTTGTGGTTTTGATTTTCACTACCCTAATAATTAGTGATGTTGACCATCTTTTGCTGTGCCTGTTGGCCATTCATATGTCTTCCTTGAAAAATGCCTATTCAGGTGCTCTGCCCATTTTTAATTGGGTTTTGTTTTTATTCTGAGTTCTATGAGTTATCTATATATTTTGAATACTAACCCCTTATTGGACATAGCAGCATATTCACAATAGTCAAAATGTGGAAACAACCTGTTTCCATCAGCAGAGAAATGGATATATATATATATATATATATATATATATATTTTTACTCAGCCAAAAAAAGGAAAAAAAAAAAGGAAATCTTGCAACAGCATGGATGGTCCTGAAGGAGGTTATGCCTAGTGAAATAAATCAGACACAGAATAGCAAATACTATATGTTTTCACTGATAGGTGGAATCTAAAAATGAAACAACAAAAATACAACAAAATAGAAACAGACTCAAAGATACAGAGTATAAAACAGGAGTAGGAGAGGGCAAAATACGTGAAGGGCAAGAGTTAAGAATTACAAACTATTAGATATGAAATAAGTAGGTTACAAGGAGGTAATGTGCAACACAGAAAATACAGTCAATATTTTATAATAACTTTGTATGGAGTATATTCAATAAAAATTTCAAATTACTGTGTTGTACACCTCAAACTAATATTGTAAGCCAATTATACTTCAATAATTTTTTTCAATTTTTATATTAACAAAATTAGTTAAAATAATAATGATCCAAACATCCAACTTGAAATGTTAGAAAAGAAAAAAAAAATAAACCTAAGCAAATAAATAATAGCCAAAAAAGAAGACAGTAGTGAAATATAAGGAAAATTAGCAATGATAAATTCTAAAATCTAGTAAAATAGATTCTAAAGCTTTGGTCAAGAAGATGATTAAAATAAGTGACTGTATATTAATATGTGAAAAGCAGTATGTAACTATAAATCTCAAAAGATGTTAAAAATATGAAACAAGAGAATGCCCTGAAAAAATTATATGATAATATATTTTAATAGTTACACAAATATGTACAGACATGTATAATTACTTACCAAAACTGACTAAAAAAGAAATAAAGGGAATTGACATAACCACTGAAGAAGCTGAGTTGTTAGAATTCTTCCCAAGCAAAAAAAAAAAAAAAGGCCCATTTGAATTTAGAAATAAATTTTAACAAAACCTATTAGAACACATTTCCTTAATCTTGAACAATTATTCAGAAAATAGATAATGAGTGAATTCTTCCCCACAATTTTAGCATAATATTAATATGAAAAACATGAGTGTTTGAAAAGAATATTATGTGAGGCAGCTTAATTATAATCAAACATTTCTTTATATTGAGTCAAAATCTTGTTTCTCATGCATTTTACTATTGAGGCTGTACAACAGAAGGTAATCTCAGTCTTTCTAAACCAAATTTTCAATGTAGAAGAATCCTAGCACCATCCCATTACAGAGATAAATTCTTGAAAATGAATTATTCTTTCTGTGTTTTATGGTACAGAACCTTTTAGAATTGTAAATGTAAGACAATATTAATATATGTGGAGCACTTAGGATGGTACCTGGCACAGTAACATAAGCATTTGATGACTGTGAACTATGATTATTTTATTATCTTGAGCTGCATTCAGGGGTGAACTCGAGTAAAATCCATGAAACAGTTACAGCTTCAAGTCATTTAGCATGCTTCTGAAGGCTTCCCTGGTGGTTCAGATGGTAAAGAAGTTGCCTGCAGTGCCAGAGGTCAAGGTTCAATTTCCTGGGTCAGGAAGATTCCCTGGAGAAGGGAATGACAACCCACTCCAGTGTTCTTGCCTAGAAAATCCCATGGACAGAGGAGCCTGGTGGACTACAGTCCATGAGGTTGCAAAGAGTCAGAAACGACTTGGTGAATAAACCACCACATCTTTAAAGAAGCATCTTTTTCCTGTCTTTCTGAAAATGAATTTTGTCATTCTAGCTTCATTCCATCCCCCAAATAGAAAATATAATTGTTTTTCTGCCTTCTTTTTCCTGAAAGATTATATCCACTATATTGAAAGATGCTCTCTTTAAAGATAAAATTATTCTTTTCAGACAGCACAATGGTTTCCAAGGCAACTCAAGTAACTTACTAGGACAAAGTTGTTCTCATTTCTCACTGGGGGAGAAAGTTTCTAAGAAATTGTTATCACACCTAGAAAAACTGGAATAATAAATAATGTCACATTGCTCTGTGTATCTCCCTGTCTTGACTGTCTCACCAGAAGCATTTGGAAAAACTAAAGAGCTGTTACAAAATGCAAAGAACTTTAATGACCCGTATAAAGTTAGAAAATATAGCTACATCCTTACCTTTTGAATGATAAAAAGCCTGTCAACATTTATAATCCTTAGGCATGTTCCTGTGCAAAGCAGGATGAGGTATATAGTTTGAATGAATCTGAGCCTGTACTCTTTGAGGGGAGGAGACAAACAAGAACAGCAAGAAATACACAAAAGAAGCAAAACATTCTAAGATCTTTGTCTGCATGTCCCTTTCAGGGCTTCACTCTTTGGCTTATCTCACCTCCATTTTGAGAAGCAATGTTCTTAGGAGATAAAACACAGTTATCACTCATCAATCATAATAGCTGGATTCAGTCACATTTCTGTGGCTTGTTATATATACTCTATTGGATGTTTCATACCTACCTCCGCTGTGAGCCAACTGATTAGCCAGGAGCACAGTACAGATGAGCCCCAGTTGTTATGGTCCTGCTCCACGCAGACATCTGTATCTACTCACCATTGTTCCACTTCTACCACTTTACTCCTAATGGTTATCTCACTGCTTCCTTATTTCCAGCTAATAGGTTTCATAAGTACATGGTACAGAGTTGATAAAAAAAAAAAAATCTACACATGCTGTTATCGATTAAATAGAACAAAGTTCGTAAAGGCCTAAATTACTATGAAAGAGGGGGAAACTGACTTAACCAGGATGAATTACTCTTTGCTCCAGATCACGCATTTACTACAGAGGTTACCACATCGCACCACATATACTACGTTTCCCTACCCTCTTGTTTCCCTAATTCCTCACTCAGTGCCCTGCTCTCAACATAATTTAGCTAACATAAGAGGCGAAAGACATTGTTGAAAGTGAAAAAAATGTAGGTTTTAACTAGAACATTGGGAGAAAGGGGCACTTGAGGTTAAATAGTGTGATTTTTTAAATGGTATTAGTTATAGTCTATAAATGATTTTGAAGAAAATAAGTTTAGCATGGATTATAATAGTTTTCCATGTTTTAAGATTTGTGCAGCCATAGGAAGACAGTTGTTAAGTTTACCACATTTGAATTGGATGTAAAGGAAACTTGGAGGATTTCCCACTGTGGGGCATATGGGAAGCTTGTCTTCTGACTTGGTATGAGATCTCATCATTATTCCTTAAATTCAAATTTGGCATTAATCCTACACTGAAAAGAACTGCTCCATTCCCTGTGACTAGATATCACATACAGGCATGATGTCAAAATGAAATGTAGATGTATATATGAGTTAAACTAAAAAAAAAAAAATTAGTAGAAAACACATGAGTAAATATTTGTAACTGTGGTTTAGCTTCTTAGATATAGCACAAAGAACAAGTGAAAAAAAATAGATAAATTGGACTTCATCAAAACTGAAATGTTTTTCTTCAGAAAACAAAACAGTAAGACAACCTGTGCAATGAGATAAACTGTTTCAAATCATACTGAATAAAGGACTTGTATCCAGAATAAATAAATAAATTTTCCAATTCAATAATGGAAACTCAATTTGAAGTGAGCAAAGAGTAGACATTCCTTCAAATAAAATAATCAAATTACTAATAAGGACATTAAAATTTGCATTAAGAAAATGTAAATTAAAACCACATTGAAGACGAGAATAATGTCAACATTATGGTGAAGTGTTTTCTATCATTTTCTCCCAGAAGAAGGAGGTGAATATAAACCATCACCCATGGGGGAAAGATTCTTAGGTGCTCTAACATATTCTCACCTGAAAACTTGTGTCAGATGCTGAGAAGAATTTTAAGAACCTGGAAAGTTCTTACTAAATTGTTAACTACTGTTTCTGTTAGTTAATAATTACATTGTTCTCATTTTCAAAGTATCATAATTTAATCTACCTTAAAATATTTATTGAGAAGTTTTAATAATGGTGTGTAATAGTATATTGTGGTTCAGCTGGTAAAGAATCCGCCTGCAATGCAGGAGACCTGGGTTCGATCCCTGCATTGGAAGATCCCTGGAGAAGGGAATGGCAGCCCACTCCAGTATTCTGGTCTGGAGAATTCCATGGACAGTCCATGGGGTCACAGAAGAGTTAGATGTGACTGAGTGACTTTCACTGTAATAGTGTATAAACACTTGGTCTGCTCAGTCTGTCCATGGCAAATATTAAATAAATAATGATTTTTAAAGATTGATCCTAAAGGTACAGACACTTTGCTTCTTCTTTGCTTGTCCCTTTTGCTGTCTCTGGTTTGCCCGTTAAGCGTAGGCTAGTGGGCATGGTGGGTATAGCGTGGCCCAACACTCCGTCTCTGTGACTTTCCAAAGCCACCTTCACCCTTGCTGCCCCCTACTCTCTCGTATTTCCCCCTCATTCCTGCTAAATGCCTTTACCATGCATTTCTAGTAGTTTTTTTTGGCCCTGCGGAATGATATATTTTAAATTTTGCCTTGTATTATTCTTTGCAAATTGTCATGAACCTTTCTTAGTTCTCCCCTAACATCCTTATCAGACTATAACTAAAGAGCTCTTCACAATTCCTGCCTCACAAGAAGAACTGAAATTATCTCATGGGGGTAATCCTCTGTATAACCTCCCTATCAGGGAAGGGAATTAGACATATTTCTTGTCGAAACCTACAGTGACTCTTCTGTTGGCCATGACAACCAGCCTAGAACCAGAGGTTCCAAGGGGAAGACGGTTCGAGAGCTTTTTTTATAAGCAAAGTGACATCTACCAGATTTAATGATCCATTTAGTAACATGCAAACAGCCCCATTTTTCTTTAACAAATCTATCGGAAAGAGGTGATGGAATAGATAATGTTTATCAAACAAACACTGCTGGGCGTGAAGTGCTGTGCTACATGCTGCGAGGAATAGAGCGAATGGGATAGAGCAGCCCGCTTAGAGCTGTGCAGTGGGAAGCGGAACGCATCTGTCAACATCATGTGTAATGTGAAAAAATGGAGAAGCTCTTTGGGGGTCTTTAAAACCCGGAAAGCTTCATAGAAATGATATTTTTGCTAAGCTTGGTGGACTTCCGAGGATTTCAGTCCGTGCAGAAGTGTAGGAAATGGCAGAAATATGACCACAATGCTTGAGAAATACTTCGATTAGGATACTTAATTAGAAAATGAGATTCTCACAACTCCCAGCAGTTTAGTGGGAGATGAGCCCAGAGATAGATTGAGGTCATGTTGAGGGGGACAGTTGCTGCTAATGGTATTAATTCCAGTCTTAAAACCTGTTTCCTAGGAAAGCAGCATAGCCAACAGAAAGAAGCTGAGTAACATCTCTTGATGTCAAAAAAATTGTTAAAGAGTTACTAGGCAACCCAATTAAGAGACAGAGTATAAATTATGGACCTTTCTTTCTTTCTTTTTTCCTTTAAGAGGATAAATTAATAGTAGGTTTCCACCAAAGGAAGGAGGAAGGATTTCTTTTATAAGTCAATATAAATAGTTATGCATTCTCTTCTTATGATAAAAGAAGACTCCAAACAGTGGGAAAACTTATATTTGAAGTTCCCAGGAATGTATGAGGTGTACTTTTCATTTGTATTTTGATGGTCTGGATTACTTCTCATCTTTGGTTTTGCTATATTCTTCCTTTTGGCAGAATTTTAACGAAGCACTGTTGTGTGTGTGTGTGTAGCTCTGAAGCTGTTTTCTCTGTTTCCCTCAGTCACGTCATTCAAGTTTCATTGTCCTCTCTTCTGCCCCTAATATTCTTTTTTAGAAAGTAGTAACAGTTGGCCTACCATTTCTACTGCAGGTTGAACTTGGCCTTAGGTACGGCTGTAGACTACAGACTCCCCGGCTCTCCTCTGACAAGGCTGTTTTTCTCTTGCAAACTTAAAAGCCTCCTGTTATTTTTACATACCCTGTGAGACATTCAGTCTTCCTGCTCTACTTGTGATGCTTGTTTGTCAAGGAACTTGAGGCAGATTCTCAGGAATAAAAGGTTTTGGGAAATCTGATGTTTTCTTATCTTAGAATTTCCTCCCATGTATAAAAACAGAGAGAGGAAGGCCAGCATCTTACCTTCTACATATCTAGTTCAGTGATTCTCAAACCATGGTCCGATGAACCAGCTGGGTGTTCTCTAAAAATGTGCATTGGGTCTCGTATTCCCAGAGCTGTGCTCAGGTGCTCAGTCATGCACGGCTCTTTGCAACCAACCCCACAGACCATAGCCCATGAGGCTTTTCTGTCCATGGGATTTTCCTGGCAAGCATGCTTTAGCGGGTTGCCATTTCCTCCTCTGGAGGATCTTCCCGACCCATGATCAAACCCATATCTCCTGCATTGAGGGCAGATTCTTTACCACTTAGCCATCAGAGAAGCCTCATATTCCCCAATATTAAAACTAATCCGTTCTAATAGGGGAACTCAGTTGAATATCAGTGTAAACAAGAACCTCAGGTAACTCCTTCAAAGATGATATCACCCTCTGGGGGAAAAAAAAAAAAAATATATATATATATATAATCATATTGTATTACTTTACATTATATTAATAATCTTAGCCTTCCTGTTTAGATGCAAAGCCAGGATCCCCATAGTTCTCACTGAAACTTGTCCAGTCATCTCAAAAACAAAATTTCTAGTTGCACTTCTTCCACACCTTTTGGACCAGCATCTAGTTTAAACAAAATCTAGGATGGAATGCTACAATTGTCATATTACTGTTGGACCAAAGTATAGCACCTGCAACTATCATAACCTTGTTAATCGGCTGTACTCCAATACAAAATAAAAAGATTAAAAAAAAAAAAAAACTGAAGGTGCTGAGCTACAAAAAAATAAATAAAAAGTAAAAACCTCCCCCAAAGTACTTTTAAGGTTCAGTACCACTTATTATCTGTAGCTGTTCCTAGCTCCTTTAAGCCTTCCTGCCTCCAACTCTTGCTCCCATAGACTCCTCTAACTACCCTTGTCAAAGTTGTGTGTGTGTGTGTGTGTGTGTGTGTGTGTGTGTGTACGTTAGTCGCTCAGTCATGTCTGACTCTTTGTGACCCTGTGGACTGTAGCCCACCAGGCTCCTCTGTCCATGGGATTCTCCAGGCAAGAATACTGGAGTGGGTTGCCATTTCCTTCTCCATCAGTGGTGTCAAGCAGATGTTAAAGATCCTGGCTACCTAATGATGCTTTCTCCTACATATAATCAGGAAAATGGAAGAACAAAATAGAGGGAATTATAAGAGCCAACAGCCTTCCAAGAATTTGTTCACATAACAAATATGATTGACTTTACCATATTTTTTATTTATATTTCCCCAGCACCTTTGGGACCTCTCCCAAATCATCTTCAGGAATCTATTCCAAAAATGGATGATTTTCCACTCTATGACTAAGTCTTCCTTTGGGAGTTTTGAGAGCTGTTCAGATAAGTTGAGCAGATGTAGAATTAAAAGCACTTAGCCCCACACATACTGGCAAAGCAACTGAGAGGAAAGCATGGATTGCAGAGCGTAAAATGGTATCAGTGCTGGAGAGTAGCCAAGTTGTTAGAGTCTTTTAAACAGAAGGGTACTAATTTCATTGATCATTGTGTGAAACTAAACTTTCTTTTTTTCTTTAAGGAAACATTCCCACCCTCTCTGTTTTAATCTTATATGATCTAAGTATAGTGCCATCCCTACTTTCCCCCCAAACTAATATGAAACATTTAAAATCTCCTCTCTTGTCCATGGAAAATGATGTATGTCATTACAAAGAGTTGTTCTTTTTTCTTATTGTTTCCTCATCAGACTTCACATTTCAGATACTTTCTTTTTTTCTAAATTTCCCTCTCATTCTCTCTAAGCCACACCTAGTTTCAACTTCAGTGCTAGCCTGCCCTTGCTAAAGGGGAGGTTAGACAGAAGTTAGGTTATATTCAGATTATGGCTGTGTGTGTGTGTGTGTGTGTGTGTGTGTGTGTGTGTGTGAGAGAGAGAGAGCAAAAGAGAGAAAGAGAGGTCTGCTGTGACTTTCAAGCTAAAATATAAATATTAACTTTTCTGAGAAGCCTTCCCAATCTCCCAGAAATGGGAATTTCCCTCCCCTGGGTTCCACAAAACCTAGTTGATATTGGTGTAGCAACACATTCCGGGAAACAAACTCACTCAGAAGAACAATGCAGATAGTGGAGTGCAGTTTATTACACCGGCGGGCCCAAGGTAGAGTCTCCTCTTAGCCAAGGACCCTGACCAGTTTTTGTGAAAACCTTGTATACCCTAATTGCACATGCCCAAACCCACCTCCCCAAATTCCCTGAAACTAGTCTGAACAAAGGAAAAGAAAGATACAATCAGAGTTAACCTGTGATTCATATGCTTTAAGCCTAGGTAGTTAACAGTGGACAATTATCAATAGGCCTGTGGTCATACCCCAATAAGCATAATAGAATGCATGATTCTTTTCAGTTACACAGATAATCAGGGTATTCTTTTAGGCCTGGAGAGTCTAGGTAGGAGCCCTGGGGCTCTTCCTTCCTGGGGCCTGATTTTCCAGTTGCTGTGTCGTTTCCATAGATACTGGGCAGATAGCTCAAAGTCCACAGTGCGGCCCAAGATGGAGTCCTGCTTCCCAGATGGAGCCTGTTCTGTCTGTTTCCTCCTTCAATATCTATAACTACCATTTACTGAGTCAGTAATATAGCATGTTCAATCTATATCTGTATTTCTCAGTATATTGTAGGTTGAAGTCAGATGGCAGGTCTCATTCATCTTCATAACCAAGCTCCAAACAAGTATATAGCAGAATTACAGAAAATGCTATTGGAATTCGGATTAAAGTCAGTTTGAGGTACAATCTATATAATATTTGAAATGTGTTATCTCTTTAGGGAAATTCTCTTTACAGATATTTTCAGAATTATTAATAGACATCAGTGATAAGAAGAGGCATCATATATCTTAAATAAGTAGAAGATAATATTAAGAATTTGCTACTTGATTCGAAAAAGAGAGTGGAAAAATTATGTCTCCTCTTAAAGGATATTACCACCATAGACTCTGTGACTTTCATTCTTCATGAGACAGCTTAGCAGAAACTGGAGATAATAACCCAGATGATGAATGAAATGATAAACTAAGTATAAGCAGGAAAAAAAGCAGCCTAAATAGAATTATTTAGCAAGTCATGTAAGTATGATCCAATAGATAACGAATCTTGGATGGAAGAGTCCAGGGACCTCCTATAAAGGGAAGGAGAGCTTGTATTTGCTATTATAAAGAGCCTCATCTTGTGAGTAGAATATTTTATGGTTTTGGTAACTGCCCTTGGTGAGTACAAAGCAACCCTAGAGATTATTGTAGTAAAATTTGTCAATTTTTGGCTTCAGCACATTTAATCTATCTCATTATCTTATTTGCATCTTATTCTCCCGTCTGGAGGAATTTCCCTTTGGTTGTAGTCTTACTACCGCCTCTGTTGCCTTCTGTTTACAGGCGCGGAGGGAGGGCAGATCCTTCTGCTATTTGTCTCTTGAACAATCGTATTACTTAAACCTCCTGATCATACATGTTCTACCAGAATTTTGAATACTTAGAGAATATTTTGGAGGATCCCTTATAAGTGCATGTTCAGTCACTCATTTGTGTCTGATTCTTTGCAACCCCTCAGACTATAACCCACCAGGCTTCTCGGTCCATTGGATTATCCTAATACAAATAATGGAGTGGGTTGCCATTTCCTCCTCCAAGGGATCTTTCCAACCCAGGGATTGAACTCACATCTCCTGTGGCTCTTGCATTGGCAGGGGGATTCTTTATCACTGAGTCACCTGGGAAGCCCCTCCCTTAAGAGTAGCTGTAATGTTACCTTGCTGCATATTTTCTAACCCTCATCCTGTAACCATACTATACCATCAAAATCTTTGAGTCTAGCAGTTTCTATATATACATGTATGTATATGTATATAAGCACACATACAAACATTTTTTGTAGGGTAGCAGGCATCTATTTCTGTTACTTGCAGCCTAGAAAGCTGTCTCTCAGAGGTTGAGTTTCCTGATTTTTGAGTAAGGATTTGAGTGAAGAAACTTACAATAAATCTCCCGCAAGTTTTGTTTTTTTTTTCTCCTATGTTTTGATGCTGCTGGCTCAAAAATTCCCAAGAAATTTGGTCTGTTTTAATCTTTGTCACAGACTACTGAGAGGTTGCTGCTGCAAGCCATGTGTTACGGTGGGATTTGTGACCTCCAGAGGAGAGAATTTCGACCCAGGGTCAGAGACTTGACTACTTGGAGTTACTTGGAGCTTCCTGTGTAGCAAAGTTTTATTAAAATGTAATGTAGAGATAGGGAAAGCTTCTGACATAGACATCAGAAGGGAACAGAAAGAGTGCCCCCTTGCTAGTTTTTAGCAAGGTGTTTTATGTCTGTTAAAGTGAAGTCGCTCATTCGGGTCCGACTCTTTGCGACCCCGTGGACTGTAGCCCACCAGGCTCCTCCGTCCATGGGATTCTCCAGGCAAGAATACTGGAGAGGGTTGCCATTTCCTTCTCCAGGGGATCTTCCTGATCCAGGGATCAAACCCAGGTCAAGAAAGCTGTTAATCAGATAAGAGACACCTCAAGGCTGAGGGAGTTTCACCAGGCCCCCCTCCCACACTATGCATTTTAAGATCGGATGGCAGGAGGTGTGTCATCCCCCAGCCATAAAACAATTGACAGGAATACTGGTTTGTTGAGTCATTATCAGCCCAAGGTTTGAGAAAAGAAAAAAGTTAGTCTTAGGTGGAACCATTTTGAAGAAAGGCAAATTCCAAAGCAAGTAGATAGTTTCATTAACATAACTTAAGAAAAACATTTCCATGAGAAAAATGCATTGGTTAGCTCAAGGCAGAACCAGGTGTGGTCATGTGGTCAACATAGAATTAAAAGACACCTCTTTTAATTTTGTGTAGCGAAGGAAAAAAAAAAAGTCTGCCTCTTGCAGTTTATTTCCTCCGGCCGCTTGGGGACCTCTGGCCTTCCTGCCTGTTACCATCTCACTATCATTTATACAAAAGTCTTAAGGGACTTTCTAGTGTATATAATATATTTTATTGAATACAAATCTTTGTGTGATTAAAATCCTTATCCTGATCATTTTCTTGGTAGGAAATCCAATAGTGGTTGTTCTCTATTTGTGTCACATATTACAATGTAAATGTAAGAGAAACAATAAGGAATTAACTTGGTCAAGGGATGAATTTATTCAGTTAACCATCTCTTCTGAAAAGTATTTGTTTCTAGGTTTTACATTATTATAAAATATTAGATAATGAACAACTTTTTAATTGATGCTTCCTTTCTTCCTATACTATTGTTTAGGCTCATCCTTTAAAAAAATGCCAATACTGAGTTACAGTGTAATAAGACCCTTAAGATAGTTAAATACATTGTCAAATTATTTTCCAAAAGTGCTATACAAATTTATTATCTGTTTAGTCATTTTCAAAATACTTGTTCACTATACTTTCACTGTTCCTCTCTTCCCGAGTGCTTCATATTCCCTTGATTTTTAAAACAAATATGGTGCATAAAAATGTTGTCTCTCATGAATTTGAACTAGGTTGATCATTAGTGAGGTTTTCAACCACCACAGTCTCCTCTGTGGCAATGGTTGATTAATGACCTTAAACCACAAATACAGTGTTCCTTTTTTATCTGGTTATTAGTAGTCTCAAAATTTAGTCATCTCTATCAACAGTCTGCTACCATCAACCCCAGCTGTTTGTACACTTAGTTCCAAAGATCACCCATTCTGCAAGCTGTGCTGTCAGCCTGAATGCATATCCACTGGATACCTCAGTCTTGAATGTAATTGCCTGAAAAGTGTACTTCCCTTGGAAGTAGCTCTAGTCTGCCTCTGAAGACTCCCCAGACTCTCTTTAAATGAAATTCCAGGCTGTCCTTCAGTAAAGAAAAATGGTTTTCAAATTTATTTCATCATAGACTTGTTTGAGGTATTATCACAATTACTATTCCATAGGGCCAGTATTCTATAGAACCCACATTAAGAATTGTTTAATAGCATCCAGAAAAATTAATTCAGAACTTCATGAAGTCAATGTAAACATTTCTTTGAGAATGACTGACCCAAATTTTGAGAGTTTTATGTGTAATGTGTAAAGATTTTAGGAAGTAATCTTCCCAAACTGTAATGAATTACAGGTATTTATACAAATATCTCTTCATTCCTTATCTGCTTTACTAAGGAAATGATGGAAGCCTAGACTTCCCTCACGTTAGTTATATCTGATTCTGGTCTTCCATGGTTCCCTTCCTCTTCCTGCTTCCGTTCCCTTCCACCTCCTCCCTTCCTTCTTGTCTCAGGTCCCCTCCTCCCACTCTTATACCATCTTCCTCCTTGTTATAATAAATGTTGAAGTTGTTCTGATTCCCTTTCATCTGTCCAGACTTTCCCACATCACTCCACTGAACTACTGATTTCTTATATCTGAGTCATTGTTATTGATTGCAGACTTTTCTCAGTATTTACTTAAAATTACTGAAAATCTACCTTATATACCAGTGCTAATCTCAGTCAGTAGCATTCTGAAGGAGGTTTGTTCCCTTTCCTATCCTATGCTCAAAGTTCGGTACCAATTATGGGTACTTATGTCCATCTGGACTGATTTCACACTGTATTTGCTTGCTCTATTTGTTGCAGTCTCCGCTGTACTCCTTAATCTAAGCACTTTGTTCCCCGCCCTGGCTGCAGTAGCTCAGTAGTGCATCTATTAAACTATTTAAGGAGATTAAAACATTGTGGCAGATTAGAAGGCATATTTAAAATGTTAATTACCTATCAATTCTTCAGTACCCCTCTCCTCCTGCTCTGATCCCCCATTTTATACTTATCCAAATGGAGAGTAATTTCAGTATACAGAAGTAGTAGAAACAACTATGGATTTTTTAAGTTAACCAGGAAGCTATATTTGAGGAGAATCTTGCACCCTGTTTTAATTTCTGATTCAGTCTCAATGATATATGACTATATGGCATATGCAAAATGGCATTTTTTTCTATTTACTAAGCACTTGTACTTTCCTTTTTTTCTCACACTGACATAGCAACAAGGCAGACATAATCGTAGATGGAGAAACAGAGGTTTAGAAATGTCGCAGCACAAATAAGTCCATGGTGACAGCCTGCAAAAGGGAGACCCAGGACTAAAACATAAGCCTTGTAAATTCCATTCCATGTTTTTGTTTTTTTCCTCTCCAACACTCTATCAAATAAACAGTGGAAAATCTTGGTTTTGACTGTAAGAACCACATTAGAAGGCTTTTTCCTTTGTTCTAGTCTAATCAGCCCGTACAGGTGCACACCGCATGAGCAGATGGAAGTGCAATTAAGACAGATGTGATGACAGCTCATTCACAGACTGTGATGCTTTAAAGCCCCAGTCCTCGCCGACAAGCAGGCACAGCGGGCACAACACAAGAAGACTCAAACGTGGGCACAAGATCTGGACAAGCTGTAGGTCGCTCCAAACTTTGAAAGTGAAGTGGCGTTTAGAGATTTTGAAATCCTACATCTATTCATAATTTCCTTAGGTAATGAATATTTTTTACATTGTTGAATATCATTAGAAAAAATAAAGGTCAATGCAGGATCATCGATTATTTATGCACTATAAGCCCAGTGAGAGATAAGTCAGAATGAGAGAGGGACAAAAGCTTTGGTGTCCAGAGTGTGAGCTGTTACATCTGTATTATGTGAAGAGCCTAGATGAGCACTGGGGGCAGGTTTTCAGTAATCCTTCTTTCTTTCCTCAGGAAAACCTTTAAACCTTAGACATTATTTTCAACATTAAAAATTTCTGTAAGGAGGCCTTCTGGTTAGGATAAATTGCAGGCACTGAGGGAAGAGGCATCAAGATAAACATCCTCATGGGTCCAAATGGCAAAGTTGAAGCCCAATGGGCATTATGCTTGGGGTTATGCCCTCAACCTTCTTATTCCTTGTGAGATTGTTGTGCGAAGGGGCAGAAGGGCATGTACCTGTGGTCAGATAAAGATTTCCATCCACTTCTGTGTTCAGTTCAGTCGCTCAGGCGTGTCTGATTCTTTGTGATCCCATGGCCTGCAGCACGC
Source organism: Cervus canadensis (assembly GCF_019320065.1). NCBI lineage: Eukaryota > Metazoa > Chordata > Mammalia > Artiodactyla > Cervidae > Cervus > Cervus canadensis. Next base: position 18,518,668 of record NC_057414.1, on the reverse strand, counting down.
CAGGCTTCCCTGTCCTTCACACCAACTCCCAGAGCGTGCTCAAACTCATGTCCATTGAGTCGGTGATGCCATCCAACCACCTCATCCTCTATCGTCCCCTTCTCCTCCTGCTTTCAGTCTTTCCGAGCATCAGGGTCTTTTCCAATGAGTCAGTTCTTTGTATCAAGTGGCCAAATTATTGGGACTTCAGCTTCAGCATCAGTCCTTCCAATAATTCAGGACTGATTTCCTTTAGGATGGACTGGTTGGATCTCCTTGCAGTCCAGGGGAATCTCAAGAGTCTTCTCCAACACCACAGTTCAAAAGCATCAATTCTTCAGCACTCAGCTTTCTTCACAGTCCAACTCTCACATCCATACACGGCTACTGGAAAAACCATAGCTTTGACTAGACGGACCTTTGTTGGCAAAATAATGTCTCTGCTTTTTAATATGCTGTCTAGGTTGGTCATAGCTTTTCTTCCAAGGAGCAAGCGTCTTTTAATTTCATGACTGCAGTCACCATCTGCAGTGATTTGGGAGCCCAAGAAAATAAATTCTCTCACTGTTTCCATTGTCTCCCCATCTATTTGCCATGAAGTGATGGGACCAGATGCCATGATCTTCACTTTTTGTTGGGTTTTAAGCCAGCTTTTTCACTCTCCTCTTTCATCTTAATCAAGAAGCTCTTTAGTTCCTCTTCACTTTCTGCCATAAGGGTGATGTCATCTGCATATCTGAGGTTATTGCTATTTCTCCATGCAATCTTGATTCTAGCTTGTGCTTCATCCAGTCCAGCATTTCATATGATGTACTCTGCATATAAGTAAATAAGCAAGGTGACAATATGCAGCCACTTCTGTGTAGCATTGTGCAAATTTCTTGACCCCTCTGAATGTCACTTGAATTTACTTGTCTGTTGAATAGTAATACTGGATTTTGCTAGCTACCCCTCAGTGTTGCTAAGAAGCTTGTATGAGATAATAGCTGTGAAAGTTTTACTATTTGTAGTGATTTCTATATAATTCCCTTCTATAATAGTTGAGTTCTAACTCCTCCAAGGAATCAATAAGCATAGAAAGACCAACCTGGAGACTCTGCAGAAAGACAGTAATAGGAGGTCATAAGAGAGAACTGGAAAGAACTTGAATCTATTTCTTCCTCTCACTATGCAGTGGTTTTAAAGTTTAGTGTGTGTTAGACTCTCCTGAGAATAATGCTAAAATGTTCCTGGACCACATTACCAGAGATTCTGATTCACTCAGTCTATGCAGGAACCAGGATTCTGATTTATTATTAAATACTCCATGTGGTTCTAAGGTGACTTGAGGATCATAATGTGAGAAATATTGACTAAACACTTTATCTATGATGCTTACTCACCAGATGGGTGATAAGTGGCTTGGGAACAAAATTCATAATTAATTGATTTTTGCAGACTCATAGTGTATGAGGCATTAGACTAGTGTTTTCAGCTGAAAACAGTGCTTTTCCTGTGTTCTGTTAATTAACTTTAGTGCTAAAGATTTGTTATTTACCACAGTTCACTTCATATTTTAAGAATTAAGATCCAGATTCTGAATTAAGGTGAGAGATGAGTGATCAAATGTGGCAAAGATTGATGGCTTTTTCCCCAAAGCTGTTCTCTCTGTCCTAAAAAGATACTCCACTTTAATCTGAGCAAATTGACGCCCAGAATAAATATTTCCAAACCTCCTTTGCAACTGGCTGGGCCATATTACCTGTCGCTCATTCTGGCCACTGTTCTATAAACAAGAGATATTGATAGCTTCCAGGTTGTAGCCATAAAGGAAACAAATTTACTCTTCTCTTTCCCCTTCCTTGATGGTAGAATGTAAATACAGAGGTGAAGACATCATGGACCAAACAGTCCAGTCTGTTTGGTTAACACAGCCAAAGAAGTTAACAGGGACGTTAACACCTCCAAGGAAGAGAATCACATGGCTTTGACTTATGTGTTAGAAAGGCAGAAAAAAGAAACTTGTGTCTTGTGTAAGACTCTGCTATTCTGAGTCCATACCATGCAAAACTAAACCCAGTTTGTTCTAATAAATGCATCAAATAAGCACACAGTATTAGAACAGTGAAATATAATATGAAATGAATAGCCTTACTTATCTCACTTGTAAAATGAACACTCTAGTACCTCTATTCTAAGGCTATTAGAAGAACCACAAGATGTAAATATGCATGCAAATTGCATGATGAAATGCCTGCAACTTTGTAAATACAGTCTTCTAATGATTTTAATTACTGAGTAATTTATGTCATTATTTATAAGTCATTGACTCTATGATAAAGATACTGTGCTAAGGTTAGTAGAATAACTGAGATATAAAGAAAAACTGACTTCAGCTCTAAACTTTAAGTGGAACTTGAGTGATCTCCAGGCCAAAAGACCTTGAGTAGAAAACACTAGCCCAGTGTACATTTGGCATCAGACCCCTGATGATTTGCTGGAAAACATAACCACAAGTCAAGCAGGGGCAATGTTGTGTTCCAAGGCCCTTACAAAATACAAAGGTAATGTCTGTGAAAGTGGATACTAGAAAGGTTATTTGGATGACTGATTTACTATTCATGGAGAGTGTACAGTGCAGGGTTTTTGTTGAAGGCTTTTTGAATCATATTCCCATCATCATGAAAAATAACCCCGTCACAGTACTACAGCCAGAAAGATTTATGTGTGTGCTTTTACCATATTTGAGAGGGCTGCTTAGCAACAATGCTAGGGGAACATTTGAAGGTAGCCACGTGTTAGTTAGATAATATGTATTATTTAAAACCACTCAAGGTGGGGTGGTGAAGGTGAAGGAATGGGAGCAGTTAACTTAAATTATGTCTACATGATATGAACTAGAGAAATTTTGCTGTGAGCACAAAGCCAGACAACGGAATGCCCACTAGATTGTGTCTCTATAAATTGGGGGCAAGTTATTACATTGCTTTCAGCAGTGCTTCTCAAACTTGAGTGAGCAGCAGAATCACCTGAAGTGCTTGTTAAAACAGCCAGAACAGACTCTCAGGGTTTCTCATTTGGTTAATTCTGGGCAAATTGGGGGCCCAGTAAGTGCCAGGTGATTCTGGTGCTGCTTGCATTGTCTGGTCAGTGCTCAGTCATGTCTGACTCTTTACGACCCCCTGACTGTGGCCCACCAGGCTCCTCTGTCCATGGGCTTCTCCAGGCAAGAATACTGGAGTGGGTTGCCGTTTCCTACTCCAGGGGACCTTCCGGCCCCAGGGGTTGAACCCACGTCTCTTGCATCTCCTGCAATGGCAGGCAGATTCTTTACCACTGAGCCACCTGGGAAGTTGCTGCTCATCCAGAAAACAGATTTTTGAGGCCCACGGGCTGACAGGAAGTTCTAGGAAAGTTTGCTAGGTAAGCAAACTGTTTCTGTGTCAATATCTTTCAAGGTCGTAGGGTTCCTCTCATTCGCTATCCACAGAGAGGTTAGATTATAAAATTCTAGATAGTGAAGACCACATCTTGTTTGTTAGTGTAACTGAGGCTTTGCCTAGTGCTGGGCATTTCTTAGCTGCTTGGGTTTTTTGGTTTCTTTTTTTAAGAGGAAGCCTTTCTGCCTTCTTTCTTCTCCTTCATTGTGGCAACACTCCAGACAGCAATACGTTCTTTCAGACGTGTCTGTGTTGTGGAAAGTGCTTTGTATAACAAGCCAATAATTGCTTCACAGGTGAGAATTCCTCCTCTGTTACGGATATAGCTGCATTTGGGGGTGGGAGGCAGGGATAAGGTTTTTATGAGCCTTGACCATGGAGACAGGAGATCTGATGGAAGTCAAAACCTGGGTTTGAATCTTGGCTTTGTTTTTTATTTGCCCTGTGAGTTAAGAGATTCATCTAATCTGTGTCCTTACTTCACTGTTCAATTCAGTTGCTCAGTCGTGTCTGACTCTTTGTGACCCCATGGACTACAGCACTCCAGGCTTCCCTTCCATCACCAGTTCCCAGATCTTGCTCAAGCTTGTGTGCATCGAGTCGGTGATGCCATCCAACCATCTCATCCTCTGTTGTCCCCTTCTTCTCCCGCCTTCAATCTTTCCCAGCATCAGGGTCTTTTCCATTGAGTCAGTTTTTCACATCAGATAGCCAAAGTATTAGAGTTTCAGCTTTAGCATCAGTTCTTCCAATGAATATTCAGGGCTGATTTCCTTTAGGAGTGACTGGTTTGATCTCCTTGCAGTCCAAGGGGCTCTCAGAGAGTCTTCTCCAACACCACAGTTCAAAAGCATCAATTCTTCAGTGCCCAACTTCACTGTTCAACTTCACTGTTATATGGGTTTTTTTATTTGGAATATTCATAACTTACCTTATGATACATCAAGACTTAAATGGGTCAATGCATTTAAAGTTCAACTATATTCATTTCTTTCAGCTGAAGGTTTTTTTTATTCTAACTTGAGGGAAATAATTATTCCTGGTAAAAATATTTAGCAATAGTAAAAAGGAATGACTGAGTACTTGCCAAAAAAAAAAAAAAAAAACCAGGTGAAATGATGTCTTAGCAACAGAGGTTTCTACAATGGGACAGAGATAAAGCTAGATCTGACTATCTCTGTGTCTATAAGGTGGGCAGGATGAGTAAGTGAAGGGGGGCTGTTGGTATGAGTATAAAGACCAAGGAATATACATATTGTAGGGAAAGAGCAAATTAGCCAATATTGCTGTGGTCAGGCGCTGTATCCCCACAAGCTGTAAACACATGGTTGTGGAACAGCTGAGAGCGTTTGTAAAACTGCACGTGCAGTGTCCTAAACAAGCACCAGCTGAAAAGTTCTTGTAGGTGAGGCAAGTCGAGCTGCATTGAGCTTCACAGTCATCGTTGCTGCTGCATCAGCCGTTAGAGAGTAAAGTCTGTCTGCCTTGCTGATGCTCATAATGAATGTCCATAGTACTATAGCTCTTCGCATTTTCTTCCAGCTTCCCTACTCACGTCTTGCCTACCCTGGTTTCAACGAACGGTGAGATACAGCTACACAGATACAATTGATTGTGAAATGTTGCTTGCTTAAAATTGTACGTTTGTAAAAATACTCAACTTGCAAAACTATTTTTTTTTCTTTTGTATGCTTGGTTTTTCAGTCGCTCAGTTGCATCTCTTTGTGACCCATGGACTACAGCATGCCAGGTTTCCCTACCCTTCACTATCTCCTAGAGTTTGCTTAAAGGGAAAAGACTCTGATGTTGGGAAAATTGAGGTCAGGAAGAGAAGGGGGCAACAGAGGATGAGATGGTTGGATGGCATCATTGACTCAATGGGCATGTCTGGGTTTGTCATAGCTTTCTTTCCAAGGAGCAAGCATCTTTTAATTTCATGGCTACAGTCATCATCTGCAGTGATTTTGGAGCCCAAGAAAATAAAGTCTGTCACCATTTCCATTGTTTCCACATCTATTTGCTTTGAAGTGATGTGACCAGATGGCATGATCTTAATTGTTGGATGTTGAGTTTTAAGCCAGCTTTTTCACTCTCCTTTTTCACCTTCATCAAGAGGCTCTTTAGTTTCTCTTCATTTTCTGCCATAAGGGTGGTGTCATCTGCATATCTGAGGTTATTGATATTTGTCCCATCAATCTTGATTCCAGCTTGTGCTTCATCCAGCCCAGCATTTTGCATGATGTACTCTGCATATAAGTTAGCTCAGCTGATAAAGAATCCTCCTGCAATGCGTGAGACCTAGTTTTGATCCCTGGGTTTGGAAGATCCCCTGGAGGAGGGCATGGTGACCCTCTCCGGTATTCTTGCCTGGAGAATCCCCATGGACAGAGGAGCCTGGCTGGCTACAGTCCATGGGGTTGCAAAGAGTTGGACATGACTGAGTGACTAAGCGTGCAGACACACATTTCACTCTCCTCTTTCACCTTCATCAAGAAGCTCTATAGTTCCTCTTCACTTTCTGCCATTAGGGTGGTGTTATCTGCATATCTGAGGTTATTGATATTCCTCTTCAGTTATCTTTGATTCCAGCTTGTGATTCATCTAGCCCTGCATTTCACATAATGTATTCTGCATATAAGTTAAATAAGAAGAGTGATGATATATAACCTGAGATACTCCTTTCCCAATTTTGAATCAGTCCATTATTCCATGTGCTTATTCATTTTTAATAAGTGACAGAAAGGGTATTTATAGTTTAATGCCTGGTGTCTGACATACTATCCATTATTTCAATAGATCTTAAGTTCTTAATGATTAATCTACTACTTGAACTTTCAAAGAGATCTCTGTGGTATAAGGCCACTTTATAATAAAGAAAACAATATTTCTAAAGTTTTAATAAAATTTTAGTAATATCCAACTACTTATACACTCATGCTGATACTCCTCAAAGAATATATATTTTATATGGAAAATCCAATATACTTCATTTAAGTGGTGAATATACTGATTATTTCAGCCTATTGCTTTGTAGATTGTGAAACCAGATATTGTTTTGTTTTTTAATAAAGTTGAAAAGATTTATTTTAATAAATTTTATATTTTAGAATAGTTTCAGTTTCAGAGAATTGAGCAAAAAGTAGATACTCATATACACCCTATACCTCCATATACCTGAGACTTCCTCTACTATCAACATCCCACACAAAAGAGGTTCATTTGTTGTAATCAGTGAACCCACTTTGACACATCATTTTCACCCAAAGTTCAAAGCTTACATTAGGGTTTACTTGTGGTGTTATACATTCTATGAGTCTTGACAAATGTGTAATTATATAATCCATTCCTACAGTCTCATACAGAATAATTTCACTCCCATAATAATAATAATTTCACTGCCTCTTCATCCCTCCCTCTCTTAGACCCTTAGCAAATAGTGATCTTTTCACTTTCTCCATAATTTTACCTCTTCATAATGTCATATTACTGGACTACTATAGAATGTGTACTTTTCAGATTAACGCCTTATATTTAGTAATGTTCATTTAAGTTTGCTTTTCATGGTTTGATCATTTCTTTTCAGTGCTGAATAATATTTTATTGTCTGGATGCACCACATTTCATTCATTCACCTACTGAAAGATATCTTGGTGGCTTTCAAGTTTTGGAAATGATGAATAAAGCTCATTGTGAAGCATGAGCGTCCTTGTGAAGGTTTTATGTGAACCTAAGTTTTAACTCCTTTGTGTAAACATCAAGGAATGCAATTGCTGGATCATATGTAGAGAATATATATATATAGTTTTACAAGAAACTGTAAACTGTCTTCTAAAGTCATTGTGTCATTTTATATTCTCAGCAACAGTGAGTGAGAGTTTCTATTGTTACAGCACTTAACAGCATTTGGTGTTGTCAGTGTTTTGAATTGTTACCATTATAATAGTAAGTGGTATCTCACGGATGTTTTCATTTGAAATTCCCTAGTGACATATGATGTAGAGCATCAGTACATATATTAATGCCTTTTTACCCACCATATATGGGTTAGAGGAGCAGTTATTTAATATTTAAAGAGATGAATGATTAAATGAGTCAAGTCAAAACTAAGGTTCTGACTTTAATAGTGAAATTTGAGGTGGAGAAAGGTAAGTTTGCCATGAAATCTTTCAGTGTCATCATGAGAGCAACTTCCTTGTCCATAGCATTCAGAGTGCTGAATGCATCTGAACACAGATGCAGCCTCCAAGAGCAGAATACTCCTTTACAGGCACTCTAGCTACCGTTGCTAATCATAAGTAGGGGAACTTTTGTGTGACTGTCCCTCTGTGAACTGCCCTGTGAACACCCTTCGCGTGTTTGATCTAAGCCACAAGATCATGCGTTCAGAGCATACTCTTTTTTAGTACTGTAAATATCAAAGAAACTGAAGAGCAGATAGACCCAACCAGACAACTACTAGGCAAGTACTGATGAGCAGAAATAAAGAAAATGAAAGTATGAATAAATAAGCCCTCCATCACAAAGTGAATCTGCACACCAAATTCCAAACTACATAAAATCCCTAGTGCTATGAAAGATAGTAAATAAAATTAACAAAAATAATTTAGTGTAGATTTTTTTTTTTTAATCTGACCCAAAAAACCTTTTGTTTTACTTTGTTTTACATGAACAGGATGTATTGGTGGCTGTGAATAAGGGTGCGGGGCTGCCGGGCAGTGTCTAAGCTTGTTTGGAGGTTGGTTAGGGGGAGCGCAGCTGTTCACATACCATTCACCGAAGACCTGCCCTCCGCTGTCTTCGTCTAACACGGGGCGCACAGCTTTGGGAGAGAGGCTGAGGAAGGAGGGGGGCCCTCGCCTGTGTCCACACCGCCTACCGCCACTCCCCATTCGGGGGTTGAGCGAGGCCCTCCAGTCGGCCGCCCAGGTGGGCCCAAGCCCTGGCGGAGCTCTGACAAGGCCGAACCTGACTCTCTGGAGGAAGTGAAAGCTGTGACGCGGTTTCCGTAGGTGAACCTGGGGAAGAACCGCTAACTCGGTTCTGAGAGTGCAAGTTTGCCCCTTTGCGGCCCTGGGCGTGTGGAGGGATGGGGTGCCCACGTTTGGGCGTGGGCTTTGCGGAGGCGAGGAGAGCCGGAAGGTGAGGGCTGGCCGACGGGATGAGGCGGGAACTGTGGCAGGGCGGGCTTTGTGTTATGCAGTTGTACCGCTTGTATTTGAATATGGAAAATACATTCTAACACTTTTTTTTTTTTGCATCCTGTGCCCGAGGAAATGGTCAAATAAATTTTGGTAAAACTCCAAAAAGAGAATTCAGTTCTCTCACAAAGTCAAAGAAAGAGAGCGATTTCTTCTCAGTTGCTCTAAGTCGCTCAGATGGGTTCCCAAGATGAACCGGCTTTATTGGGCTGGGAATTCCCAATAGAATTGTGGAGAGACGGTGGCAGGTGTTCAAGTCTTCAGTGGGCAAATCAGGAAGAGAATAGACTCCGGAGTAATTTCAAGTGAATTAGCTGATGTTTTCTAGTGATTTCACAACAAATTTACTTTGCCTTGTGACTGCTCTAGGGGCAAAGTTACTTTATAAACCATAATTTATTTTATTGCCTAGAGGGTTTTTATTGGCTGTATGTATGTGTCTGGAATTGAAAGCTCAAAGACCAATTCCATGTTTATGTACATTCTGGTTATTGCCCACACATTATTCAGTAGAAATCCAGGACTTGTCTTCATTATTTGCTTGTTTATCCCCAAGCAGAGAATGAGTAAAAACTATACAACATGATGAAGACCATGGGTTCTGGCAGAGATGAGACCTGGACTAATCTCAGCTCTACCACTTAGGAGCTGCTGAACATGGGTAGGCTAAATAACATCATTCAACCTCAGGTTTGTCATTTCTAAGATGGAGATGATTCAGAATTTTTTCCCTGTAGGGTTGCTGCAAAGAATCATTGAAATAATTTATGTAAAGTAACTTTGTACAATACCTGTTGCAAAATAAGCATTCAACAAATGCTAGTTTAAACACACACTCTCAATACTCAGTGGACGCCCACCTCCCGCCCCAGTTCTATTGAGTATAATTATAATACTGTCTTAAGTTTAAGGTGTATAACATGTTGACTTGATGAATCTATATATTGCAATATAATTACTACCATAGATTAGCTAACACCTCCTTCAGCTCACCTAATTACCATTTCTTTTTTGGGTGTGTGATGAGAACATTTCAGACCTACTCTTTTAGCAACTGTATATGATATAGTATCATTATATATAAAACTGCAGTGTTGTACATTAGATCCCCAGAACTTATTCATCTTCTGACTAGTAGTTTGTACTTTTTGACCAGTCTCTCCATTTTCCAACTGTTTAGTCCCCAATAGTCACTATTCTACTCTCTTTTCTTACAAATTCAGTTTTTTTTTTAGATCGCACATAGGAGATATTATGCAGTATTTATCTTATTCCATCTGACTTATGTCACTTATCATAATGCCTTCAAGGTCCATATGTATTGTTGCAAAAGACAAGATTTCCTTCTTTCTCATCAATGGATAATATTCCAAAGTGTATGTAAGTGGATATGTATAAATCGATATATAACCATTATGATATATTCTTTATCCATTCATTCATTGGTGGACACTTAGGTTGTTTGTATATCTTGGTTATTATAAATAATGCTGCAGTAAATGTGGGAGTGCAGGTATCTTTTCTATATCCTGCTTTAATTTCCTTTGGATATATCCCAGAAGTGTTTTTGCTGGATCATAGGGTAACCTCTATTTTTAATGGTCTTGAGGAAACTTCATACTGTTTTCCATAATGGCTGTACTAATTTACATTCCCACCCTTAGTACAATAGTATCCCCTTTTCTCTACATCCTCAAAAACACTTGCTATCTCTTGTCTTTTTGATAACAGCCATTTTAACAGGTGTGAAATACCTCACTGTGGTTTGCTTTACATTTCCCTAAGAACTAGTGATGTTAAGCACTTCTTCATGTACCTGTTGGCCATTTATATGTCTTCTTGGGAAAATGTCTGTTCAGTTCCTCATTCATTTTTAATGAGTTTTTTGTTATTGTTTCTGAGTTGTATGAGTTTAACTCCCCCAACAAAATATTGCCTAAAACTTAACTGCTAAGTAAACCTATGCAGGGACAACTGTTAGATATCTTTATGAGTTTGAAATCCAGAATGCGTCCTGCTTTATTTTCCTAAACAGTAAATCTGATCATGCGACTTTCTTGCTAAACATCTAATGTCATGGCCTCAGTGGCTTACAGGGCCCTGTTTGACTCACCCCAAAGCTGCCCTCCCATCTTATCTTTCAACTCTTTTGCGCATCCTAGGGTCTAGTACACATACTCTCCTCTCTCTCCTGCCATTTCTTATGATTTGACTGAACCCTTTACACATCTAAAGGCGGCTCAGTGCCACTCCCTAAGTAGGTGCCTCCCCAGAGCCTTGCTACTACTGTCAGATTCCTCCATGCATGTGACCTTCCTGAAGAGAGGGGTTGTTTGACCTCCATTCCTGGTACATAAAAAGTTTCTATAAATGTTGATATGAGTATTAATGCTTTATTTCATGAAGTTATTTCTGGAATGAATGGCATCTCATTTATTTAACAACACTTTTTAGCCCATTGGAAGGAGAGTTGTCTGATAAGGGAAAGGGGGTTTAATGACAGAAGAAGCAGGTTCTGTTTCCAAGAGAGATGTCTATTTTAAAAGAAGACCAAAAAAGATATCTAGAGAAATACTATTGAGAGCAGTGTTTTCCACAATAAACTTGTATCTCTAAGAGCAATTAGAGGACTCAAGAGCTAGAAATGTATGTCATCTTCTAAAATAACAGTTAGTTAGCTGAGTCGCTCGGTCGTGTCCGACTCTTGGTGACCCCATGAATCACAGCACCCCAGGCCTCCCTGTCCATCACCAATTCCCAGAGTTTATTCAAATTCATGTCCATCGAGTCGGTGATGCCATCCAGCCATCTCATCCTCTGTCATCCCCTTCTCCTCCTGCCCCCAATCCCTCCCAGCATCAGGGTCTTTTCCAATGAGTCAACCCTTTGCATGAGGTGGCCAAAGTATTGGAGTTTCAGCTTCAGCATCAGTCCTTCTAGTGAACACCCAGGACTGATCTCCTTTAGGATGGACTGGTTGGATAAAAATTGTGATTTCAAAACTCTGAGACTTCTTGGAGTGCTGTCATAATCTTCAAGAAGATAGTCTTTATTTTTTGCAAGACAAATTGAACTTCATTGAAATAATAAGAGCTAATATTTATTGAGTGCTTATTATGTGACAGTCACTGTTATAAATGTTTTGTTTATGTCATCTCACTTAATACAACCACTCCATTGGTCATAATAGTTATCTAGTTTTATGAGAGGAAAAACAGAGGCATCAAAAACCACAGAGCATATAAAAAAGTGAGATTTAAATACAGTTGTTTTTAGACAGACAGAACTGAGTTGTTCTGTCTGAACAACTGAGTTGTTCTAAAAATTCAGTCACTGTGCCATATTATATTCATACTCTTAGAAAAGTGATCTTGTAGGTATGTGATGAGGTCAACCTGTTCAGAGAATATCTAATTAATACCCTCAGTAAATTGAAACATATTAAAACTATCTTTTTACCTGTCATCAGAAAAAGTCACCAACTCCTACCCCTTCTTAATAGTCCTGAAGCTGCAAGAAATCTGAGAGATGACCTAGATATTCTTCATTATTTCACATATGTCGACATTGAGTGTCTAGTGACACTGATTATTACAGCTAGTATGTTGCTAAGCTAAGAATGAAATTCTCATGAAGCACTCATACATTTTCTAATGAATTAGAGCCAAGGTCAGTACGCCATCCTGTTCCTGAGATAACCTTGACGAGGAAATCTTTGAGCACTTATAAAACTTTTGTTATGCCTTTAACCAATTTGGAGTTCAAGTTGGCGAAGCTGAAGCTTATCTGGGGTCCCTACCATCACTTGACTGAGGGTGGTTTAAATGTTTACAGAATGATCCTGCCACTCATGTCTACTCAATTCTAAATCATTCTGTAAAAATGTAAATCTTAATTAAAGTAGCAATTAGTTTACATACAGATTAAATCATAGCATTATATTTAAACAAGGGAATTGCTTGAATTAGTTGTTTGGTTTTCAACTATCTTTCTTGCTGCCTGCATTATGTTTTAGTGTAATTTTAAAGAGAATATCTAAGTCTTTTTTTTTGACCAAATGTGCTTCAGCTGTCCAAGTTCTGCATTTATATTATATAAAAATGGCTGACTCCCTTTGGCTTTTTTATCCATTATAGATTTGAAACTATTTTATAGACAATTTTATTTTCATCCATTTTGAAATTCTACTTTTTTCCTTTTATGTGGCTTAGAATAAATAGACCTTATATGTTTCTTATTTTATGCAGTTCCTATGCAGCTGAGCTTTATTAAATGGGAGGATATTTTCTCTTCTTTATTGATCTCTTCACTCCTTATTTTAAGACAAAAATCATCTTTAAATTTTAAAGAGTCATCAATCGTAATTTAGCAGCATTCTTGGGGCAGTGGGAACCAAAAATGATAAATGAAAAGTGCCTAATATTGTAGACCACATCCTGATTTCAGAAGCATTAAAAAGTGAAAAAATTGTGCATCCCACAAATTGGTGAAATACATGTTCATGGTTTATATCAGTCCAGTAACCCATCCCTCTCCTGAGACGTGCTCAATAAGAGACTATTAGGGAATTTGTAAAATAGTATAACATCTGCAGATACTTTAGAAGCAAAGTATTTGTCACATATTACTTAGAAACTCTGTTGCTTTTCTTTATATGGGATATAATGTTTTGAGTTCCAACTGTATTTGAAAGAACATGTCCATTTTTTTTCAGGCATTTAAAAAACATTTCAATTGAAACAAATGTGGCTCACAAGCATTCTTATATAATGGTTTGTGCAGTTTTAGAAACTTCTAAAAATGAGATGCTACCTGCCATGAGACACAGAACTCTCTGGTTTTATTTTGAATACCACTGCAGGTGTTTTTACTTTTGGTTTATACTTAATTGCACGTTGAAGACATTAACACATGTTTTCAGCTGCCTGGCAGCAGTGGTATATTTTATTTAAATCCAGAAAATAATGTGATAAGCATATTTACATAATTTATTATGTTTGACAAACCTAAGTGTTCCCCGATTTTGACTTTCACCATGAAAATTCATTGAGACCTCATCAACCTACCTTGTAATTAAGTACACTGATTTACAGCCTCTTTTTCAATTGTCACAATAATTCTATTCCTGTCTTATAATTATAGAGCCCTCCTCCTACTTGGTTCTTGCCTACTTTCTGAGCCTCACTCCCCAGGTTTTCTCTATCCTACGTGAAATAAATTCATGCTTTGCTTGATTGAACCATTACTGGTTTCTGTTCTTTGCAAACAAAAATTCAAATTTCATTTGAAAGTACTATGTAAAGTGTAAATGCATAGTAATTTTAGAATTTTTACATTTCCATATAGCAAAATGAATAGATTGGCTAGATTTATGTATGTTGAATGTATGTTGGATTTGAGCTAGCACATGCATGTATGCTTAGTCACTTCAGTCATATCTGACTGTTTGCAACCATATAGATTATAGCGCCCCCCAGGCTCCTCTGTCCATGGCATTCTCCAAGCAAGAATACTGAAGTAGGTTGCCATGCCCTCCTCCAGGAGATTTTCTTGACTCAGGGATCGAACCCAGGTCTCTTATGTCTCCTGCTTTGGCAGGTGGGTCCTAGCACCACCAGGGAAGCCCAAGCTACCATGCAAGCTGCAGTGAAAATGTGATGCTTTATGTCTGAGGCAAAATTCAAAACTAGATTAACAGATCTGCCTATTATATTTTCTTATTATCAGATTTGAGTTTGAGTTTTACCATATAGATAAGAGGAGATATTAAGTGACATTTTAGGTAGGTTCTCAAGAAACTAGGTTCCCAAGAAGGTTGGGACATTTGTTTTAAGCCACCCCAGATTTGTGCAGGGTCCAGTTGGCAGACTTTCTTTTAGTAGGTAGTAAGCAGGGTCTGTATTTCATTTAGTGAAGCCAAAATAGATGGATATGTTCTCTGGCCACATCGTGATCCAAGCATAAGCATTAGATATAAGCTTGGATGTTTGGGTTTGGTGTGGGGGAGGCTGCTACTCTGAATCCTAAGATATTGACAAAATTACAGTTATGTAGAGAGAGTGGACAAAAAGATTTAAGCACAACATTAAGAGAACAGAGAAGCTGAAGCTAGAAGCATACAGCTGAAGAGCCCAGGATTATATATACTAGCTTTAGATAAGTGTGAAGGAGAGTAGGGGGCCATCAACATCACCAGAATTCAGTTCTCTCTCTCCATACTCATGTGTTCTTTTTTCTATGTTATATTCAGTCTCAGATGAGTTTTGGTGTAGTGATGACCCTCAGTATATTTTCCTAAGTAATTCTTGAAAATAAACTTTTATATTTGAGTCTCATCAGCAACTTTTATGTTACTTTACCAAATGTGGATCAAGCCTCTGATTGGCTGAGTTTGAATCTTATCCTTTTCCTTGATAGAGTGCATAAAGTTAGTATCACATAGCCACATAGGATTAGCATGGAAAAATGTTTCTCCCAAGAAAAATCAGGATGTGGTTATTAGAAAAAGGATAGTATAAGCTTGATAGGCAGGGAAAACAAGCACCTAAACATTTTATGATTCTCTTAATCTACTTTTTCTTATGTCCCAGCAAATCATACTCATAGTTGGATCCTAGAATTAGGGGTATAATTACATGTGTAAGTTGTTATTTTAGGCCTTCTGAAAGCATCATCCAATTTGATAAGGATGAGATCCATCATTTAGAGGGTGGATAAAAATGCTACATGTCTGATTACAAAATTGTTAAGAGTGTGTTCTTAATGCCTGAATGATTTGTTGTTGTCCAGTTGCTCATTCATGTCCACCTCTTTGAGATCCCATGGACTGCAGCATGCCAGGCTCCTTTGTCCTCCAATACCTCCCAGAGTTTGCTCAAATTCATGTCCATTGAGTCAGTGATGCTTTCTAAGCATCTCATCCTCTGCTGCCCACTTCTCTTTTTGCCTTCCATCTTTCCCAGCATCAGGGTTTCTTCCAGTGAGTCGGCTCTTCACATCAGGTGGCCAAAGTATTGGAGCTTCAGCATCAGTCCTTTCAGTGAATATACAGGACTGATCTCCTTTAGGATGGACTAGTTTGATCTCCTTGCTGTCCAAGGGACTCTCAGGATTCTTCTCCAGCACCACAATTCAAAAGCACCAATTCTTTGGTGCTCAGCATTCTTTATGGTTCAGCTCTCACATTGCACATGACTACTGGAAGTAGCAAGTCTTAATTCTTTCCGAGATTAAAGAGGTGTGGTCACTAGCATCGAATAAAGAGGTTAAGTCAGTGAATTTTCTGGGAGTCAGTGTTCCCTCTCCAGTGCTCTGTGCTGTCTGTGTTTCTGAAAAATATGTCACTTAAGAAAAATCTCAGTATGGGTCTTGCAAGTCTTACTTTCATCCCACAATTGGCCCCATTATGGGTGATTATAACTGATTATCCTCAGTTATGGATTTATTTCAAAATAGTGAAATAGTCTAGTTCTTAAGCTCTGGAAATGATATTTATCTTAATGGAAACATATTGTTTGCATGGTTGCCAAGAATTATCAACTACCAGAGCAGACTGTGGATACACAGCATAATCATTGCTCATTTTGGAGATGGCCACAGGATATCCATGTGGGACAGTCTTCCTTGTGCTAATATAGTTGGATTGTCCAAGTCTGTCACACACATTTGAAAAGAAATATTCGCCACTTTATCACTTTAGAATTTAACATAATGAACAAATGAAAAAAAATCAAATAAAGGAAAAAGAAAAAAGGGGGTAAAATCTTTAAGTGAAGATGAAAATTTTAAATAGTATGGTAGTAGAAATATATTATTAGCTTTATTATCCTTTCTAATTACTCATGTATGGATATTAACACATAAGGCCTTAGATGTCCTTCACTCAGCGTGTCTCTAATTTATTTATTTATTTAATATTCCTGTTTTTAGATATTTTAACTTATTTTGAAATAATTGTTTCCAGTTTTGTTGAAAATTAATTCACACATATCACTGTATAAGTTCAAGGAGTACATCATGATGGCTTACTTTATGTATATTGTGAAATGATTATCAGAGTAGGTTCAGCAAGCATCCGTCTTTTCATATAGATACAGTAAAAAGAAAAGAAAGATCAAAGGGAAAACATATTTTCCTTGTGACCAGCCCTCTTAGGATTTTCTCTCTTGACGTTTTTTCTGTGTGTCATCCATCAGAGTTAGCTGCAGGTATCCTGCTGCACTTTACATTCCTAGTACATATAATATTTACCTTATAATTTCAGATTTCTGCCTTTTGATCATCCTTTTCTACTTCCTCCTCCTTCTCCCCTCCACTTCTGGTAACCATAAGTTTGCTCTCTTTTTCTGCAAGGTTGGTTAGTTTCTCTATCTGACTTACCTCATTTCAGATTTTGTCCATGTTTTCACAAATGATAAGCATTTCTTCTTTTTAATCACACACACACACACACACACACACATATACACACATACACTCACACATATATCACAACTTCTCTGGCCATTCATCCATTAGGGGGCACTTAGGTTGGTTCCATGTCCAGAATTATAAATAATTCTGTTGTGAACATGGGGGTACAGATACTTTTCCAAGTTAGTTTTTTCTTTGGTGGAAGCAGAATTGTTGGATCATATGGTAGTTCTGTTTTTAATTTTTTGAGGATCCTCTGTACTGTTTTTCATAGCAGCTGTAGCAATTTACAGTCTCACCAGCAGTGCAAAGATTCCCTTTTCTTTGCATTTATGCCAGCATTTGTTATCTCTTGTCTTTTTGATGATGGCCATTCCAACAAGCATGAGGTAATACTTTATTGTTTCAATCTGCTTTTCCCTAATGACTAGTGATGTTGAGGATAATCTCACATACCTGTTGGCCTTTTGTATATCTTCTTGGAGAAGTGTCCATTTATGTCCTTTGTCCAGTTTTTTAAATTAGGTTATTTGGCTGTTTGCTGTTGCATTGTACAAGTTCTTTACATAGTTTGAATATTAACTCCTTACTTGCACCATTTTTTTTTTTGCCATTTCATAGGTTTTATTTTTACTTTGTTGATGGTTTCTTTTGCTGTACAAAAGTTATTTAGTTTGATGCAGTCCCACTTGTTGTTGTCGCTTGTGCTAAAGCAGGTTAGAAATATCAGGTCCAAAAAGACATTACAAACATTGAGTAGCAAATTAATATAGAATGTTCTCATGTACCTTTCCCCAAAACCTCTATTATAACAACCTACAGTGCCACTATAATTATTGAACCAGAAAATTAACATTGAATTTTACCAGTGTTTCCACTAAAGACCTCTAGCCTTAGAGTGATGAAAATCTAAGTGAACAACAAATCTCTAGAGATACTGAAGATATATACCTTATATTTAAAAACTGAGAGAAATCAAAAAGAAAAATAGACAATTTAATAAAAAGAATTTAAGATCCCCTGTGTCAAAAATGTCATAAACAGACATGTACAGTAGGAAAACAAGGGTAATTTTTAACCTACAAACTGAGCAATACTGTGTAGTTAAAATATAAGTATGTGTCTCTTTACTGTAATTTATGAGCTTTTAGATACAGGAATACTATACATTAAAGACTTTTTAAACCCTTAATCTTATGTTTTGCTGTATGATGAGTACAAATATTTGCAAAAAAAAAATCCATTACTAAATGAATCAAGATAATTCCTCATTTGTATAAAAAATTCCACGGTATTTAAATTCTAAATAAGTTTTTTAGAGTTTCAACTCATACCCGAAGAGGAAAAGTTAGACAAAGGAGTCTTTCCAACTGAGGGAGCTATAACCACTCTCTGCATGACAGGCAAATAAAATGGGAAATGATGTTCATAATCAGGTGGGGATTGTGTGTGAAGAAGTCTTAAATTTGATGTATTGATTCATTCAGTTATTCATTCACACTACATAAATTTAGTTCAGTTTGCTTATGATGCTCATCTAATTGACTCTCTTTAGAGTAGTTACGTATGAGATGTGCTTTCCATCACATTGTTTGCTACTGTAGAGACAGTATAAGGTCTAAATCCTGTGAGTTTTTACAGAGTTTTCTGCTCTCTTTTATCCTTCCTGTCTAAAAGAAGAGTAGGTACTCAGTTACAGGACAAAGGCACAAAAGCCCGAGTGTCCCGAGGGAGATGTAATTGACTCACTGTGAGGGTTTAGGTTCCGATGGTTCACGCTGCGCCTGCATTTCTGAAGCAACAAGCATTTGTCTATGAATCTAGGTCAAGTCCAGCAGATAGAGCGCTCTTATGAGGCCTGGAAGAAGACATGGTTTCTGAGCATCAAAATGCCCTTTGAGTGCGATGCACAGGTGTCAGAAACATGAGGACTCTAAAACCATAGTGTTGAAAGGAAATTCAGACCCTAGTGCATCCGTGACTGTATTAAACTAGATTCCAAGGTGATGTGTAACCAGATGATGGTAGAAATAAATGCTTGCTCTTTAGAGGGTGCTTTCAGAAACTAGTATCAATTACAAATTTGAAACCAAAATTATTTTAGAAAACAGCATACATAAATACAATAAACAGATTTAAATGTAAGACCAAAGAAAGTTCCATATGTTCTAATAACTGTGTTAATGCCAATACATCAAATCCATCGATTTTTGTTGAATAAAAGAACAATCTCTTATAGTACAGATTCTACTCAATTTATGCAAACAGCTACATCTCGTATCATGAAGGACTTACCTGTGAACAAAACAGAAGCACTGCTGATATAATTTAAAGAAACTGTTAATATTTTATAACTTCTTAGCAATAAAACTATGTTTCTTTCCTCAGAATAAAAGCTTGAAACACAAACTCTTGTTTGGAAACAAGCTATGTGGCCTACGTGCAGAAGAGGTGAGTAAGTTTTCCTTTCTTATAGCTTTAACTGAATAGAAACAGTATTAGTGCCAGATATTTTTTTTTAACCCAGACATCTTGTGACTCTATTCCCTTAAAACATAACTGCAAACATTGGAATAAGAAAATAAAAACACATTTTAAACTTTTAGGTATTTTGGGTGTTTTAACATTTCATCACCAAATAGAAAAAATGTTAAGCCACTTAAGTGTTACTTTCCTAAGTGATATTCTGGATTCCTTCCTTAACTGGATTATTAAGAGTTCCTTACTAGCAAACACCTGGAAGTCCATGAAGTTTTCACTTTTGGTACCCTCTATGTGGTGATAAAGAATCCTCCTGCCAGTGCAGGAGAGGCGGGTTCAATCCCTGGATCTGAAAGATCCCCTGGAGAAGGGAATGACAGCCCACTCGAGTGTTCTTGCGTGGGGAATGCCATGGACAGAGGAACCTGGCAGCCTGCAGTCCGTGGGGTCACAAAGAGCTGGACATGACTTAGCGACTAAACAACACCAGCCCTGTGATGTCTGTGCCTGTTGGAGTGACACTAGAGCGGCAAAATGAGGATTCCAGGACTGAACATAAAACGAAAGAAACGAATAAATCCACTGGTTCTATTTGATGGACAAAATACTGTCTCATACAATATTGCCCCCTAAGTGGGGGAAAACGTCATTCTGTTTAATCCAGGTTTAGTTAAAATCCATTTTTTCTTTTCCTGATCTTCCAAATGAATCTGTAATGTTGTAGAAATATAGCTCACAGTCAGTAGTCCTTAGTGACAGTAAAGAAAGTAGAAATAGTGCCATAGTAAGTGATACTTCGAGGAGAGGGGACTGCACTCAATGTGTTAAGTTGGAGCCTCAAAGGGGCATACAAAAAGACTAGTTGTGCAAAAAATAATAATAATGGAAAAGCCTGTGAATGATAAGGCCCAGGCATGTTAGTCTTCAGTGAAAACCAGATGCTTGTGAAAGGAAGGGGGAAGGAGGGAGGTTTAGGTAGAACAAAAACAGTCTAACACAAGTTTATCCCTTTCCCCATAGCAGATTAGAAGCAAGGCACAGAGCCGGTGAACAACTTCCACCATCTCCTAAATATGGAGCCACCTCTTATTCCAAAAGCTGTTTCCTGATATTGTCACCTTCTAGCAGAAGGAACAGGAAATATTACCTGGTGACTCACAAGTATTGCTCTTTAGGAGTCTATCTAGAAATAATGGCACATATGTCCTTGTATCCTATTTGCCAGAACTAGGTCACAAGCCTAGCTGACTTGTAGGAACCTGGAAGAGGCCATTAGGTTGGTGTTCGTGTGCTCATGCAGAAGTCTAGCATGCAATATCCATTTAAATGTCTTTACAATATTATATATGAAATGAATAGAGCTGTTAAATACATTGAAATTGAAAGGTTGATGCCCCATAATGAAAAATCAAACTGAATGGCATATAGATATGAGCCTGTGTATTGTATTTTCTCCATTGTATTTTTCTATTTGGATATCAGTAGACTCTCATATTGTTTATATTTGCTAAGTTTCTAGATATATGGCATACATAGTGTGCAGTTTCTGAATATTACCTTTAAGAGGGTAAGCAAGTGGAGCTGTTTTGAATAAGGACCATATGAATTGAAGCTATATTCTGTGATAATTTACATGTTCCCAGAGTTCACACAATACCAATGTACGTGAAAAAGAGGTGGCCCTAGGAGAAGGTGTGTGTGGTGTTTAGAAACAAACAGAATGAAAAAACAACAATGACGACCTAGGTCTACCTATAGTTTTTAGCCCCTTAGTTCAAGAAAGACTCATATATTTTCTTCATCTTAGCTTCTTAGAGGACATATTATTTCTGCATTCTTATTTATGAATTCCTAGAGGTTTCATTTTCTTAATTCAACAAATCAATGCAGTTGGCTCCTGAAGGAAATGTCTGTGAAAAATTGTTTCTAATATTTGAACCTTTCAAGGGTGTGCCATTTACAGCATTTTCAAGATTCTACTCTAACTGATGATGCTTCCACCGTTAGATGATTTAGTAATTATAACACCATCATAATGCAGTCCCCCATTTTGCCAACTAAAATAATTTGCATGGTTGGAAACATTCTGAATATAAAAGTAAACTGAATAACAGTTGCAGTTTGATAACTGAAAGACTCATAAACATTCAGTGAATGCTTAGAAAAGTACAATATTTCAAAAAGATAAGTGGGATGTACTTATTAAAGATGACTTTCATATCAGCACTGTTTACTAGGATATAGTAATTCCATGAGGATCATGTAATTTACTAGGTACTATGGCCAGCCACTTTTATTTTTTGGTTTTTAAATAGGCTTTATTTTTTAGAGATATTTTAGGTTCATAGCAGAATTGAGCAGAAAGTTCAGAGTTCTCATATACTCCTGCCCCCACACATAACTTCCACCATTATCAACATCCTCCACCAGAATGGTAAATCTTTATAATCAATGAAACTACACTGATGCATGATTATCATCCACAGTCCCTAGTTTAGTTTAGGGTTCATTCTTGGTGGTATACATTCTATAGATTTTGACAAATATATGACATATATCCACCCTTACAGTATCATGTAGAATAGTTTCACTGACTTAATCTGTGGTTTAAGGGTTTAAGAAGCCCTTCAGGTAATTCTTGTGTACATTAAGATTTGAAAACCATTTCATTACAGAATTTTTAAAGCTAAGTTGAAAAAAATAGTCAAGAAATTAAGACTGTATTAAATCCTGCATCTAAACCGAAGGTATACTTGATTTATCCTATGCTTTTATTTTATTGAAGGATAATTGATTTTTATTAGTTTCAGGTATATAACATAGGCATTCAGAGTTTTATATTTTATTTAATAATGGCTATATTTGCTTGTGCTATACAATATATCTTTGATACTTAATTTACTTCATACATGATAGCTTTTATATCCTAATCCTATATATCTGCCTTGCCCCTCCCCATCACCTGTTTCCTGTTGGTAACAGCTAGTTTGTCCTCTATACCTGTGAGTCTGTTTTTTTTTAATTTAGATTTATTTATGTTTTTTTTTGGTTCCACATATAAGAGGTAACATAGAGTATTTGTCTTTCTCTCTTTGACTTTAATTGTATATATTTATACCAGCATCCTTTTTATCCATTCATCTTTGATGGACACTTCCATATCTTGGCTATTGAAGCAATGCTGCTATGAACATTTAGGAAGATGTATCTTTTTGAATTCGTGTTCTTAGTCATTTGAGTAACTCCCATAGTGTTTTCTGTAGTGGTTGCACCAACTTAAAGCACCAGCAACAGTATACTTGGGTCCTTTTTTCTCCACATCCTTAAGAACATTTGTTATTTGTAGACTTTTTGATGATAGCCATTCTGACAGATGTGAGGTTTATCTGTTTATGGTTTTGATTTGCATGGTCTTGATAATTAGCAATGTTAAGCATCATTTCATGTCTTACAGTTTCACGGATGGTTTCTTTTGCTGTGCAAAACTTCTTAAGTTTAATTAGGTCCCATTTGTTTATTTTTGCTTTTGTTTCTTCTCTTTTGGTGACAGATCCAAAAAACAATGCAATGATTTATGTCCTGCATATTTTCCTCCAAAAGTTTTATAGTATTTGATCTTACATTTAGGTCCTTAATTCTTCTTGGTTTAGTTTTGTATATGGTGTTACAGAATGTTCAATTTAATATTTCACATGTAGCTGTTTTGGGCAGCTATATAAAATTGAATTTTATTGAGGTATTATTTTCATAGAATTAATCCCATTTAGGTATATAGTTTGAGAGTTTGACCAGTATTCAAGTTAGGGACTTCCTTCATAGCTCAGTGGTAGAGAACCTGCCTGCAATACAATGAGTTCAGTCCCTGAGTCAGGAAGATCCCCGGGACAAGGAAATGGCAACCCACTCCAGTATTCTTTCCTGGAGAATCCCAGGGACAGAGGAGCCTGGCGGGCTGCTGTCTGTGGGGTCACACAGAGTTGGACACGACTGAAGCGACTTAGCAGCAGCAGCCAGTTTTCTTGCCTGGGAAATCCCATGAACAGAGGAGCCCGGTGGGCTACAGTTCATGGGGTCATAAAAGAGTCAGACAAGATTTAGTGACTAAACAACAAAAACAACTAAACCTCCCACTTGATATTTTATAATCTCTACCACCAACCCCCCAGCCCATGTCAACTAGTAACCTGATTTACATCCCTAGTCTTTTGTCTTTTCTGGGATATCATATATATGGTATTATACAAAATAAAGCTTTTTTTGTGACTACATAGTATAAGACATTAGAAATCCACCCATATTGTTACATATTTCAGACTTTATTTAAAACATGGCTTACTCTTTTTTAGCATTCCACTTCATGGATGTACGATAATTTGTTTACTATTCACCACTTAAGGAACATGTAGGTTATTTCCAGCTTTTGACTATTATGGATAAAAATACTATAAGCATTTATGTATATATTATCATTTCTCTTGCATGAATACCTACAAAGAATTTCTGTCTAATTTATTTTATAAGAAACTATCAACCAGTTTCCCAAAATGACTATAGCATTTTGCATACTCACTAACCTGTTTTTCAAATATCATTTCATGTAACTGTGATAATCTATCTGCATGTATTCTTTTTAATCCTGCTGAAGAATCAGAACCTGTAATCTTAGACGTAGAAAGACAAATAATTGAGGTCCTAATGTTAGAATGTTTGAAATTGGGTCTGCTCTGGAAAAATAGGAATGCTTAATCAGATATCTGTGGCTCACCAGAATGTATTCCAAACAGTAGACAAACATTTCTGCTGGGAGATATGTATTTCTTACAACACTTTTTTCGGTAATAGTCCTCGTAAAAAGCACTGTCCTAATAAGCACTGTTTATTATCTTAACAAACACTGTTCACCTTAACTTCTTAGCATTCTAGCTACTTCCCTCACCTCCTAAAATATTTGCTTGCTACCTCCCCTTTATATTCAATATATAATCTAGATGTAAACTTGACTGTCAACTGAAACTCATGTCTATTTAATCTTTAACAATTTATAAAATTAAAAATAAGTAGTAAAACTGAGCAATACATAATCTGCAGGTATATGTATAGATATGCCTCAGTTCAGTTCAGTCGCTCAGTTGTGTCTGACTCTTTGTGACCCCATGGACTGCAGCCTGCCAGGCTTCCCTGTCCATCACCAATTCCCAGAGCTTGCTTAAACTCATGTCCATTGAGTCAGTGATAACATCCAACCATCTCATCCTCTGTCATCCCCTTTTCCCCCATCTTAAATCTTTCCCAGCATCAGGGTCTTTTCCATTGAGTCAGTGCTTCCCATTAGGTGGCCAAAGTATTGGAGCTTCAGCTTTAGCATCAGTCCTTCCAATGAATATTCAGGACTGATTTCCTTTAGGACTGGCTGGCTTGATCTCCTTGCAGTCCAGGGGACTCTTAAGAGTCTTCTCCAACACCACAGTTGAAAAGTATCAGTTCTTCCGGGCTCAGCTTTCCTTATAGTCCAACTCTCACATCTATACATGACTACTGGAAAAACATTAGCTTTGACTAGAGGGACTTTATTGGCAAAGTAATGTCTCTGCTTTTTTTTTTTTTTTTTTTTAATTTTTTTATTAGTTGGAGGCTAATTACTTCACAACATTTCAGTGGGTTTTGTCATACATTGATATGAATCAGCCATAGATTTACACTTATTCCCCATCCCGATCCCCCCTCCCACCTCCCTCTCCACCCGATTCCTCTGGGTCTTCCCAGTGCACCAGGCCCGAGCACTTGTCTCATGCATCCCACCTGGGCTGGTGATCTGTTTCACCATAGATAGTATACATGCTGTTCTTTTGAAACATCCCACCCTCACCTTCTCCCACAGAGTTCAAAAGTCTGTTCTGTATTTCTGTGTCTCTTTTTCTGTTTTGCATATAGGGTTATCGTTACCATCTTTCTAAATTCCATATATATGTGTTAGTATGCTGTAATGTTCTTTATCTTTCTGGCTTACTTCACTCTGTATAAGGGGCTCCAGTTTCATCCATCTCATTAGGACTGGTTCAAATGAATTCTTTTTGACGGCTGAGTAAAATTCCATGGTGTATATGTACCACAGCTTCCTTATCCATTCATCTGCTGATGGGCATCTAGGTTGCTTCCATGTCCTGGCTATTATAAACAGTGCTGCGATGAACATTGGGGTGCACGTGTCTCTTTCAGATCTGGTTTGCTCAGTGTGTATGCCCAGAAGTGGGATTGCTGGGACATATGGCAGTTCTATTTCCAGTTTTTTAAGAAATCTCCACACTGTTTTTCCATAGGTGGCTGTACTAGTTTTGCATTCCCACCAACAGTGTTAGAGGTTCCCTTTTCTCCACAGCCTCTCCAGCATTTATTGCTTGTAGTAGGACTTCTGGATAGCAGCCATCCTGACTGGCGTGTAATGGACCTCATTGTGGTTTTGATTTGCATGTCTCTAATAATGAGTGATGTTGAGCATCTTTTCATGTGTTTGTTAGCCATCTGTATGTCTTCTTTGGAGAAATGTCTGTTTAGTTCTTTGGCCCATTTTTTGATTGGGTCATTTATTTTTCTGGAATTGAGCTTCAGGAGTTGCTTGTATATTTTTGAGATTAATCCTTTGTCTGTTTCTTCATTTGCTATTATTTTCTCCCAATCTGAGGCTGTCTTTTCACCTTACTTATAGTTTCCTTTGTAGTGCAAAAGCTTTTAAGTTTCATTAGGTCCCATTTGTTTAGTTTTGCTTTTATTTCCAATATTCTGGGAGGTGGGTCATAGAGGATCTTGCTGTGATTTATGTCGGAGAGTGTTTTGCCTATGTTCTCCTCTAGGAGTTTTATAGTTTCTGGTCTTACATTTAGATCTTTAATCCATTTTGAGTTTATTTTTGTGTATGGTGTTAGAAAGTGTTCTAGTTTCATTCTTTTACAAGTGGTTGACCAGTTTTCCCAGCACCACTTGTTAAAGAGGTTGTCTTTTTTCCATTGTATATCCTTGCCTCCTTTGTCAAAGATAAGGTGTCCATAGGTTCGTGGATTTATCTCTGGGCTTTCTATTCTGTTCCATTGATCTATATTTCTGTCTTTGTGCCAGTACCATACTGTCTTGATGACTGTGGCTTTGTAGTAGAGTCTGAAGTCAGGCAGGTTGATTCCTCCAGTTCCATTCTTCTTTTTCAAGATTACTTTGGCTATTCGAGGTTTTTTGTATTTCCATACAAATTGTGAAATTCTTTGGTCTAGTTCTGTGAAAAATACCGTTGGTAGCTTGATAGGGATTGCACTGAATCTATAGATTGCTTTGGGTAGAATAGCCATTTTGACAATATTGATTCTTCCAATCGCTGTCTAGTTTGGTTATAGCTTTTCTTCCAGGGAGGAAGTATCTTTTAATCTCATGGCTGCAATCATATTCTGCAGTGATTTTGGAGCCCCAAAAATGAAGTCTTTCACTGTTTTCCATTGTTTCCCCATCTATTTGCCATGAAGTGATGGGGCCGGATGCCACTATCTTAGTTTTTTTTAATGTTGAGTTTTAAGCCAACTTTTTCACTATTCTCAAGAGTTTCTTCTTCACTTTCTGCCATAAGGTTGGTGTCATCTGCGTACCTGAGGTTATTGATATTTCTCCATGTAGTCTTGATTCCAGCTTGTGCTTCATCCAGCCTTGCATTTTGCATGATGTACTCTGCATATAAGTTAAATAAGCAGAGTGACAATATATAGCCTGGACATACTCCTTTCCCAATTTGGAATCAGTCCATTGTTTCATGTCCACTTCTAACTGTTACTTCTTGACCTGCATTACAGGTTTCTCAGAAGGCAGGTAAGGTGGTCTGTTATTCCCGTCTCTTGAAGATTTTTCCACAGTTTGTTGTGATCCACATAGTCAAAGGCTTTGGTGTAGTCAGTAGAGCAGAGGTAGATATTTTTCTGGAATTTTCTTGCTTTCTTGATGATCCAGCAGATGTTGGCAATTTGATCTCTGGCTCCTCTGCCTTTTCTAAATCCAGCTTAAACATCTGGAATTTTATGGATCGTGTTATGTTGAAGCCTGGCTTGGAGAATTTTGACCATTGCTTTGATAGTGTGTGAGATGAGTACAATTGTGTGGTAGGTTGAACAGTATTTCACATTGCCTTTCTTTGGGATTGGAATGAAAACTGATGTTTTCCAGTCCTGTGGCCATTGCTGAGTTTTCCAAATTTGCAGGCATTATTGAGTGCAGCACTTTTACAGCATCATCTTTTAGAATTTGAAATAGCTCAACTGGAATTCCATCACCTTCACTAGCTTTTTTCATAGTGATGCTTCCTAAGGCTCACTTGGGATGTCTGGCTCTATGTGGGTGATGACACCATCATGGTTACCTGGGTTATGAAGATCTTTTTTGTATAGTTCTTTGTGTATTCTTGCCACCTCTTCTTAATATCTTCTGCTTCTGTTAGGTCCACACCATTTCCGTCCCTTATTGTGTCCATCTTTGCATGAAGCATTCCCTTGGTATCTCTAATTTTCATAAAGAGATCTCTAGTCTTTCCCCTTCTATTGTTTTCCTCTATTTCTTTACATTGATCCCTGAGGAAGGCTTTCTTATCTGTCCTTTATATTCTTTGGAACTCTGCATTCAAATGGGTATATCTTTCCTTTTTTCCTTTGCCTTTAGCTTCTCTTCTTTTCTCAGCTGTTTGTAAGCCTTCCTCAGACAACCATTTTGCCTTTTTGCATTTCTTTTTCTTGGGGATGGTCTTGATCTCTGCCTCCTGTACAGTGTCATACATCTCCGTCCATAATTCTTCAGGCACTCTGTCTATCAGATCTAAGCCCTTGAATCTAGTTCTCAGTTTCACTGTATAACCATAAAGGATTTAATTTAGGTCATACCTGAATGGTCTAGTGGTTTTCCCTACTTTCTTCAATTTAAGTCTGAATTTGGCAATAAGGAGTTCATGTACCACAGTCAGCTCCTGGTCTTGTTTTTGCTGACTTTATAGTGCTTCCATCTTTGACTGCAAAGAATATAATCAATCTGATTTCAGTATTGACCATCTGGTGATGTCCATGTGTAGAGTCTTCTCTTGTGTTGTTGGAAGAGGGTGTTTGCTATGACCAGTGCGTTTTCTTGGCAAAACTATTTGCCTTTGCCCTGCTTCGTTTTGTACTCCAAGGCCAAATTTGCCTGTTACTCCAGGTATCTCTTGACTTCCTACTTTTGCATTCTAGTTCCCTATAATGAAAAGGATATCTTTTTTGCATGTTAGTTCTAGAAGGTCTTGTAGGTCTTCATAGAACTGTTCAGCTTCTTCAGCATTACTGATTAGGGCATAGACTTGTATTACTGTATTATTGAATGGTTTGCCTTGGAAATCAACAGAGATTTCTGTCATTTTTGAGATTGCATCCAAGAACTGCATTTTTGACTCTTTTGTTGACTGTGAAAGCTATTCCATTTCTTCTAAGGAATTCTTGCCCACAGTAATAGATATAATGGTCATCTGAGTTAAATTTGCCTATTCCTATCCATTTTAGTTCACTGATTCTGAAAATGTTGATGTTCACTCTTGCCACCTCCTGTTTGACCACTTCCAATTTACCTTGATTCATGGACCTAACATTCCAGGTTTCTATGTAATATTGTTCTTAGAGAATCGGACTTTTTACTTCCATCACCAGTCACATCAACAACTGGGTGTTGTTTTGCTTTGGGTCTGTCTCTTCATCCTTTCTGGAGTTATTTCTCCACTGATCTCCAGTAGCATATTGGGCAAATACCAACCTGGGAGTTCATCTTGCAGTGGGTATGCCTAGGTGACTCATTCTGTGTGTGTGAATTTTGTGGGGGAGGGTTGAAGAGAGGAACAATAAGCCACTTTCTTTAAATATTACCTTTTAAACAGTACACTTCTTTAAACAGGTTTCAGTTTTTACTTCCTGCCTAGAATAGCTGGATGTCTGACTCTCAAAGCAGAGATTAAGCTTTTCTTTTTCACTTCTAGACTAGTTGAACTCTTTTTTTGTTTGGCTGCAAAGTTCATTCTTGCGCAGTTAAAGAAATTTTAATCTTGGCATTTGAAAATGTAGATGAAATTAAGTCTCTAATTCATGTTTTTATTCTTACAGTCAAAAAAAGTTCAATCCCAGCTGAAAGAGCTTCGTTATGGGAAGAAGGATTTATTATTTAAGGTAAGCAACTTTCTTCCTACTTCCTCCAGCTGGCTGGTTCAATACCTAGACTATCTATAATACTATTTAGCTTAAATTTAATTTCCAGGTTTTCACAGGAATTAGAGTTATATTTGACTGAATTAAAGGTTCTTTCATTTTACTGCCTACTTAATTAATGGAGATAAATACAGATATGGTTTCCTGGGTACATTCTTAATCAAAGGCAGACTTCATTTCAAGGTGTTTAAAGTCTTTTTGTAAACTTCAATTACTTTAATTCAACATTGAGGAATACTGCCTTTCAGAATGCTTACATTACAGTGAGCATATATTGAACAATTTTTGAGAGATCAAGTTCACTGGTGACCTACATTCTTGACTTTCAGAGATCCCTGCATTAGTCTTTTTATTATAATCTTCATATTTAATCATGGTTGATTGATTTTCATTATTTATACTTTCCTTTACAAGACTGTAGGTAGACATCTATCACAAACTATGGTTATGGTTAACTGACTAATGGCCTCACAAATATATCCACTTGCTAATCCCTAGAACCCGTGAATGTGATATTTTATGTCAAAAGAGACTTTGCAGATGTCATTAAGTTAAGGATCTTGAGGTGGGAAGATTATCCTAAGTTATCTAGGTGTATCCTGAATATATTGCACAAGTGTTTAATAAGAGTAATACAGGATGGCTTAAAAAAAAAAAAAAAAAAAGATTATGTAACCTTTGGAGAAGTTGGAGGAGGAAAGACAATGCAAAGGATTTTCCCACATAGCCTCTGGGATAAACAGCCCTTCCAACACTTTGATGTTGCTCGGTAAAATTCATTTCAAACTTCTGACTTTCCAAACCCTTAAGAGAATAAGTTGTGTTGTTTAAGTCACTGAGATCAAAGTAGTTTGTTATAGCAGCAAGAAGAAACTAATACAGATACTTCTTTTATCTCCCTTGAGCAAAGAAGCTGAGCCTTTAATTGTGCTTGTGGTACACCTGCATTCCCAAAAGCAGTAGAGTAATAGAATATTAGGCTTTTAGTATTAGGAATAATACTTTGTTTAATAAGTAAGTGTAAATTAATTTGTGTGTAATATCTGTTTTTCGAAAATGTTTCCACTACAGTGATCCTCCCAATCTACCTTCAGGTTTAATTTGAGATGATTCTTCATGTTATTTAATGTTTGGAAAAGTCTTTAGTTTTTCTGTTGAAAACAGTAAAAAAATAACTTCTCGCTTTTCTCTGACACATTTACTTTTGGATTAGAGTCATGCAAAGGTGTTCCTATCATGAGAACCAATATTTATTAAGTTCTTATTCCATGCAAGTCATGAATCTGGAAATATTTTACCATTTAGTCGTTCATAAACATGTTTCCTGTCATTCCTTTAACCTCTTTTATAACAAAATCTTCTTTAGCACACCAAGGAACACGTGAATTAACTCTCATTAATGCTCTCTGACTCTCAGCCCTCTGCTCATTGTATATGATCGATAAAAGTAGAAAATCCAAGGTATTAATGTTTTCCTGCGTACCTTCAATCTTTCATACTGTGACTCATGCTCAGGGTATCTTGACTGTTACATTCAGCTCGGCTTTAGCTTTTTGCAGTCATCAACAACAAATAATTGAAATTGGAAAAAAACAAAAAAAAAACTGTGTGTGCATATTCACATTTGCAAAGAAATGTCTAGTTCTTTGATTTGCTCAACATAATAAGATTAGGAATGTAATAAAAGAATCCCAAGCTCCCTAGAGCTGGTAAGTTTGGGGTATTAGGCTAGATTTATGTAAAGATAGAAAATCATATGAGGCTTTTTAAATTTTTTGAATAATAGAAAAGTTGTGAGAAAAGAATAAGGAGATCCAATAATTTTCCATGATTTACTTCTTAGTTGTATGACAGCTCTTTGGGCTTCCCTGGTAACTCAGACGGTAAAGAATCTGACTACAATGCAGGAGACCCAGGCTCAATCCCTGGGTCAGAGAGACTCCCTGGAGAAAGGGAATGGCTACCCACTCCAGTATTCTTGCCTGGAGAACTCCATGGACAGAGGAGCCTGGCAGGTTACAGTCCATAGGGTTGCACAGTCAGGCATGACTGAGTGACTAACAATTGCACTTTTTTCAAATATAGATTAGTAATTTATCAACTTTCATAAATTACCCAAATCAGGATTTGTTGAAAATGTGAGACATTATTTGTAGGCCTTGTTATTTTATGTTAATTTGAGAATAACACTTATATATGAAATCAAGTGAATTGCATATGAGTAGACCATGAAGTTGCATAAATTAGAATGTCATCCCATATTCTCTTCCCAAACAATTTAATCTCTAGATTTTTATTACATCCAATAGCAGGAGGTCTAGAAGCATGGCCATTTTTTAGCTAAACTAACTTATTTTGTAGCTAAACTATGTCAGCAAGGACCCAGAATTGTTTGTCTGTATTTCAGACTTTTTCATATCATGATGACTGACTTGTTCTAAACTTTAATTCCTCATTGTACAATAATAGTATCTAAAGATCTATGTAACTGTGTACAGAGTCAAAGACAAGGATGTGGGGGAAACGTTTGTCCCTAAGTGTCATAATTTTTATAAAGGAAGTACATTTTTAAGAAGTCTCCCCAAACTTGAGGGTGCATCTATGTATAAAAGTGAGACTTCAGTGTTTTCAACTTCTACTGTGAAAAGTTGCTTCTTTAAGAAGTAAAGAAACCTAATTGTTAATAGAGAACCACCCTGACAATTTCTGCTATAATGTACTCATTCACTTATCTTGAGACAGCTTACATTTATATCATCTTATTTGCTTACTTTTAAATCACCAGTGCACATTTTAGGTATTGTATAAACATGTTAATTGAATGAATGAAAACACACATACATATGTACATGCACACGAGTATAGAGGCCAGGGCAGTAGATAGTAGAAATTTTGTGACCAGAATCTATCCATGCACTTATTCAAATGAGTCCACAAAATATTTTTGGTAATAACTTGCTGAATCTTGAGATAAGTAGTAGAATATTTTATTTTCCTGAAAGTAGTTTCCTGAGCATCTATTCAATTTTGAACAGATTTGATGGTTTTTAGTGAAGATAATATTTGAAGGAGCAGTGCTTACCACTAAAGCACATGAGTTTTACCTTAAAAATAATGGAATGTGCTGACAGTTGCAAGGCAGGTTGATAAATTCAGTGTCATTATTAATGTTTGAGGGCTGGCTTTTGATTGAGGAAGGCAGCCAGTAGCAGTAAACATTCTATACTAAGGAAAGAAGTGAGGATCTGCAGCTTGTTTGCCCAGGACATGAGTACTTTTTATCCTCCTTAATTCAATTTGGAGTTGATATTCTCTGGAATACCTACACTCCATTGTGCTATTCTGTTTTATTTTTACATATACCTATTTTTAAAATTTCGATAGTATTATTTTCTCATTATAGAAAAATTTCAAAACATGTCCTAATGTATAAGGCCAAACAAATAAAAACCCAAAACACTTAAAACCCATCACTTGGAACATATTCAATATTTTGAAATATTTTTTAAATAAATAAATATTATTTTAAGAAATAATTTTTTTAAAGTAGCCCAAATCAAAGGTGCTGTGTCATTTTATTTTATATTCAATTTCTATACGTACTATAAGGTTTATAAAATATTTAACAATTTTTTTTCACTTTTTCTAACTTATTATTCATATCCTATATTCTTTTTGTATCACTATTTAGTTCCTTTTGTATTAGGCATATCTGCTTTATGATTAATATATGTATATTTTAATAATAATAGATTATATACATCCTGCTTTTTTACATAATTTATAAAGGTATCTTTTATTTACAAAATAGAAATAGACTCACAGACTTACAGAACACACTTAAGGTTACAGGGTGGAGGAGAAGGAGGGAGGGAAGAGACAGGGAGTTTGGAATTGACATGCACAGGCTGCTATATTTCAAATGGATAGCCAACAAGGACCTTCTGATGGTTATAGCACAGGGAACTCTGCTCAATATTATTTAACAACCTAAATGGGAAAAGAATTTGAAAAGCAGTAGATACATGTATATGTATAACTGAATCACTTTGATGTATACCCGAAACTAACACAACATTGTTAATCAACTATATGCCAACATAAAATGAAAAGTTTTAAAACTCTGTATTATGACAAAAAATGTGTCTTACAATTTTAATTTATGCTTTGATGAAGAATATTTTCTTATTTTTAACTTGTATAGTTTTTATTGAACATGTATCCAACTATAAAGTAATTCACTAAAGTTATTAAAAAATTTTAATGTTATTGATACCTGATACACATTATTTTTGGATTTGGATTTTTAACTTGAATGGAGGATAGTTGACAAAAATAATCACATATATTTAAAGGATACAGCATGATGATTTGATACACATATAGAGTGTGGGATGATTATCAAAATTAAAATAACTAACGTCCCTCACCTGATATAGTTAACTGTTTTTCCGTGTGTATAAGGGAATGATTTAGATTTACTCTCAGCAGTTCTGAATGATGTAATACCCCATTGTTAACCATAGTTCCATATCCCATCAGTGTATTAAGAAAAAAAAATGTGTTTAATTAAGGCTTTTTTAGACATATCCAGAGAACTGGGCATTCTCATTAAGGAAACAAGAATAAATGAAAGAGGCTTCTGGTGGCACAGACAGTAAAGAATCTGCCTGTAATGCAAGAGACTCAGGTCTGATCCATGGGTCGGGAAGATCTCCTGGGGAAGGGAATGCCTGCCCACTCCAGTACTCTTGCCTGGAGAATCCCATGGACACAGGAGCCTGGTGGGCTACAGTCCCTGGGTTCGCAAAGAGCTGAACACAACTGAATGACTTAACACTTCAGTAAATATATTGGTCTGCTGAGGCTGACATAAAGTACCATGGACCCAGTGGCTTAAGATTAGAAATGTATTTTCTCACAGTCTAAAGGCTAGAAAATCTGGGATAAGTCTGACATGTTTCTGTTAGAAACCTGTGTCCTCACATGGAAGAGAGCTAACGAGCTCTCTATGTCTCTCCTTACAAGGACACTAGTCCTACAATATCAGGGTCCCACTCATATGACCTCATTTAACCTTAATGACCTCCTCATAGGTCCAGTCTTATATATATATAGTCACATTGAGGGGTAGGCTTTCAACATACGAGTTTAGGGGAGACAGTTCCGTTCATTGCAGTAATTAAGTAATACATACAATAAAGCAGTAACAAACCTTGAGAAATTATAAAATGAATATTACTGTTTTAATTTGCCATAAAAATGATTGCTGGGCAATTTAAACATTTACTTTGAAATGTAATCCATTTCATTTCATTTATCAATACTTATGTTTTGTTGTTGTCATTTTGGTCATTTCAAAACAATTTACATTAATGTTCCCTCAGTTCAGCTCAGTCGCTCAGTCGTGTCCGACTCTTTGCGACTCCATGGACTGCAGCACGCCAGGCCTCCCTGTCCATCACCAACTCCCAGAGTTTACCCAAACCCATGTCCATTGAGTCAGTGATGCCATCCAACTATCTCTTCCTCTGTCATCCCCTTCTCCTCCTGCCCCCAATCCCTCCCAGCATTAGGGTCTTTTCAAATGAGTCAGTTCTTTGCATCAGGTGGCCAAAGTATTGGAATTTCAGTTTCAACATCAGTCCTTCCAATGAACACCCAGGACTGATCTCCTTTAGGATGGACTGGTTGGATCTCCTTGCAGCCCAAGGGACTCTCAAGAGTCTTCTCCAACACCACAGTTCAAAAGCATCTATTCTTTGGTGCTCAGCTTTCTTTATAGTCCAACTCTCACATCCATACACAACTCCTGGAAAAACCATAGCCTTGACTAGACGGACCTTTGTTAATAAAGTAATGCCTCTGCTCCCTAATCACCAAAAATTTAAATTTTCAACTTTCCTATTGAGACAGGGAATAGAGACTGAGTTTTGATACTAGATTTTCAAAAAGAGGTATTGCTGCATTAATTGGGAATCATCTCTGAACTATTTATTTTAGCTCTAATTACATGAAACTAGTGATTTTCATGTTCTGTAGGTTAAGGGTTAGATACAGTCTGGGTGGGAAGATTTTTGAACATTTATTTTGGCCAAGACAAGCTTCCTGAAATGACTTTCCCTGTATGGAGAGTGATATATTTATGTCTTTGTTAAAGGTTCTGTTCAGTATGTCATATTGCTAATATTTAGTCTCTTTAAATCATAAGCATCATGTCAATCCTAATATTCTGTTATTAGTATGAGAAAATAATACGTGATATGTTGTTGGTGAGCATGTCCAAAGAATATATTTCTGTAAAATTTTATTGCTTCCATTTAGATTTATAACTTTGTATCTGTAGAATTAGAAAATATCTAGAAATGATAACAACTGATATATATCGAACACTAAACATAAACTTGTAAGATATTTTGCTGTGTCCTTTATATGCATTATCTCATTTACTTCTCAAAACAACTTAGGTATATATGTATGATACATTGAGTATTGTGTATATATATATATATATTACATATATAGCACATGTATATTGTACATATATATGTACACACATTTATAATGTATATATAATGTGTATATTAAGGGGGACATGTGTGTGTGTGTATGTAAGTGAGGCCTAAAAAAGTTAATGGTCCAAGGTCATCAATAGTAGTTATTGTATCTAACTGAGAAAGGATTTACATCTACTGGATACATTCATCTTCAGGGTCTGTGTCTAATCCTCTTCCCTGCTTGCTTTTTTCATCTGTCTTTCTCTTACTTTCTGTAGTCTCCCTGGTGACTGACTCTTCATTTTGTCTTGTCTCCCTCTTCATTCTCTAAACTCCTGATCATCTTTCTCCTGCTTACTAGTTGTATCACATCGCTTTATCCTCTGGTACTCGCAAAGTCTTTGTTGATGTCCTGAACTTCATATGGAAAGACTTTTATGGTCCCAGTATACATCTTTTTCACCACATTCCTATCTTCTGAGGCATTCTATTTGGATGCATCTAACTGTTTAATGAAAGGAACTATGAAATATTAGATCTCCAGTGAGGGATGCTAGGTTTGTGACTATTTCTATTAGTTACTGAATAAAAATTACTTAATAAAATCTTCTGCTATTCAGTGTTTGAAATAAAATAGTGAATAAATTACTGCCTACATGGAGTTTATGGCTTATCGATAAAAATAATGCCTTACATATAGTTAGCATTTTATACTGTACCCAGTGCTGTCCATTATTTCATTTGATCCTCTCTGCAATCTCTACTAAACAGAGAAGTTGTAGGACCCATTCTACTCTGAGGATATGCAGGCCCTAAGAAGTTTGACAGTTATTCCAGGCTACCAAAATGTTTATTTGCAAAGCCAATTTATTAACTCATTGAAACCATCACTATTTTATTTATTTAAAATTGAACTGACTTGGTAGAGTTTCTTGGCTTAGGTGTATTTGACAAAAAATTATAGTTATTCCTTTGATAACTGTTTCTGTAGCATAGGTGTCCTATTGTATCAAAACTCTGACAATTATTCTGCCATATTTGGTGATAGACTGGATACAATCATTCCTTCTGAAACTCAGACATCAAAATGGCCTTTTTTTCCCATTGGTGTTTTCTCTAGAAACCAGATGTGTTCATCTCTGTGTCTGTTTCTGAAAAAGGAATATTGCCACATGACTTCCCAAGTAAGGATCCACCAAGTGTCAGATTAATTTTCTGATGATTCAAGTCACCTATAAGGGAATTTTGTGAAACAATTGCCCCTTAATTTTTAAACCCTTGTGTAATTTAAGATCAACTTTTGTCCATCTGTCTCTTATCAACTTACATCCATGTGTTAAAGCGTTTTGTAATGAGCAAAAACATTTTCAGTGCCACTCATTTGTTATATGGCAGTGTATCTCCAGTTAAATGACTTTTGGCCCTAAATATGCTAGAGGAGTTAGTGATTTTATTTTCTTACATGATTTGAAAATTAAAGTTTTTTTGTTTTAAACTTTATTTGCGGCACATTCATTCGTGCCTCAAAATAAGTCTGTGATCACTCAGGGTATGTGATACTGTCTCCTTATTCATGTATCAGAAAAAACAAGACCAAGAGAAGGTAAAAGACTTGTCTGAAATAACAGAACTAGTAAGTGGCAGAGTGTTATTCTAATCTAAGCCCTGTGACTCCACTATGTCACATGTTTCACAGTTATATTTCTAGTTTGATTCTTAGGGGGATTTATAGATTATAGTTTTCAGAAATGTTTTCTACTGTACTCAAAGATTAAAAGGGCACTTAGAGAACAGACTTGTGGACAGAGTGGGGGAAGGAGAGGATGGTACAAATTTAAGAAAGTAGCACTGACATATGTAAACTAAATATATGTATAAACATATATAAAATAAATAAATAGTGGGATGTTGCTGTGTAACACAAGGGAGGGAGGCTCAAAAGGAAGGAGATATATACATAATTATGAGCGATTTGCTTTATTGCAAGACAGAAACCAACACAACATTGTAAAGCAATTACCCTCCAGTTAATAAATACTTTAAATTTAAAAAGTATTAAAAGGACAAATATGTATAGATGGAAATATAACTTGTCAACATAAAAATAATCTGTCAGAAAGTAATATTCAATGCATTTGCTTGAAAATATAAGGATTTTTATTACAAAAATAAGATGTTTTCAGTTTAGAATTGGCAGTTGCTTGAAACAAATTCTTTTCTAACTCCCTATATTCTTATTATCTACTCTGTTAGTTTTTAAAACTACAGTATTGTTTTAAAAGTATGTTCTGTGGTAAAAAAAAAATTTAATTGACCTTGCCCAAATCAACCCAACTTTTCAGACTTGCTCCTCCCCCATGCTTTAAAACATAAAGCCAACTAGCCTGACTTATTTTCTTGTTGTTCACCAGATAATGGAATATATATGCATGTTTTAAATATATGCATGTTTCTTAGCAGAAGTCATATCAAATTTAAGTCTACTAAACTGTCATTTTTCTCCAAAAATGTTGAAAATATTCCAAATTCTGAAAGTCACTAAAAGTGCAGGACTTTAAAAGAAGCCAAATGCAGAACTTTATAAAGTGACTTATCTATGATTATAGAACTTCAGTCTAAGTTCCAGACTTCATGTTCATTCAATCCTCTAAAATTATTGATTGAGAATGCATTATCTGTCAGGCACTGAGCAAAGTGGGTTTTTTCCATTTGACCAAGATTCCTTCACACTTCAAAGGGATTTAAAGTCAGTGGTTGAATTTCAGGACGATACTGATTCCTCCGAATTTTTTCATAATTCTTATAGATTTGCATATGGCATTTTTCTTGGAGAGGAGCTTATATAATTTATCAGATTATCAAATGACCTATACATATCCAAAATTTAACAGTTTAGGAACCATTGCTTTACATCCTGGCCCTCACCTTCTCCAACGTTAAGCATTTTTAGGCAGTGATAAGCAGAGCCATCTCTGGCTGTTATTGAGAATACTATGCTCATTCCAAGTTTCTGTGTATTCTTTCTTACTCTCTTCACTTATTAGAAAACTCAGGTGTATTCTATAACTGCCAGGTTGATGATTCTGTTAGAAATTATTTTTATAAAATGTTTATAACTTTAAATAACATTTTTAAATTTTACCACTTTAATCATATTTTATCATTAATTCATAATTTGAAAAAAAGTTATGGCCTATCATATAGGAAAATAAAACATTAAATGACTTAAGCCAGGTACTGTAAATACATTTTTAAAAAGTGAATCTCCTTGTGTGTCCCCACCCCATACCCTGTTCCTGCCTATTTTTACCTTGCTAATGATTCATGGGGTTCTTTTCCACTGAGCTTAGATCTAGTCTCGGCATCATTCTCATTCCAAGCAACTCCTAAAAGTTAGTCACAGTTGGTATCTATTTGCCATCCCTGAAGGAGCTCTAACTATTTTGCATGTAGCCAGTTTCCAGCATCTAGAAAGAAACTCTGCAGTATTTGCTCACCATTGCCCTACCATTGTAGCAAACAACAACCATTATGCGTTGCAAAGTCTTTGTACAGTAAAGGTCTAAAGGCTAAGGAATTTAGGGAATAAGGCATAAGTGTGAATCTTCCTGCAAAAAATCAAAGTGAGTACAATGAACTTTAGACCAGACCTAGAACATTTCTTCTTGGGTCTAAGATACTAGAATGAGCCTTGAACTGCTGACCTTTGCTACCCGTTATTCTTCTGTCCATAATTTTGCATATATGTCTGGGTTTATCAAACTGTCCTCCCACTGTGAGTGGCCCTCAGTCTTTGCTAGGTTCAGCTGACTTTGCACAGGTACCTGCTTGGATCATATATAGAACAGTGGCACCATCATGAGACCTTTGGGAAAAATCACCTTTTTTTGTGGCACTTGATGGGGAGACTGCTATTTCAGTTCTAGGCACAACAGCCAGCAATTTCTGCACTCCTTTCTTTAGGTCCTAAATGCTTCTATTTTAAGTACATTTAAACTTTTTTTTTTTTCAGTGAGAGACATCTGTTTCTTCTGAGTACTCTAAAAGTTCAACATGTGCTTCTGATCAGAAGTTGTCTTAAGTTCTGAAATTATAGATTAGCAATAATAACCTTTCATAGAGTCAATTTGAGCATTAGGCGTACTGCTCAGGGACATGTGCCATCCCCAGATAGCTTTTCATCTCTAATTAAAATAGAAAGCAATTACAACACTATCTCTGTGCTAAACATAATTCTTTATTTTGAATACAAAATGAAAAGAACAATGAAGAAAACACACAGCAATTTCATGCATCATACATTTTTTAAATGCCTTGTTTTCTATACCCTTTATCTTAACGGTGATACCAACCATAATTTTAGAAAACAAGGGCAGATTTTTGTTCTCCTTTGAGTACTTCTTTTGGTAACACATTTAGATTTCTCCTTTGTCTTGGCAGGAGACATTTAAGAAGTGTATTTGTGAGCCTGACTTTTCATTTCATTTCATTTCACTGCTGTTACTCAGTTACTAGGATGTTTCTTAAACTACGCGTAATAAAAAAGAAGGCAGTTACCGCTGAAGGTAATTGAATGGAAAGCTGCTGCAACAGAAACAATTTAGAATAATTTTAAATAGGAAAATTCTCCATGAATTTCATAGTTTACAAAAAGGAATATGCTGCTATGAAGGCAAGGACAGAATCTGTTAGTAGCACATGCTGGGAGTCTTCTGTATCTTCTTCCCTACTATTGTCATTCTAACTTAATAAACCCCATTTGAAAAACACGTCAGATTAACTTGTTACATAACTTTTCAACAATATAGAACCTTCACAATAGAAGGATCCTGTAACATACCAAACTCCAGTTCTTGCACAGTATTGGCTAATGTCCCTAATGTAATGATTCCCTGGTGGCTCAGTGGTAAAGAATCCACCTGCAATGGAGGAGACAAAGATTCGATCCCTGGGTTGGGAAGATCTTCTGGAGGAGGAAATGGCCACCCACTCTAATATTCTTGCCTGGAAAAACTCCATGGACAGAGGAGTCTGGTAGGCTATAGTCCATGAGGTCACAAAGAGTCGGACACAACTGAACATACATACACATCCCTAAAGGCATTGACTCTGATTGTAAATGTTCAGTGATTAAGGT
This sequence comes from Cervus canadensis, assembly GCF_019320065.1. Taxonomy (NCBI): domain Eukaryota; kingdom Metazoa; phylum Chordata; class Mammalia; order Artiodactyla; family Cervidae; genus Cervus; species Cervus canadensis. Next base: position 18,477,307 of record NC_057414.1, on the reverse strand, counting down.
TCACAACACTCCAAAGCAGGCGTTTTCCTTTTAACAGAATGCTGATTATTGAAGAATCCCCTTCTCACACTCAAGTATAGTTTTTTATATACCTGATTCCCACAGAGATGCCAAGCTCCTTCTAAAAAGTAATCTATTTTTCCCCCACAGTCTCCTCTTTTGGTTTCTTCCTTATTCTTTGTCTCTATTTGTCCTTTGTATTCTTCATGCCCTCACTACTAAGATGCCTTCAGAAGGAGAATTTAATTATATGATGTAATTGTTTCTTAGTCTGAGAAACATGTGTGGTTACTTAACCAAGAGTAGAACTCAGTTTACTGCTAGTGATGAAATAACCTGGGAAGGTGAAGTGGGGTGCATTATTTGAGTAGGCAATGAAAATCATTTCAGTGCTCAGAATTCATGCTACTTACACAGAAGTCAACATTTAGAGCCACTAGCACACATTTTTCAGTTTTCTTCCCAATCATGTAATCTCTTCCTTTTTTCTTATTGAGGTATACTTGACAAATGACAGTATAGTGGTTTCAGGAGTACAACGTAGAGATCTGATATTTGTATATGCTGCAAAGTGATCAGCAGAATAAGTCTAGTATATGTCCATCACCATAAATAATTGCAGTTGTGCATGTGATAAGATCTTTCAAGGAAGATTTATTCTCTTAACAACTTTCAGATATGCAATTCAGTATTACTAACTATAGTCACCATGCTGTGCATTGCAACCCCATGACTTTTATGGCTGGGAGTTTGTACCATTTGGCCCCCTTTACCTATTTCATCCACCTCCCTCCCACTGCCTCTGGCAACCACTAATAATCTTCTCTTTTGTGAAAGGCATGATTAGCATATCCTCCCATCCTGCCCCAACCTTTGCTACTCCACTCCTCTAGAAATAAGAGTATGAAGGTTCCCTGAGGCTGGAAAAAATCCATATGGGACATACTAAATACGTGTAGAAACTCTAATATTATATAATATTTGGGGTGAAATCTTTTGGCTTATTCAGTGCTTCTTGCAGCAAGTTAGATAAAACTTGGCACAATTAAGAAACACCTACTGTGGGGCCTAAGAGTGCTTTGCAGGCTACAAGAGAAAGAGAAAATGGCACAGCTAAGACAAGTTTAAAACTTTGACCAACCTATGTGTAAAAAGTCTTACTTATGTCAACCCTAAGCATCATCTACTGATATTTTAGTATGTCTTCTTCCTTAGTGAATGTAGCTTGATATAACAAAAATAATACATGCTTGCAGTCAGGGGATCTGTGTTCCTTATTATTTCTTTCCCTTGAAAGTGAAAGTTGCTCAGTTGTGTCCGACTCTTTGCGATCCTGTGGACTATACAGTCCATGGAATTCTGCAGGCCAGAATACTAGAATGGGTAGCCTTTCCCTTCTCCAGGGGATCTTCCCAACCCAGGGATTGAAGCCAGGTCTCCCACATTGCAGGAGGATTCTTAACCAGCTGAGCCACAAGGGAAGCCCAAGAATACTGGAGTGGGTAGCCTGTCCCTTCTCTAGCGTATCTTCCCAACCCAGGAATCAAACTGGGGTCTCCTGCATTGCAGGTGGATTCTTTACCAACTGAGCTATCAGGGAAGCATCTTTCCCTTACTTGGAAATTAAGGTTAATTAGTCACATAGCCTTGTTGGGTATCAGTTCTGTTAGTAAACTATGGATAAGATCAATACACACACTTCAAAGTTATTTAATAGGATCAAATGAGACTGTATATCAAATTAATTCTATAAAATATAACCATTCCATTCTCAATGAATTGTTTTTGTCTTTTATTCCCAGAGGGAAATATATTTTTTAAGATAATACTAGATCATTTTTTCAGAGTCTAAACAACTATTGTTCTTAGTCGCATTCAAGAGCTATGTCATAACTTTTTGACTCAAACCTTCATACTTTGTAGTCTCCGGCATGTATAAAACTGTATTTCAGACCCTGGTTTTCTACTTTATGCTACAGATTTGTTTTGGAAGCCTGGAGAAGGACAATTAGTTCATTTACTTCATTTTAGGCAAATGTGTGTGTATACACACACACAGACACACACACATATATACAAAGGCAAAAGGATCTTCAGAATATTCTAGAGAGAACTCATGTTTTTAAAGTATTTATATAGCGATGAAGGACTAAAGGCATAATAGCTTTTTAGAAATGAAATTGTTGGGATACATTTTCTTCCTAATAAAGTTTTATATAAGTTTCTTTATTTAACAAAAAAATGGATGTAGAGACCAAGAACTAGATGCAATTTCTTAATATAATTGCACTTGGCCATTGTTTGGAACAGAGATGGGGAAGATGATAGTCTTCTTTCCAACTGCCTTTAACGTATTGTTTATGGGAATAATAAATGGAGATTGTCTGTAATCTAATCTCATTAGTTAGTTGTGTAAGATGTCTTTGCTTTAAATAATTTGGTTTCTTGCTTGGTTTTTATCTTGGACAAATTTGATATGCTGATATACTGATAATTTATTCATTAAAGTCTATAAAATCTTCTAAAATAATAATACCGAATTTAGTCCTCTGGATTTTTCTTTTTGTTTCAAGTTGAGCAGAAAATGTGTTAACTCAGTATTATAACACTCTCTCTTTCTTCATGTGTTGAATTTGCTCTTACTTTAGGTGCATTGTGGATAACTGTGATCTTATATTTAATATTTTCACTTATCTGAGCCCTTTTATTTGCATACTGCTTGGGTTTTAATGTTAATCTGTAAGAGTTTGGTAGTAACCAAACACAGTCTTATAGACTGCCTATTCAATTATGGTTATTTTAATAATGATACTCAGCTTTACTGAATGAGGATGATCTGTTGGTATTTCATAAATTTTAACATAATGTAGGGACTGCCCATATGTCTTGTTAAAAGGATATTCTAAGTCTGTAGGTCTGGGATGGGGCTTGAGATTCTGCATTTCAAGCAAGACCTTAGGCAGTGTTGACTGTATTGGTCTATGAGGCCCTAGGGCATTTAATTAATCTGATGTTAAAGGGTTTTACTTTTCTTTTTCTTAATTTAAAAATTCTTTAGACATTGGTGTTAGAAAATGAAGGAGCATTTGAAATGAAATGATGTGAGTTCCCTTTCAGACTTTTCAGTTAACTTACTAATGGTTCTTTTGTATATGGACCTCTGAAAGCAGGTACTTTCATTTGTTATTTAACATCTGCCCTCCTTCCCCTGCCCTCCTTTTCACTGATCAGAGCTGATATTTTGTAGCAGACATACAAAAAAACAAAACTGACTGGACTCCCTCAGTAAGGGAGATAGGCTAGTTTATAATTACTCTTAATACATTATGGTAAGTGCTATATAAGCACTTTATCTACCACTCTTGGAAGATGGGGCATGAAAGAGGTTCAAAGATCAGTAGATCAATTACTACATTGGGACCAGCATCATGGAAGAGTGACATTGGGTTAGATCTTGAGGGCATTGCAACAAAGTCTATGCTTGCTATTTACTCAGTAAATATTTTGAAATGAAGGAAATAAGAAAGGAAAGGAGGGAAGAGTCAGTGAGTAAATGAAGAATGCTATCTTTCTTGAGAAAACAGAATAACGTACATTACTATTTAATAAGTTATCACGGGAACTTGCTGAAATGTATGGTAAATGTTGGAGAAGGAAATGGCAACCCACTCCAGTATTCTTGCCTAGAGAATCCTGTGGACACAGGAGCCTGGTGGGCTGCTGTCCATGGGGTCGCACAGAGTCGGGGAAACTGAAGCAACTTAGCATGCATGCATGCATTGGAGAAGGAATGGCAACCCACTCCAGTGTTCTTGCCTGGAGAATCCCAGGGACAGAGGAGCCTGGTGGGCTGCCATCTATGAGGTCGCACAGAGTCAGACATGATTCAGGCAACTTAGCAGCAGCAGCAGCAGCATGCATGGTAAATGTGGAAAGGAGCTAGAAGAGATTAAGAAGACAAAATGATGCCAAATCATGAGGGGCATTAATGGGCGTATTAATAATTTTGAACATTAAAAGATGCTCAACATCACTAATTATTAGAGAAATGCAAATCAAAACTATAATGAGGTATCTCCTCACAATGGTCAGAATGGCCATAATCAAAATCTCTTGTTGTTCAGTTACTAAAGTCACGTCTGACTCTTCGTGACCCCGTTGGCTTCAAAAACAATGGAATATTACTCAGCCATAAAAGGAGCAAAATAGCTCCATTTTGCAGCATCATGGATGGGTCTAGAGATTATTGTACTGAGTGAAGTAAGTCAGATACAGGAAGACAAATATCACGGGACATCAGTTATATATGGGATCTTAAAAAAGGATGCAAACAAAGTCAGTTACAAAACAGAAGTAGAATCACAGGTATAGAAAACACATTTATGGATAACAGGGGATGAGGGTGGGGAGGGATAAACTGTGAGACTGGAATTGACATATACGTACTACTGCATATAAAATAGACAACTAACTAATAAGAGCCTACTGTAGGGCTTCCCTTGTGGTCCAGTGATTAGGAATCTGCCTGCCAATGCAGAGGACACAGGTGTGACCCCTAGTTCGAGAAGATCCCACATGCTTCAGAGCAACTAAGCCCATACACCACAACCCCGGAAGCCTGCATGCCCTAGAAAAGCCACCTCAAAAAGAAGCCGTGAGCCGCAAGGAAGAGAGGCCCCTGCGCGCTGCCGCTAGGGGAAGCCTGCACACGGCAATGAAGACACAGCACAACCACGTATAAATGAGTAAATAAACCTTTCAAAACAGAAAAGGAGCTTACTGTATAGCACAGGGGACTTGACTCAATACTATGTGATGGCCTATATGGGAGAAGACTCTAAAGGTATGTGTCTAACTGACTCACTTGGCTGTACCCCTGAAACTAAGACATTATAAATCAAATATACCCAATAGTTTTTTTTTTAAAGAAAATAATTATTTTGAGAGGAAAGTGTCAATAATTTTATGAATAGTTGCTTCTCTTTGTTAGTGGGACAAATGGTCCATTCCCTGCTGGCTTATATGTGGATATCAGCTTCCCTCTGGGATCTCTCAGATTCCTCCTCCTCCTCCCATGGGGCCTGGGGCATGGCTTATCTTTCCAGTCACTGAGGTATATGCTAGCAGCAGCTTGACGCTGAGTAGGTGCTTCTGACCGATCCGCAGGCCTATAGGTTCCGGTTCTGTTTTTGTCTTCTTTCTTTCTTTTTTTTTTTAAACTGGTTAATGACTTAAAAATGTCTTCTGACTTCAAAGTAGATATAGGACAAAAGGCGAGAAGAAAGAAGACTGATGGTAGAGAAGCATTATTCTCAGACAGCAGACCAAAAAAAAAAAACAAAAAAACCCACATTACAATCTAATATTTTCATATTTCTTTTTAATAAGCAATTTAATGAAAATGGAAACTGTATTGCTACTTAATGGGGTATAAAATTTTTCTCATTTAAAATTATCTACTAGGCTATGAAAAGAGAAGTAGAATAAAATATTCTGGGTATTAAGGAAAAATGGAAGCACTTGTATCTGTCTTACCTATTTTAGGCATTTAATAAGCCTGTGTTTTATCCACAACTGTTCTTACTATCTTCATCTCCAACCCATATAGGAGGCAGGATTATGCATCAGTTAGTAGCAGAGACTCTGGAATCAGGCCTCTGTGTTTAATACTGTCAATTTCAGTATGGATTTGAGCAAGATAAGTAAACATATGTCCTTTTTTTTTTCTCACCTGCAAAATGAGATTAATGATAGCTTCTATACAATACACTTATTTTGAGAATCTAATGATATAATAGTATCTGATACATGTTAAATGTGCAGTTAGTATTATCTATTATTTAAAAAATAGGATCATTCTTTTGATCATAGTATTGATAAACACGATTTTGTGATTCTAACACGAACTTAGGTAGAATCCAGAATTTCTACTCTTGAGTTGAAGAACCTTGTTGAGCTGTTTTTGCAGCTCATTACTACTCTATAGAAGTGTTGGTTGTATAGATAATGTATGTGAATCAGCAGTTGCCTTCATCTTCCCTTCTAGTTTATTTTTTCTTAATATATACAGACAGAAATATAAAATTTTTGCCCCCCCCCCTTTTCCATGTTGCTCATAGGCAAGCCTGAGAGAAGACTGAGAGATACTGTTTTTTCCTCCATTCGCCAGTTAATTATTACTTTGGTTGTTTCCTGTTTGGCACTATTGTGAATAATGCTGCTATGAACCCTCAAACAGAAGTCTTTGATGCACACATATTCTCATTGTTCATGAGTAAATTCTGAAGTAAGATAGTTAGGTCATATGCTATGTTTAATTTTGTAAGAAACTGTCAAATTTTTTCTAAATTGAATGTATAGTTGCATGCCTACCAGTAGAGTGTATCAATGTACTCTACTCTACTGCCAATACTAGTTTGGTCAGTCTTAAATTTTACCTTTTCTAATCATGTATCTTCATCAAGCATAAAAATTTATTATTTGCACTTCTCTAAGGTTAATGATATTGAATAATTTTCATAGGCTTATTTTACATTTATACATCTTCTTTGAAATATCTATTTAAATATTTTGTTTTTTTATAAAAGTGTTTTATTTGTGTATTGGATTGTTTTCTAATTACTGAATATTAATAGTTATTTATATATTTATCCTAGGTAGAAGTTCTTTATCAGATGTATGTTTTGCAAATGATGCCTCCCACTTTGTGGCTTGGATTTTCATTTTCCTAGCTGTGACTTTCATAGAGAAAAAAAGGTCTTATTTTTTATTAAACCAGTTATAAATGTTCCTTTGATATTAAAACTTTTTTTGTCTATCTAAGAAATATTTGCTTAATCCAGGGTCATAAAGTGTTGCCTCTTTTGGCAAGGTTTGTGTTGTCTTTTAGACATTTTATATTTTTCGGCCCTTATACTTAGGTCTGTGGTCCACTTCATTGGGTTTTGTATAAAGTATGAATTGGTGAATTGGGAGGACCTTTTCTTCTATATTGATATTCAGTTGTTTCAGTTTCACCATAATTTATTTTTAACATAGTGATGATTGAGCTGAGAACTGACCGATGATGGTATAGAAGCATGCCCAGAGTAGTGCAGAAACACACCACTTCATCCATGGGCTCCTACATGGGAAGTCCATATGCAGCTCTATTGATTAGGGGTATGTTATGACTCCTTGCTCTTACACTGCAGTGCAACACTTAGGTACTCTGAAACTAGACTACGCAAAAAAGTTTGCCACTGACTACAGTGATGTTAGGCAACTTTTTTCAACTTCTGGGTCTCAATTTCTTCATCTGTAAAATTGGGAAAGCTCATATCTTTCTTCAATGCCTTATACATGTTACCTGTTCTTACCCGCTTCTTCTTCCTTCATCTTTTCTTCCACTAACATATTGTTTGAATCAAGGAAATGTTTTTTGCCCAATTCTCTTCTATACTACTGTAATGTAGTGCTCTGAGATCAGTTGTCCCATGCTGGGTTTTACTGTAATTATCTGTGTGTCTGAAACCTTTCTTTATAGAGCTAAAAGCTCCTTTTTTTTGTGAAAAGAATTTGTCTAATACTGATTTATTCTAATTTATCTAATAAAACATTGCATGCTGCTGTTCCTGCACTAATTACTTCACCTACATGCTATGGGCTAAAAAATAATAATAATAAGGTACAGTTCATTAAAAAATTCCACAAATAATAACAGCAATTACTATTTTAAATGTCGAATACTGATCAATATGCTACTAACATACTTACATGACCATACTTACACCACTATAGCAGTGATTTCCAAACTTATATGCCCCTTAGAATCATGTGAAAAAAATTTTTTAAAGAAATTCCAAAGCCCCAGGCTTGACTCCATAGCAATTAAAATGTCTGGAAATGGGACAAAGTATATTTTTACACTTTAAAATTACCTTCAATAAATAGACAAGTTTGGGAACCACTGCTTTAAGGCCAGTCCTTCATTATCAACCACAGATTTCAGATGAAGTAATTGTGTGTCTCTAAGAGAATAAAGCATTCTGACTCCAGGACCCCATGCAGTCAAACATTATGTTTTATTAATTGCAATTAAATTATGCATATATAAAATTATATATTCACATGCTCATAAAGTAAGCATATGTCATATATAAAGACAGATTGGAAATATATGAGAATTAATATAGAGAGAAGAAAAATTGGAAAACGTCATATCACTTTTTGGGGATGGTTGTTGATATTGTGGTTGGAGCATTTAAGAAACATTTTGAAGGTAAGTTGACATTTCGCCTGAGTTTGGGAAGAGAAGTAGTTATGCAGGTATAAAATTGGAGAAGTTTCTTTGATGGAAGATGTGGCAGCTTGGCTGAATGGTCTGAGGAATCAGACAGCATGAGAAGTCTGAAACTGACAAATAGTAAAAGGAGCTAGCAATAACCTGGAAAAAGCTGAGACATGGAGTCAGAGCTGAAAGGTGTTTCTAAGTCCCATTGGACTATCTTGTATTCCAAGTTCAGGGGTTTAAACTTGACCACTTATTAGCTTTGCTGAATTTAATTGAAGATTAATGTGGGTAGAGTCACCATTAATGCACATCATATGCTCATATCTACATTTATGTAATTTTGATTTTGAGCACATTGTAATAGATAGCAGTGAGTACCAGTTCTTCTCTTTAAATCTTGCAAAGAAATCCTAAGTTCTTTGCAGGCTGGAAACCACATTTCAGCCGTAATTGCCACATGCCACTGGCAGGAAGCACATTTCCCTGAATAGACTCCTATTTGCCAGTTCCAAAGATTAGCAATATAACTGAATGTCAAAATGCATCCTCCCATGCTCCTCCCTGCTGTTTTCATAATAGGAAAACCTAAAAGGAATGAAGCAGGTGATCTTACTTATCTAATTCTGGAACTCAGAAGCCTACAAGAATAAGCAGAGAGATGTTTCCAATATGACTATACATTTATTTATAACTACATAGAAGAGTAATTGTAAAATTTTCCTTCTAAATGTTTTTCTTCATATTCATATTCTTTGTGTTGGTTCAGACTTTCTTCACCTCTCCAGAGTCAGTGGCAGAGTTCCCTGACTTCAACACTTTACTCCTTCAGTGTTTCTTCCACATTGTCAAAAGAAGTGTTCGGTTTAAAATTTAAATTTGTCCATGTTCCACTTCTGAATCCGTCATTATCTGTCTAGCCATTATAGAATAAAGTCCAGCCTCCTTAGATGGTTTGCAAGGACCATCACTGCCTGTTTCTTCAGTTCAGTTCAGTTGCTCAGTGGTGTCTGACTCTTTGCGACCCCATGAGCTGCAGCACGCCAGGCCTCCCTGTCCAACACCAACTCCTGGAGCCTACCCAAACTCATGTCCATTGAGTCGGTGATGCCACCCAACCATCTCATCTTCTGCTGTCCCCTTCTCCTCCTGCCCTCAATCTTTCCCATCATCAGGGTCTTTTCAAATGAGTTAGCTCTTCGCATCAGGTGGCCAAAGTATTGGAGTTTCAGCTTCAACATCAGTCCTTCCAATGAACACCCAGGACTGATCTCCCTTAGAACTGACTGGTTGGATCTCCTTGCAGTCCAAGGGACTCTCAAGAGTCTTCTCCAACACCACAGTTCAAAAGCATCAATTCTTCGGTGCTCAGCTTTCTTTATAGTCCAACTCTCACATCCATACATGGCCACTGGAAAAACCATAGCCTTGACTAGATGGACCTTTGTTGGCAAAGTAATGGCTCTGCTTTTTAATATGCTGTCTAGGTCGGTCATAACTTTCCTTCCAAGGAGTAAGCATCTTTTAATTTCATGGCTGCAATCACCATCTGCAGTGATTTTGGAGCCTCCCAAAATAAAGTCTCTCACTGTTTCCCCATCTATTTGCCATGAAGTGATGGGACCAGATGCCATGATCTTCGTTTTCTGGATGTTGAGCTTTAAGCCAACTTTTTCACTCTCCTCTTTCACTTTCATCAAGAGGCTCTTTAGCTCCTCTTCACTTTCTGCCGTAAGAATAGTGTCATCTGCATATCTGAGGTTATTGATATTTCTCCCAGCAATCTTGATTCCAGCTTGTGCTTCCTCCAGCCCAGCGTTTCTCATGATGTACTCTGCATATAAGTTAAATAAGCAGGGTGACAATATACAGCCTTGATATACTCCTTTTCCTATTTGGAACCAGTCTGTTGGTCCATGTCCAGTTCTAACTGTTGTTTCCTGACCTGCTATTTCTTCATTGACATCAAACCCTGAATCATGGAAGTCTTGCATTTCTTGTAATTTTCCATACCTTATCTCTGCTTTTCTTCAGATGTTTTTCTTTGTGTTTTCACCCTTTTTTGTTCCCTTTGTTAAGTCTTAGTTTTTAAAAGTTTTATTGAAACATACATGACATAGTATAAAACTAATCTATTTGATTTGAAATATTCAGGGGTTTCATTTTATTCACATACTTCTACAGCTATCACCAGAATCAAATTTTAAAACATTTTAATCAACACAAAAAGATACATATGCCCATTAATAGTTACTGTATATTCTCCTTCACCCCTTGCTAGGGGAATGTGCTAGTTAGATTTCAGTCTCTAGATTTTCACATTTTGAACAAGTCATACAAATAGAATCATATAATACTTGGTATTTCATACCTGGCTTCTTTGACTTTGTATGTTTTCAGGTTTCATTCATTTTGGAGAATATCTAGTTATCAAATGATAGCCTTCCCCCATTTTGATATTATGAATAATACTGAGTCAAAAAGATTTGGTTCTTTTTCTTTTATCCAGTATGAAAATCTCTGTATTCTGGTTGAATTGTTTTATCCATTCACACGTAGTGTTATTATGTATATGTTTGAATTTAAGTGTGTGTCACCTTTCTTTTTATTTTCTGTGCCTCATGACTATTTTGTTATTGCTGTGCTTATTTTATTGCCTCCTTTTGTATAATGTAATATCTTCTAATGTGATAGTTTAATTCCTTTTTATTAACTATGTTTTTTGAGCTGTGTTTCTAATGCTTCTTCTAGGGCTGACAATACACATCAAATTATCAGTATCTACTTTGGATTCATATTAACTTATTTCCAGTGAAGGACAGAAAACTTACACCTATATAGCTTCATTTTCTCCACACACACTCTTCTCTATTATTTTTATTCATATTTTAACTATGTATGCCTTTTGTCTTTAAAGAAGTTGAGAGAATAAAGTAAAGCAATTAAAGAATTTTAAAACACATTTTATTAGCCTTTTTATTTGAGATTTCAGCTTCTCTTTATTTTCACTATTCCTGTGAATTTAAGTTACCAAAGTTATCATTTTATTACTACAGTTCAGCTTTGTTTCCACTTCTCTTATATGCTATTATTGTCAAATATACTACATTTCTATTTGTTACATGACCAACAATGCAATTTATGTATCTATATATCTATATCTATACCTATATGTATATCTGTATCTACATTCCTCTCTTTTGGGCTTCCCTGGTAGCTCAGGTGGTAGAAATCTGCCTACCTGAAATGTAGGAGATTCAGGTTCAGTCTCTGGGTCAGCAGATCTCCTAGAGAAGGAAGTGGAAACCCACTCCAGTATTCTTACCTGGAGAATTTCATGGATAGAGGAGCCTGGCTGGCTACTGTTCATGGTGTCACAAAGAGTTGGACACGACTGAGCTACTAACACACACACATTAAATATACACAAATATGTGTGTGTGTGTATGTATAATGTATATATGTTTGTTTGTGCGTGTGTACATTAGTTTCCTCTGCTATTGGAAAGTAGAGCATTTATATGAAACTTTTCCTAAGCTGATATGGAATAATGTGAAAAAGCAGTTGCCTTAGGACACATCTTGTCAATGGATGCACAAAATGAGTAGAGATAAAACATTCACATTTCTTTCAGTTTGGAAAAGCATATACTAACGTAGGTCTTTCATAAAAGCAAAGTGGCATAAAGTGAGATTCTGAAAAGCAAGGGATACCTGTATAGTTTATGCAATTGTTTATAATTAGTTAAAAGAAGAAAAAAAAAAAGAGATGGAAATGTACTCTTTTATAATCACTAATTACCTTTTCAATGCTCCTTGTTTTTCCCATGTGTATTTGAATCTTCCATCACTTGCTTTAGGTCTAAAAAAACTAACTTGAGGGTTTCAGACCTACTAGCTCAAATAAAGAATTCTTCAAATTCTTTTTTCCCCCTTTATCTAGGAATATTCATATTTTATCTTCCTTTTTTAAAGATAGGTTTACTGTGTATAGAATTCTTGGGTGACTTTTTCTCCTTCACTCTTTGCGATACATCATCACACTGCCTTCTGGTCTTCATTGTTTGTTAATACAGTGTTGAGCTCACTCATGATTTTTTTTCCATTGAGTTATTGTACTTTTGACTCTGTAATTTTCATCTTATTCTTTTGAATAATTCCAGTCTCATCATTGCTGTTTTTTATTTGATAAGGCATTGTTATCATATCTTCATTTAATTATTTAAGCATTGTTTCCTTTATTTCTTCCAACATGTTTTATAATAACTCTTTTGAATTCTTCATTTTGTGCCCATTGTCTGGGCAGCCTCAAAGACAATTCCTATTGCCTTTTTTAAACCTGTGTATGAGATATACATTCTTTTTTATTTGCATGTTGTACAATTTTATTGTTGAAAATTGATATTTTAGATAATATATTGTACTGAATCTCATTATTGATTCTCTGCCTCTCCTGAGACTTGCTGTTATTGTTTGCTTGTTCATTATTTCTTTATTTAGTGATTTCACTAAACTAAATCTATGAAGCCTATTTCTTCCTTCACTGTATAGCCTTAGATGGTCCTGCTCAGATTTTCCTTTCAGATTGATTACCCAGGAGCCCCTCCTGGTTTAGCATAATGAACTTGTTGGTTAAAGATGTTCACCCTTACTGTTGAACCTTCAAACGGTGTAAATAAGCTGTGTTCATAGCTCAAGGAATTTAAATTTGACTTACTCATCCAGGAACTAGTACCTTGAAAGTTTCCTTTTTACTTCATCTGAATAGGTCACAGCCTTTAGCATGGACATAGTTTTCCATTCTTCCATATCATCAGTGTTGATTATGATTTATTCATTAACCTTGCTTCCTGGGAGTTTTCCTGGGTCAGAGGGGCTTGTAGTTTTTTGGGTTTTTTTTTAGTGTTTGGTCAGAAGTTGTACCTAAGCCCTTTGTGCTTTTGAGGCTTCTGCCCTTGGCTGATGAATCTGCTTGTGACTGAGGAAACACTTCCAATCTGTCTGTGTTTTTCTCTAATTGATGCTGAGTGAGTGTAGCCTAGTACATGTGTATACAGTCTTGACACCTAGAACTCTGAGTAATCCCAGGAGGACTCTTCAGACTGTCTCTTTCCCCAGATTTCTTCGTGAAACTTCTGGGTGCTCTGTGGTTTCCGTTTTCCTCAGGGGTAACAGGAGGTTACCACTTTCTTTTTAAACCCCTTCCTTGTTTTCTACAATGACCTCAGGCATGACATTATTTTAGCTCCCTTCTAAAATCAGCCCTTTTAGGCATACTACAGAACTCATGGTCATTAAGGCCTGCTTTTCCCCTTGGGCAGAAATGGTGTGCCCCTGCCCCTGGGCTGAAGGGGAGACAGCTGCCCATTTCTCCCTGATTGACATGCTCTACAAGTGGGCATGACTGAGAACAGTTAGCCTTTGGTCCTCTTGGCTTGCTCCTCCCTGGGAAGAACCTCCGCATTGTGAGCTAAGATGGGGGTTTAGGGAGGATCAAGCCCCAGCATTCTCTTTTTGTTATACTCAAAATAGAGCTTTCATCATCAGTCCTACAGGCTGATGAGAAACACTGTTTGCCTGTTCCTGACAGGGTGAAACCATAGTCATAGACTTAGCGTAGGGGAGAGGGAACTCTGTCTTCTTGGCTTTACTCTCCTAGAGTAGCACACTTAAGAGTTTCCATCACACAGAGATAGAGACTATTACAAGAGGGTGATTCAATTGCCTTGGACGTCGTTATTCTGAACAAGATTTAGTCAGTTTTTAAAATATTTGTTAGTTTTCTATACACCATTATTGACCTTAAATGGCTTTTTAAAGAATATTTTTCATCTATCAAATGATTATTTCATTGAAGATGTCGCAGGGCTTTTCACACCACCATTCTGGAAAACTTGGTCAATTCTTACTCATTTTTAAAACTAGCACTCAGGTGTTATTTTCTCCTGAATCCCTAGGTTGAGATATAGAGCCATTCTGTCTTCCTACATTATATTAAAAGTCTTTTTTTTTTTTTTTAATGTTTGTATTCTCAAGTTCTAAGCTCCTCAATTTTTTTCCTATTCATCTATCTCACCAACCCTTACTCAGCCTCCAAAATGCAGTCAAGTTCCATACTCATTAGCACTCTCTCCTCTTTCTTGGCTCTCAGGTCTGGAGACACTCCTCTATGCTTAATGAGCCATATAAATATATACACATATGTATATTGCAGTGCTTACTAAATTACATTTAAATTATATATTTCTTTCACCTTACCAATATCTGTTAATTTTTCAATTACATTTTATTTTGTGTCTGTAGTAACTCACTAAGCGCCAAACACACCATAAATATTGATGAGCTAATCCAACACAAGCATTTTGAGAGCAAACCCTGTGCCAAATACTGTGCAAAGTATTGGAGGGAATCAGGTGTATACTAACAGATGCTATACCTTATCGACATGTAGCATGTGACCTAGTAGATGAAACAGTATTGAGCAAAGAGTTAAACAAATGGATTTAACAAATGAGAAGTACTGAGACAAACCTGTACCCAGTGTCCAGGGAGTTAATAGTGTTATCTGTTGTCCTTTGAGTTTTGATGCGGAAGTGATGACTGAGATGAAATAAAAAAGCAAATGCTATTTGACTAGAAGAGTTCAAAGCGGAGGGCTATGCATGTCAGCCACCCAGAAGTAGAGTGAGCACGGAACTCCAGGAGCTGTGAGCTTACTGTGAGTGTCACAGCCAAGGTGAAGGAGGGCAGAGAGAGAGAGAGAGATAGAGCAGTAGGTAGAAAAGAGATTGAACAGCGTGGGGAGGGGGTGCCAACCCTGTGCAGTCAAAAATCCACTTATAACTTTACAGTCAACCCTCCATTATCTGGATTTCAATATCACTGATTCAGACAACTGCAGACCCTATAGTACTGTAGTACGTATTATTGGAAAAAATCCAAGTATAAGTAGACCTGCACAGATTCATATCTGTGCCGTTCAAAAGTCAACTGTACTGAGAATGTGGGCTTTTAGGGTATGTTCAGGATTTTGTCTTTAATTCTAGAAGAGTGGTGAACAAACTATAGCCAATTCTATGCAATCAAGTTCCATACTCATTAGCACTCTGTCCTCTTTCTTGGCTCTCAGGTCTGGAGACACTCCTCTATGCTTAATGCTGTGGGCACTTAATGCTATAGTGCTATAGGCAGTTCTATTGCCATTACATATTCTTGTATAGCCTGAATGTTAGAAATGGGTTTTGTGTTTTTACACAATTTTAAAAAATAAAAAGCAGAATAATATTTCACTAGGGGTAAACATTATATGAAACTTAACTTCAGTGTCCAGAAATCACCTTGTATTAGAATACAGCTATACTCATTTGTTTATTTACTGTCTATGGCTGCTTTTGCTACCAGGACAGAGTTAAGTAGTTGTGAAGTAGTCTTCAAAGTGTCTGGCCCTTTATAGAAATAAGTTTGTCAACCCTAATTCCACAGCAGTAGAACATATTGAAATGTTTTCATCACAATATTCAAAGGGCACAGGGAGCTGCTCAATGTCATGTGGCAGCTTGGATGGGAGGGGAGTTTGGGAGAGAATGTATACATGTGTATGGATGGCTGAGTCCTTTTGCTCTCCACCTGAAACTATCACAACATTGTTAATTGGCTATACTCCAATATAAAATTAAAAGTTTATTAAAAAAAACACATTTACAGGGCAAATAATCACAGAGATGTATTTTGTTTTCAGAGAGAGGACAACTTAGAGGAAGGAAAACCAGTTCAAAGATGAGTCAGGAGTCCCCAGAACCTTCGCAGGGTTGCATGACTTTATAGTAAGACTCGTGAGACTCAGCATCTAGTCATACTCATGACTGTGGTTTTCTTACAGCCAAGAGATACAGAGCGAGATAAGTAAGCAAAGGGGAAAAGGGCGTAAAGGCAAAACCTGAGAACACAAAGCAATAGATTCCAAGAGTTCTCTTTTAGTGAAGTCACATAGACGTGCTTCCTTCCTGCCATTAAGTGTGACAATACAGGTGAAATGTTTTCTGTTGGAGATGCTTGCCTGAATCTGGGAGTCCTAGGTTTTTACTGGGGGCTAGACGCATAGACATGTGCACCTCTGACTAATACATACAGTGACTCCAAACTCCCAGAAGGAAAGCAGGTTTTCAGCACAATCCATACTGTTTGCACAAAGAGTACGGCTCACTGAGCCACTCTTAATAGTGAGTGGTGAAAACCTTACCAAAATCCAATTTCCAACCTATTAGGCAGATGTTTGTAAGTTTAGCAATTTCAATCTTGCCCATGTAAGTATTTTTCTACACATGAGGTTACTGAAGCAATCCAGATGGAAATGGTAGTAATGTGGACTGAGAAGCTAAAGTGTAAATGAGAGAATGGACAGAGTTGAAAGATACAGAGAAAGTGATATGTAGATGACTCAGCCATAACCTGAATGTGGTAGGTAAAGGGCAAGGAGATACCAAGGATTATGCAGGAATCAGGCTTATGAGCAAATGCTGATAAACTGATCTCTTCCACAGTTCCATAGTAATTCCAGTTGAAGAATAAATTGAGAAGATGGAGGAAGTGTCTCATATGATCAATTTGGTCATGTCACATTTCAAGAAGTGCTGAAATTTTATATATGTATATAAATATATCTTTAGTTTCAATATGCATATATGTATACATATATATGTAAGTATACAAATATCACTTAAAGGTTTCCCTGAAAATACTATTAAAATGATACTTTTCATCTTTATGGTTTGAACCAATTAAAAATATTACAGCTATCAGAAGAATGGAATCTAAAACATGCTTATTCCAGGATTAGAAGGTGGGATTGTGGCTACCAAAAGCCATATCTGAAACCTTTATTACTGCCCTCACTCACCCCAGGCCACTTAAGTCACACCTGCATAAGAGAAATTGATATGTGAGGCAGATATTAGGCAAGCTACAATGCAAACCACATCTTCATGTATAAGATCCCAAGAACAGGGCAAGACTCCACAATTGTTTGCAAAAATTGTGCCCTGGGCCCTGCATTTCTTAAAGCAGAACAGTCACAAGAGAGAAAGATTTTTAAAAGGCTATAAAAGGACAACCCTTTGAATATTAAAAAAAAGAAAAAAGAACTCATGAGTTGTTAGAAATTTGAAAGTTCATCATTCATAAAATCCACGCCTCCCCAGTTCCCTGAGTGAAAAACAGTGGAGAGAAGATTGTGGAGACTACTTCTTATGTATTCTTGACTCTTCTGGAACTACACACACAGATTTAGTTTATTTTCTATTTACAGACATAGCGCAAAGCATTTCTAAAATATATCTTTCTCTTCACTAACACCAGTGGTCATACTGGGTTAATCTAAGCAGCTACATTTATGAAACATTTTGAGTAACATTTTGATGTTGAGGTTACCTCAGTTGGGAATATAAGGGATTTATACTATTGTTAAGCATAAGTTAGAATGGGCATATTCTAGTAGGGCATGCCGAGGGAATCATGGTCCTCAGTGAAAGCCACACTGTGTACTCCTCAGAGACAGTGGTTCTTTTTTTTTTTTTTTTTTCCATTAATTTTTATTAGTTGGAGGCCAACCATTTCAAAACATTGCAGTGGGTTTTGTCATACATTGACATGAATCAGCCATGGATTTACATGTATTCCCCATCCCGATCCCCCCTCCCACCTCCCTCTCCACCCGATTCCTCTGGGTCTTCCCAGTGCAACAGGCCTGGGCACTTGTCTCATGCATCCCACCTGGGCTGGTGATCTGTTTCACTATAGATAATGTTCATGCTGTTCTCTCGAAACATCCCACCCTCGCCTTCTCCCACAGAGTCCAAAAGTCTGTTCTGTACATCTGTGTCTCTTTTTCTGTTTTGCATATAGGGTTATCATTACCATCTTTCTAAATTCCATATATATGTGTTAGTATGCTGTAATGGTCTTTATCTTTCTGGCTTACTTCACTCTGAATAATGGGCTCCAGTTTCATCCATCTCATTAGAACTGGTTCAAATGAATTCTTTGTAATGGCTGAGTAATATTCCATGGTGTATATGTACCACAGCTTCCTTATCCATTCGTCTGCTGATGGGCATCTAGGTTGCTTCCATGTCCTGGCTATTATAAACAGTGCTGCGATGAACATTGGGGTGCACGTGTCTCTTTCAGATCTGGTTTCCTCAGTGTGTATACCCAGAAGTGGTATTGTGGGCCAAAGAACTAAACAGACATTTCTCCAAAGAAGACATACAGATGGCTAACAAACACATGAAAAGATGCTCAACATCACTCATTATCAGAGAAATGCAAATCAAAACCACAATGAGGTACCATTACACGCCAGTCAGGATGGCTGCTATCCAAAAGTCTACAAGCAATAAATGCTGGAGAGGGTGTGGAGAAAAGGGATCCCTCTTACACTGTTGGTGGGAATGCAAACTAGTACAGCCGCTATGGAGAACAGTGTGGAGATTTCTTAAACTGGAAATAGAGACAGTGGTTCTTAATAATAGATTGGAATTGAAATTTGTGCACAGATATTTCAAAACACTGAAGCCCATGCTAAGACACTTGAGATGCTGCCCCAGGTGGTTTGGGTGGGAGAGCAGTTATTTTCATACAGTCACATTATTCTCAGGATTCATGATTTAAATGTGTATAAACGATTAGAATCTTTGGAAATAATCAGAATATCCTTTTCAATTCTCTAAGAGAGATTAAGTTTCTCTTCTTTTATCTTTAAGATGAGCTTAATGTAGCCCTACTTTGTATTTCAAATGTCCACCCTGAGCTATTTGGCTAGATTACTGGGTTGAGTAGGTGAATGAATGGATGCATAATGGATGGTAGATGAGGAGAGAAGTGGATGAAGGCAGAGATGGATAAGTGGATGGATATATGAGTAGGTATATGGAGGCATGAATAGATAATAGGATAAGGGTGTGCAAGTGAAGGGATAAATGATGAGTGGATGAGTTGACTAGTGACTGAACTGAATGAGCTGAGTGAATGAACGAGCCATCAGTTCAGTTCAGTTCAGTCGCTCAGTCATGTCTGACTCTTTGCGACCCCATGAATCCCAGCACGCCAGGCCTCCCTGTCCATCACCAACTCCCGGAGTTTACTCAAACTCATATCCATCGAGTCGGTGATGCCATCCAGCCCGTGGGGGATACCTAAAGAAGAGGAAAAGTAAACCTTATAACATCTCTACGCAATGCTTAATTTACCAGATTGCCCAGAAAAAATTTTCCACGTTCTGTAAAAATATGTTATTTAGAAGAGCTTTATTCATTCATTCTCCAGGTGTGAGTTTCTCAGAATTTCTCTTAGCCCCTGGAGGCTAAGTAGATAAAGCTAGTGATAGCTGCAAGACAGTGAAATACACATTTTGACCCTCATTTTGACAGCTACAATTAAAGTCATGTAACCTCTCTACATGTGAGGATAGACCAGTGACATATGAGTATGGCAAACAGGAAATGTAAGCAGTTCTTTTATTGTCTATAGAGAAGCAATACAGTTAATGAATTGGGCTACAAAGACCCGGTTTGCTGAAACCAAAGTGACAGCTCTACCAGAAAATTATTCCAAAGGCCACTCAAAAAAATTGTACATCAACATTTTTGCACTCGTTACCTGATGTAAGCTTTAGAACAACCTACTTTAGCACTATTTTACTAAGAAGGAAATCCCACAGAGGGATTAGAGTCATTATTTTTGTCAGGTTGTTTGTATTGAATAGCTCTAAATTTTTAAGACTGTGACATTCTTCACATAAAAATTTGATTAATCAAGACATTGATTTGAAAGTTTCTTGTTTTCTTTTTGTGTTATATATTCTGGTTTCATGAAATACTCACATGAAAAATCTAGTTTGTATTTCAGCATTTTTGTTCTTGGTCAAATAGAGTGAAGGAGTTTAATGTGCCATTACAGTTTACTGTTATTTGAGATTCAATGAAGCCCTGAACAGCATAATAATTTGGGAGAAATCTGTCCATTATCTTACATAACCTCAGATCAATAGTCTTAATTGCACGAAGGTTTTGGAATCAAGCATCTGAGTTCAGTTCAGTTCAGTCGCTCAGTTGTGTCCACTCACTTTGCAACCCCATGGACTGCAGCACACCAGGCCTCCCTGTCCATCACCAACTCCAAGAGTTTACTCAAACTCATGCCCATTGAGTCAGTGATGCCATCCAACCATCTCATCCTCTGTTGTCCCCTTCTCCTCTTGCCTTCAATCTTTCCCAGCATGATTGTCTTTTCAAATGAGTCAGCTCTTCGCATCAGGTGGCCCGTTGGAGTTTCAACTTCAACATCAGTCCTTCCAATGAATATCAGGACTGATTTCCTTTAGGATGGACTGGTTGGATCTCCTTGCAGTCCAAAGGACTCAAGAGTCTTCTCTAGCACCACAGTTCAAAAGCATCAATTCTTTGGTACTCAGCTTTCTTTCTTTTTTTTTTTTTTTTGGTATATATATATATATATATTTTTGTCATTTTTTTTTCAGTGGGTTTTGTCATACATTGATATGAATCAGCCATAGATTTACACGTATTCCCCATCCCGATCCCCCCTCCCACCTCCCTCTCCACCCGATTCCTCTGGGTCTTCCCACTGCACCAGGCCCGAGCACTTGTCTCATGCATCCCACCTGGGCTGGTGATCTGTTTCATAGCAAATGAAGAAACAGACAAAGGATTAATCTCAAAAATATACAAGCAACTCCTGAAGCTCAATTCCAGAAAAATAAATGACCCAATCAAAAAATGGGCCAAAGAACTAAACAGACATTTCTCCAAAGAAGACATACAGATGGCTAACAAACACATGAAAAGATGCTCAACATCACTCATTATCAGAGAAATGCAAATCAGCTTTCTTTATAGTCCAACTCTCATATCCATACATGACTACTGGAAAAACCATAGCCTTGACTAGATGGACCTTTGTGGGCAAAGTAATGTCTCTGCTCTTTAATATGCTGTCTAGGCTGTTCATAACTTTTCTTCCAAGCAGCAAGTGTCTTAATTTCATGGCTGCAATCACCATTTGCAGTGATTTTGGAGCCCCCCCAAAATAAAGTCTGTCACTGTTTCCATTGCTTCCCCATCTATCTGCCATGAAGTGATGGGGCCAGATGCCATGATCTTAGTTTTCTGAATGTTGAGTTTTAAGGCAACTTTTTCACTCTCCTCTTTCACTTTCATCAAGCAGCTCTTTAGTTCCTTTTCACTTTCTGCCATAAGGGTGGTGTCATCTGCATATCTGAGGTTATTGATATGTCTTCAGGCAATCTTGATTCCAGCTTGTGCTTCATCCAGCCCAGCATTTCACAGGATATACTCTGCATATAAGTTAAATAAGCAGGGTGACAATATACAGCCTTGAGGTATTCCTTTCCCGATTTGGAACCAGTCTGTTGTTTCATGTCCAGTTCTAACTGTTGTTTCGCGTCCTGCATACAGGTTTCTCAGGAGGCAGGTCAGGTGGTCTGGTATTCCCATCTCTTTAAGAATTTTCCACAGTTTATTCTGATCTACACAGTCAAGGGCTTTGGCATAGTCAATAAAGCAGATAAATCGGAATACCTACCAACAAATTCTACTAAGGCACATTTGGACCACAAAGGTTTGTAAAGCCTCCTTAAGGTTTTCTTGCCTCCTTTGCTGAATTGTTATAAAAACAATACTTACAGAGCTTTGCAAAGTTTAGCCAAATAATATTTAAGTATCAGCACAACTCTTAGCATATAGTAAATACTCCATAACTTTTCATTGGTATTATTTTTCCCATTTTGCATATGAAAAAATTGAAGATTTGAGAAAATAAGGGTATTGATGGTAATCTTAAATAGAAAAGGAAAGACAAGACACAAGTATTTTATGTTTGAGGACTCTTATTAATACCCTTAATTATAAACATTTAATAATAAAGACTGGATAAAGGATTTTATGTGACTGTTCATGTATATGTGTACTTAGGAGCCAGTTGTACTTTATTTTCACTGGTGATTTTAGCCATTATCCTAATTTGCTCAGTAAAATCTATTTAAAATTAAGAAAATAAAATTTGTATTATTAGATATCAGAAAATTTTCAGTCAGCTTTCCCCATCCAGTAGTACAGTTTGGAAGATAATGTTTTTGGAGCATGGAAAAAAAACCTACCCCCTTCTTGCCATTCAAAATTGAATACATATATTTCAGAATTGAAATACCCCACCCAAACCTACACCATTCTCTATTGTAACACATATCCTGTTTCATATGGGAAGTAATCACTAGTTTATGCCTGACATCTCCCATATAGTACCCATTCTTGGAGGGCATAGTCTGTATCTTACATGTCTTCATATTCTTTATAATTTGCATATTGACCAGCACAGGATAGATAACTGATAAATATTTGTGGAACCACATTGAATTTATTTGAATACAAGTGGAGAAGAAAATGGCAACCCACTCCAGTATTCTTGCCTAGAGAATCCTGTGGATGGAGGAGCCTGGTGGGCTGCTGTCCATAGGGTAGCACAGAGTTAGACACAACTGAAGCAACTTGGCATGCATGCATGCGTTGGAGAAGGAAATGGCAACCCACTCCAGTGTTCTTGCCTGGAGAATCCCAGGGACAGAGGAGCCTGGTGGGCTGCCGTCTATAGGGTCACACAGAGTCGGACACGACTGAAGTGACTTAGAAGCAGCAGCAGCATCATTTTGTTAACAATTTGGCAGTTGTACTGATAACTGAGATTGGGGAGAATTTTAGATCTGCTAATAAGATGACTAAATATTAAATAATATGGTAGCTTAATTTAAAAATGAAGAAATCTCTGTTTAATCATAATATAAATTCTTGTTATTATCTTTTTCTTTTGTTGAATACCAACTATATGTCTTGCTCACATTTAAAAGTGTTTCCAATCCTTACAAAGACTGTCTAAGTCATGTTATAGTGTAAAGATAATGCTTCGATTAGCACATTTTTTTGGAGAGACTATTACCAGGCACTTTTCCGGGTGCTTATATGGTTCATCAGTGAACAAAAGCTTCTTACTTGGTAGACCTCAAGTAGTTATGACAGGCAATACCCAATAAATGGAAATAGTAATTTATATAGTATATTAGGAGGTTAAGTGGTACAGGAAAAATAAAAAGTAGAGAGAAATAGAGGATGAGGAATTTCAAATGGGAAGTAAAGTAGTCTGCAGTGTTAAAAGTCTAAAATCAACTCTTTAAGCAGGTAACACTAGAGCCAAGAATTAAAAGAGGGGAAGAATTTGAGACAGATAAGAGTGGGCTTTGGAATCATAAAAATCTGAGTTTGAATTTATTACTTCTATGTATTATCTGTATAGTTTGCTGGATCTTCACAAACTTTTTTGCACCTCCAATAAAACCAGAAAAGACTTATTTGTTCATCTTTTTACATATTAAATATATGTGTAAATTATTTAGAACTTGCTTGAATTACATATACTGGGCACTATTTAATGTGTGTTTAAAAAGTAGAAGGTGCTAAAAAACATGAATCATATTATATATAGTTGCATGATATATAGAATAGATATACAGATATTGCCATAGGTTACAAAGTTCTTTGTTTCATTCCAGGGTGCATAACACACTTCTAAGACTTTAGGTATTCCCTAGAGTGTAGCTTACCCTGGGTAACTGCCAAATCCTGTGTCTTCCGGTTCCACTTTTAAATTCAAGTGAAAAGAACAAAAGAGATCTGTTGGGAAAGAGGCCTTGGAAATCCATTGAAAATCCCTAGTAAAATGCATTAAAGTGAGTTTAGAGGGAAAGAGGTACACATCTTAAAGAGTAGGAAATTTGACAAGCTGGTTTGTAGACATGTCAGTACCTGCTGCTTTCAACAGAATTCACTTGGTGGAATAAACATTTTGAAAGGATGTTTGGAACAAGTATGCAGAGCAGCTGCCGTACTTTGGCAGTGACAAAATTACACAGTTCGCTTCATCCAGCCTTCAGATGGCAAGAAGGCTCGCACAAATGGAGGGGACTCTGACATTCAGGCAGCTTCTCGAAGGAAAAAAAACCTATTCAAAATATTTACCACTGACTTAATCCTGACACCTACAAAATTCTGTGCTGGATTTATTCACTGTCCCTTCAGCAGTCTTGTCAGTAATCTTAATAAAGCATCAATTCCTGTGTCTGTTAGAAGGTAGTGCAGCCATGGCCATTAACTGCCAAAATAAGAGATTTACGTGATAGACTGAAAAGGCCCCTAGAGGACCATTCTTTGGACTGTTAAAATGAGAACCAGAAATCCTCAAAATGGTCAACTAAATAGAGAGTTCTTGTAAACACTGAGGCTCTTCAGACACAAATCATTAAAAAAAAAAAATAATAAGTGCTTGGAGAAAGGTAAGAAACCTGTTATGTTAGTACAGTATGTGGTGTCAGGGTCAAATTTACTCATTTGCACATTTGTTCATCCAATATTTATTATGTATCCACCAGGTACCCAGCACAATTTTAATAGTTATCTGTTTAGCAAATTGGAAGCAGTTAGCAAAATGGAAGCAGTTCCTATTGTAAGACAATAATTGGAAAATAACTTTTGTCTCCTACATCTTGGCCATTCTCCTGGAATTGTATATCCCTTCCACCCCCACCCCCCTCCACACACACAGCTGTCATTCAGCAATAAATGACTAAAACTTTTTGTAGCAAAATGGCTCTGCATGACCATCTGATGACTTTGCATATTTCCCCAAAAGGCTAATTTGAGTGTAACCCAGGTCTTGGTGGAATGCCCTGTGATCCTCCATGGAACACAGAAGTATAGGTTGTCTTGTTAGAAGCTGTTGAAAGACTACTCTTCATTTCCCTTCATGCCTCGCAGGAGACTCCAAAAGGCATAACATCCTGTCTGCCTTCCTGAGACCAGTGAGGCATAAGTCTTTCCATATCAAACCTATCCCCCTCCTTTGGGTAAAGCTGAAAGCTATAAAACTGCTTTCTTGTAGCTTAGAGGTGAATCACAGTGGCAGAGAGAACCACCGCCTGTGTTGTCTGTCACATGGCAACTGTGGTTTGATGTCCTCCACTGATACTGACGATGTGGACTGCCAATGCCATGCTGATCTTCCTTATGCTTTGCATATGAATAATAAACTGTCCAGAGTGATTTGGGCTCATGTCTCTTTCCTGGCTGAGTCTGTGGGAGAGTGGCAAACCACTTAGGAGCTGCCACAGTGCTGCTGCTTACAGACTGTTTGATTGCTGGATACCTGTCAAGCAGAAAGCTCCCAGAACCCTGCTCCTGCACCAAGGGTAGAGTCATATTTACTGGTTCATGTCTGTGCCAGAGCAATCATTTTGTATTTTGAATATCACAACTAGTGAAAGTAATAGAAAGGAAAATATAATATTTCACAAGAGAAGATTTAAAAAGATACTACAGTTATGCTTAAATGTTCAGAAATGTATCTCTCTGATGAGTAATAGCACCTCAACCAGAATCTAAGGGATGAGAAGGACTTGATCAGGGGAAATAAGGTAGTGGAAAATGTTCTATGATTCCAGGCACAAAGAACAGGTACATGTGATGACCCTGAGGTGTATAAGAATATACTTCATTCAGTGAACTATCAAGAAGGCTAATGAGACATCATGTCATCCATTGCGTCAAGCTATCTATGAGACATAATGTCATCCATTGGGTCAAGCTATCTGTTCGTTTCCAACAGCCTAGGAAAACAGGTACAATTCTACTAGTAAAGTTGGAGTTCCTGGGATACCACATAGAAAACCAATATAATTTTGTCTCACTATGTGAAAGACACATTGATAGCATTAGTGGTGAATGCAGAAATGTTTAAGTACTCTTTTAGACTGTCAGCTTCATAGAGTTAGAGGCATTGATTGTGTTGTATTTATAACTGATCTTAGAGCACAAAAAGTAATATCCAGTAAATGAAAATGTGAGAAAGGGAAGGAGAGAAGGAATAAAGGTGGGGAGAAAAGGAGCAAGGGTGGGAGGTCCTCTACTTAAAGTCATATAAAGCCTATAAAATGTTTGTTGTTGTTCAGTCACTAAGTCATGTCCAACTTTTTGCTACCCCATGGACTGACACACACCAGGCTTCCCTGTCCTTCACTATCTGCTGGAGATTGCTCAAATTTATTTCCTTTGAGTCAATGATACAATCCATCCATCTCATCCTCTGTCATCCCCTTCTCCTCCTGCCTTCAATCTTTCCCAGCATCAGGGTTTTTTCCAGTGAGTCAGTTCTTCAAATCAAGTGGCCAAAGTATTGCAGCTTTAGCTTCAGCATCAGTCCTTCCAGTGAATATTCAGGGTTGATTTCCTTAAAGATTGACTGGTTTGATCCCCTTGCTGTCCAAGTGACTCTCAAGAGTCTTCTCCAGCATCACAGTTTGAAAGCATCAATTCTTTGGCACTCAGCCTTCTTTATGGTCCAACTCTCACATCCTTGCATGACTGCTGGAAAAGCAGTCTTTTTTTGACTGCCATGACTACTATGGCACTATATGGACCTTTGCTGGTAAAGTGATGTCTCTGCTTTTTAATATGCTGTCTAGGTTTGTCATAGCTTTTCTTCCAAGGAGCAAGCTTCTTTTAATTTCGTGGCTACAGTCACTATCCACAGTGATTTTGGAGCCCCCTCTAAAATAAAATCTACCACTGTTTCCAATTTTTCCCCATCTATTTGCCATGAGGTGATGGGACC
Source organism: Cervus canadensis (assembly GCF_019320065.1). Lineage (NCBI taxonomy): Eukaryota > Metazoa > Chordata > Mammalia > Artiodactyla > Cervidae > Cervus > Cervus canadensis. The sequence continues at coordinate 18,450,289 of NC_057414.1, read as the reverse complement.
AGATGCTGTGATTTTAATTTTTTGAATGTTGAGTTTCAAGCCAACTTTTTCACTCCTCTTTTTCACCTTCATCAAGATACTCTTTAATTCTTCACTTTCTGCCATAAGGGTGGTGTCATCTGCATATCTGAGGTTATTAATATTTCTCCAGAAAACCTTGATTCCAGCTTGAGCTTCTTCCAGCCCAGCATTTCTCATAATGTACTCTGCATATAAGTTAAATAAGCAGGGTGACAATATACAGCCTTGATGTACTCCTTTCCCAATTTGGAACCAGTCTGTTTTCCTTGTCTGGTTCTAGCTGTTGCTTCTTGACCTGCATACAGGTCTCTCAGGAGGCAGGTCAGATGGTCTGGTATTTCCATATCCTTAAGAATTTTCCAGTTTGTTGTGATCCACACAGTAAAAGGCTTCAGGGTAGTCAATGAAGCATAAATAGATGTTTTTCTGGAACTCTCTTGATTTTAATATGATCTAGCTGATGTTGACAATTTGATCTCTGGTTCCTTCTGCCTTTTCTAAATTCTGCTTGTACATCTGAAATGTCTTGGTTGATGTACAGTTGAAGCCCACCTTGAAGGATTTTGATCATCACCTTGCTAGCATGTGAAATGAGCGCAATTGTATTGTAGTTGGTAGTTTGAACATTCTTTGGTATTGCCCTAATTGATTGGGCTTACAGTAAATATCTGTTGAAAGACTGAATGGGAGAGGAGAAATATATAGTGAAGAAATTACATGTACAAAAACACATACTACAAAATAAAATGACCTCACTTTAAATGGGTACGATAGTATGCTCTTTTTTCACAGCATACCATTATTAAAAGTGGAGACAAATTTTTTAAAAAATAAAATGAATATTGTTTGTTGGCTTGTTATTCAATTTAGCTTTTGAATCATTAGTACAAAAGCAGCATACTCCAGTATATTTGGCGTCAGACACTTCGGTACCAGAATTTCCTTCTAGTCCCTTGTTTATTTTGTTTACTCTTTTGTGAAATGTGGGTACTATTTGACCTCTTAAGGTTGATAAAATTTTTGAGGTAATGTATGGGAATCTATATGCATCTTCCACAATGTAGAAATTATAAAGATATATTTTTCATTAGATGATAACAAAGAAAAAATAAGAAGAAAACAGACTAATATTAGATAAGAGAATATATGTGAGTACCAAAAATACCCATAAATACAGTAAACAAAAGTATTTTCTCCTTACTTATGCTCATTTCTCAACTGTTTGAGGTATCTATTAACTTCTATGATTAATCAGCAAAAGCCAACTGTGTAGTTTTGAGGACTATTTCTCATCCAGGATTTTAACAGATGCAACTATATATTGAGTTGATGATATCTGCCTAAGAAAGGCAACATTCAGATAACCACCATTTCTTCTCAGTCTTTCAAATTGATAATTACATAGGATAGTATGATCTGGACCCATCACTCCTAGGAGTTATCATTTCTTGAAAAAAGTTAGTATATACAAAGAAAATAGATTCATAGTAACTTACAAAAGGTTTTACCTTCACGAAGTCAGTAATGAAAAATAACACCCTTCTAGACCATATCTCAAAGCAGTGTATTCAATCCCAGTTTGTATAGATCACAGAAACTCCTCAATGAAGTGTAAGAGAGGAAGACCCTGACATCCATCTTTCATGATGGCAAACATTTTTATTTTTAATAATAAATAATCAACTAGTTGTTCATACTCTTATTATATATCTCATTTATATACCTTGCATTCTAGTGCTTTATCTGATATATATTTTGCAAATACTTATCAGTTATGACTTGAATTTTTATTCTCTTAATTGTATTGAAAAGCAAGATGTTTAAATTGTCTAATTTGTCAATTTTTATTCAGTCATGGTGAAAAAAATTTCCAGGTACTTTTCCCCATGTTTTAGAGTTTCTAGGTAGGTAGTTCAGAGTTAGGACCTGTTAGTTAAGGTCTAAAAAGCTAAATGGAGTTTCAGGAAAGTAGCTTGAAGCTCCTATCATGATGCCCAAGATTAAAGAACAAAAATATGTAAAAAGATATTTGAGCATTAAAGATGATTTGCCTGTGGCAACTGTCCAATCTATAATGGTAAATACTGAATAGGTGGAAAAATTACTCCTCCTCTCTGCCTCCAGTTTTTTTTTTTTCTTTGATATCAAATCTATATGCATAATACTAGTTCCATTTTATATTTAAGAAGTTATTTTTTTAGTAATATGAATGACATAGTGAGTTATCTGTGAGATTCATCTGGCATACAAATGCTTCATTTCATCAGCATTATCCTCAGACCTGCACTCAAATTTATGAGGAGGCAAGATATAATACATGTGAACTTTGTTGATTCACATCAAAGTTTCTTTGGAATATCTTTGCCTAGAAATAAAAGATAAAATTTGATGACTATCAAAAGCAATATGTTCATGGTTCAGTGAATCACAGAAAGGCTGAATGAATTCCAAAATGTTTTTGAAATAATTTCCAAGTGAAATCTTGAGATTATAGAATTTGAAAGCAATTTGAGAAAAAAAAAGCATAGATTACTGATATTTAGCAGGTATCTTTCTACTTACTGAAACCATTAATATAATAGTACCATAATTTTACATAAAAAATGTTGAATTACACCTACCAATTTGCAAAGATATTGGGAACAGAATTTAAGAAAGGAGCAATGCAAAATATGTATCAGTTCAATTCAGTCTCTCAGTTGTGTCCGACTCTTTGCAACCCCCTGGACTTCTGCACGCCAGGCCTTCCTGTCTGTCACAAACTCCTGGAGCTTGCTCAAACTCATGTCCATCGAGTTGGTGATGCCATCCAACCATCTCATCCTCCTTCATCACCTTCTCCTCCTGCCTTCAATCTTTCCCAGCATAAAGGTCTTTTCTAATGAGTCAGTTCTTCACATCAGCTGGCCAAAGTATTGGAGCTTCAGCATCAGTCCTTCCTATTAATATTCAGGGCTGATTTCCTTTAGGATGGACTGGTTGGATCTCCTTGCTGTCCAAGGGACTTTCAAGACTCTTCTCCAACACCACAGTTCAAAAGCATCAATTCTTTGGTGCTCAGCGTTCTTTATGATCCAACTCTCACATCCGTACATACTGGAAAAACCATAGCTTTGACTAGACAAGATGTATACAGAATATTAAAAATATGGCTTATATTATGTTGGAGGAGACTCTTGAGAGTCCCTTGGACTGCAAGGAGAACAAACCAGTCAATCCTAAAGGAAATCAATCCTGAATGTTCATTGGAAAAGACCCTGATGCTGGGAAAGATTGAGGACAAGAGGAGAAGGGGATGACAGAAGATGAGATGGTTGGATGGCATCACAGACTCAATGGACGTGAGTCTGAGCAAGCTCTGGGAGTTGATGATGGATAGGGAAGCCTGACATGTTGTAGCCCTGAGGGGGTCACAAAGAGTCAGACACGACTGAATGACTGACAACAACATATTTAAAAGTTAGGAAATATAATTAGATGCTATTTTGCCTACTCTAATACATTCACTGGAAAGCACCCAAGAAATCATAAATTCCATTATCTTGAAAAGATATTAAAAATAATCTACTCTAAAATTCTTATTTTGCCCAGGGAATTTGAGATCAAACAGTAAGTGGCCAAGGTCGTGCAGCAACTCTGACTGCATGATAATTTCTCTTGGAGTAATTTTTCAGAGTTTTAGAGATTAACCAAAATACTATGGTTAAGTTTTCTAGTGAAGGAAATGAGATTTCATTGTGGTTTTAATTGCTTTACTTGATAATTAATGGTGTTGATCATGTTCCCATAAGCTTATCTGTCATTTGTGCATCAGCTTATTCAGTTCTTTCAGCCCTTTTAAAAAACCGGTTGTTCATACTCTTATTGTTGAGTTTATTTCATTTATATACCTTGCATTCAAGTTCTTTATCTGATATATATCTTGCAAATACTTCTTATCAGTTACGACTTGAATTTTTATTCTCTTAGTAATAAGTTAGTGTATATTGAAAAGGAAAATGTTTAAATTGACAGTCTAATTCATCAGCTGTTTTTATGTTTGGACTTTTTAGTCTTATCAGAGAAATTTTTGCCTTTCTCAAGGTCATAAAAATTATCTTCCAGAATTTCTATACTTTTATCTTTTACATCCATGTCTATAATTCATTTCAAATTAGCTCTTGTGAATGGTGTAAAGAAAATGTCAAACATAATTTTACACACACATTTACATAATCTTCAATTCCTTTGTCACCATTTGTTGAAATTATTTTTTACACGTTGAATTGCATTTTTATCTTTTTCAAAAACAAAATGTCTGTGTATGTTTTCAGTTGACTTTATATGCTTGAGTAAATTTCTGGATTCTCTTCTCATTTACTTCAGTATGTGTCTATTCTTATGCTAATACCACACGGTCTTTATTATTGTAGCTTTAGAGTTAGTCTGGAAATCACACAGCAGAAGTCCTGCCACTCCAGTGTTTTTTTAAAAGATTATTTCGGTATAATTTTTAGGGCTAGTTTAGTAAATTTAAAAAAAAAAAAACCTTATAGGAATGCTAACCTGATTTGCATTTTATCTATAAATTAATACGGGAGCACAAATATCATAAGAATATTGAATATTTCCATTCAACAAGATTTAATGTTTCAAATTCATAGACATGATTTAGACTAATTTAGAATTTAGACTAATTTAGACTAGAACATAGACTAATTTAGAACTTCTGCCATTTCTGTCAGTAATGTTATATAGTTTACAACAAAGATTTTTCACATTTTTCATTTTTTTCAAAGTTTTAAATGATTTTTTTTTCTTTTTTTACACTCTTCTTCCATTATTCCAAAACACATGTTATTGTTTTTAATGTTGTTCTAAAGGTGTCTGGGACCATTCATGTCTTTTCAGACTTTTTTTTCTCACAGCTTTTCAGAATGGATAATTTCTGTTGATATCACTTCATATTTAGTAGCTCTTTCTCATGTCATTTTCATTTGATAAATCTATCCAGTGAATTTTTTTTCTAGAATTTCCATTTGATTCTTTTTTATAGTAGAGTTTTTCTGCTATCCCTTCATTAACCAAAACATTACCTTTAATTTTTTATAGTATTTTCAATGACTGGCCTTACAGTATTTTCCTATTATATCAAACACATGAGCCATTTAGATATTGGCTACCATCATCTTCTCTTTTAACTTTGGCTCATACATTTCATTTCTTTGGATACTGGTAAGATCTTATTTTGTGCTGTACATTGTCATTTATGTTTTACAGAGATTCTGTATTTTATCTTCTTCTGAACATAATTAAGTTTTGTCCAATAATACAGTTAAACACTGATATTTAACTTGATGTAGAGTTGGCTTTATATTTTGTTATTGCAGATATACGAAAAGTCCATGATAAAAACTTAAGTCCTCTCATTTGACCGAGCTAAATCTCCAAAACATTTCCCCCAGTCTCACCTCCCAGAATTGTATCTAGGTTTTGATTTAGACTTTAAGACAAGCCTAACGTGGACTTTATAATACAAAAGGACTCAGCAGACTTTTCCTATAAATTCTCACACAGTAAATATTTTAGTCATGGCAAACTTATATGGTCTCTATCACAACTACTCAGCTCCACCATGGTAGCACAAAAGCAACTAGACAATACATGAGTAAATGAAGGTGGCTGTGTTCCAATAAAACTTTAGTTACTGACACAGGCAGCAGGCCAGATTTGGAATTTGGACTGTAGTTTGCCAGCCACTGCCCTAGTGCAAGGCTGTGGATCTAAAGGCTGTCCCTTTGATGCCTGTGGTGTTAGTCAGGTTTATGAATGTCCGTAGAACGCTCACATCCTCCTGCAGTGCCCAGTCTGCTCTGTCTCTGTTCTGCTGTCGGCCGCATAACAGTTACTTGGTGGTTAGCCTTGTGTGATATATTGCTCTGTGTAAGTGCAGCCCCACTCTGAGCCAAGGACTTGCAGGAGCATTCCTCAACAACCTGACTTTTGGAGGCTCTGTCCTGTGGTCCTCGCTTTTCTCTGATGCCCTGCCCCAGATACTCCAGGCATTGAATTTGCCCCAAACTCTGATATCTGCCTCCACAGTTCAGTGCAGCTCCAGAGATCTGTGTGGACTCAGTCCTTTGCCCTTCAGTCAGGAAATTGTCCTCAGGTAGAAGTCCATAGTCAGGAGTGTTACCTCGTGAGTTTCCCATATTTCAAGTTTCGCAGGCTGGCATAATTAGCTTGTCATTGTGTATGGAAGGAGGACTAGTTCAAAACCAGAAACCAGCTACTGGTCAAGAAGCAGACATTTTGAATCATTTTGTTTTTAAATAACAAAAATATAAAGACATAAACATTTAGTTAATAAAAATGAGTGTTATTTACTCACAATAACTGAAAGTACAAGGTTCATTTACCTTCAGATGTGGTTTGATTGTGAAGTTTTATAAGTCAACAGAGTTTGTGTGTGTGTGTGTGTGTATCCTGTTTTGTATTTTTGTACACATACAGAAATATATATATATATATTACTATTGTATATGCTTTGCTTTCTTTTATAGGATGGTTTTAACCTTATGTTGTTCTCTTTTATTTTATAAATAATGTCTGTTAGAGCTTAGACTTAAATACCCTCGTATTACGCTATCCAGAGAAAGAGAATATACTTTTTAGTTATTCAGAGGCAGAGAGGCAGATTTCATTACAGAATACACCAGTAAATATCTTCTTGTCTCTGGCCTGACGTTAATTAGATGTCCAAACCCACTACAGCTTCCCTGATAGTTCAGTTGGTAAAGAATCTGCGATGCAGAAGACCATTCCAGTATTCTTGGGCATCCTTTGTGGCTCAGCTGGTAAAGAATCAGCATGCAGTGAGGGAGACCTGGGTGTGATCTCTTAGTCGGGAAGATCCCCTGGAGAAGGGAAAGGCTACCCATTCCAGTATTCTGGCCTAGAGAATTCCACGAACTGTATAGTCCATGGAGTCACAAAGAGTCGGACATGACTGAGCAACTTTCACTTTCACTGAAACCCACTACAGTCATTTGGCTAGGGAGTTGAGATAGCATATTTGTTTTAAGAAATTGCCTCCTCATCTCTGGAACTTAGTGTTGAGATAATGTCTCCTAAAATGTATGGCTGATGTATGCATACAAACATGTAATGGCACTAAGATACTTATAAAATTTAATTTTGAGAAAAAATATGTTTGCTCTTATTTCCCAGTAAAAGCTTTACTAAACCTTTTAATTTTTTACATATTAACATTTACTTTTAATAGTGCTTTAACCAGATGTTATGCTAAGCTATACCTGTGTAATTTGATATCTAAATTTGGTCCTTTTACATATATTAGTCATTCAATTCCAAGTCTCTCAGAATTACTCCCAAGTATTAATGTTGAAATGAGCAGGAGTAGCATCAAAGAGTGATGTCCAAAGATAATCTAGGTGCTGCAACTTTATACTTTTATGACAGTGAGTAGAAGCAAGTAGAGCTTGTTGACTTCCTACCTCCTTAACTCAGTTGAAAAGTGAAAGGTGGAGATGATGGTGATGATGTTTTGTTCTGTGTTATATCTCTTTAGTATTATCCACAGCTTCTATGTTAGTGCTGCTGAGCAGGGAGCATACACTTCATATATATACTCATAGATGCATTGAATCATACATAAAAAAGCAATCCTATTATTATCCATTCACCAAAATACCAAGTACACCCTACTGAGCATTTGAAAACATCTCTTTTACGAATTTATTGTCCACACTGGATAAATAATATAAACCACAAAATGTCTCCAATCTTCTAAATGGTCTCCAAACATTTCTAACCATAAAGCATATTAATAAATTTTAAGCACACATCAGTCAATATATGTATACATGTGGGTTATAAATTATACACATTCACATCTTTAGTGGTTAGGAGGACTGACTTTGGATGTAAATTGCATAGGCTTGAATTCCAGATCTGTCACTTTCCAGCTTTGTGACCTTGAACAAAATACTTATTGAATAATAAATCTATGTCTCAGTTTCCTCATCTAGAAAGAAATCGAAGCAATACTATGTACCAAATATTTGTTATGAGGAATATATACATCTATCTCACAGGTTTAAGCTGTTGTTACCATTTATTATCATGTCATTTTATTTCCATATTATGTGCATTATAAGCATAAACAACATGAAAGGAAAGCAGGAGTGAAACTTAAAAAATGAATAAAAGTAAGTTCTAATATATTTATATTAGAACAACCATGGAATATTTAAGAATAAAAAGGAAGACTACAGAGTATTTTATAATGTCACCTCTTTTACATTATTAAAATGTAGATTAAAGTGTAGGATTTCTAATGTTTTTCTTCCCACACTCCGGTGGAATGTCTCTTCTACTCACCATCCCTATTTCTGTAAATTTGCTGCAACAAGCTAGGTTGAGGGTTCTTACTGCTTCCAAAAGGTAGAGCTAATATCATCTTATTAATGACAAAGTAGCAAACATATTGTTAGAAGCTTGTAAAGATTTCTGACCTTGTTTTGCTGATGTCACCTGATAACTTATTGTAATGTTGGCTATTATTTCCAGCCCCCTCAATGACCCCCATCACTCTAGTTCTCTCCCAATCCATGTCCTCAACAAATGAGTCACAGTAGCCTTGTAAGTTTATCTCTGTGATGGTCAAAACACTAGGAAATGGCTCTGTTCTGAATTCTCCATTCAGAGTCTGTATACACACTTCTCTGATCTGGTCCTTGCCGGGACCATGTCCAGTTTAGCCTTTCCAAGCAAGAAGGCCATGCCAGAAAAGAGTCTAACTAGACATCATTATGCTGATACCTCTGTGGTGCTTCTTTTTCCTGTGTGTTATCAGAAGATTGAAGAGCTGAGACTTTAACTGATATTCAGAAGTCTGTACTGTCCCTCATACCTTCCTAATTTAACACAATATAGTCAAGGATTTGGTATTTTTAAATGTTGCTGACTCATTATGTCTAAGGCATGGCTAATTGTTAAGATTCAATGTCAATAAAAAAGGTTAAATTTTTTGTATCTTTGCATCTAAGCTATTTATCACATTTTGTATTTCAATACATCTTACAGAGTGTATGAAAAAGAGCCAAATTATTGTGGGATATCCTCAGAGGAAAGTCAGTATTTTTTTTTCTTTTTAAAAATGTATTTTATTCAAGTATGGTTAGCTTACAATGTTGTCTTAATTTCTAGCAAATTGATTCAATTATATATACATATATATGCATTTATATATACATATATATTTATATATATACAGTTATATATACATTATATATATATTTATATATATACACCTTGTGGAAAATTCTTCAACAAGAGATGGGAATACCAGACCACCTTTACCTGCCTCCTGAGAAATCTGTATGCAAGTCAAGAGGCAACAGTTAGAACCGGACATGGAACAACAGACTGGTTCCAAATTGGGAAAGGAGTACATCAAGGCTGCATATTGTCACCCTGCTTATTTAACTTCTATGCAGAGTACATCATGAGAAACGCTGGGCTGGAAGAAGCACAAACTGGAACTAAGATTTCCAGGAGAAATATCAATAACCTCAGATATGCAGATGACACCACCCTTATGGCAAAAAGTGAAGAGGAACTGAAGAGCCTCTTGATGAAAGTGAAAGAGGAGAGTGAAAAAGCTGGCTTTCAAAAAACTAAGATCATGGCATCCAGTCCCATCACTTCATGGCAAATAGATGGGGAAACAATAGAAACAGTGAGAGACTTTATTTTTGGGGGCTCCAAAATCACTGCAGATGGTTACTGTAGCCATGAAATTAAAAGAAGCTTGCTCCTTGGAAAAAAAGTTATGACTAATCTAAAAAACCAGAGACATTACTTTGATGACAAGGTCCATCTAGTCAGAGCTATGGTTTTTCCCATAGTCACTTATGGATATGAGAGTTGGACTATAAAGAAAGCTGAACACCGAAGAACTGATGGCTTTTGAATTGCATTGGAGAAGACTCTTGAGAGTCCCTTGGACTGCAAGGGGATCAAACCAGTCAATTCTAAATGAGATCAGTCATGAATATTCATTGGAAGGAATGATGCTGAAGCTAAAACTCCAGAACTTTGGCCACCTTGATGCAAAGAACTGACTCATTGGAAAAGACCTTGATGCTGGGAAGGATTGAAGGCAGGAGGAGAAGGGGACGAAAGAGTATGAGATGGTTGGCTGGCATCACCAACTCAATGGACATGAATCTGAGCAAGTTCTGGGAGTTGGTGATGGACAGGGAGGCCCGGCATGCTGCAGTCCATGGGGTCACAAAGAGTCGGACACGACTGAATGACTGAAGTGAGATATATATATGTATATATGGATGTATATATATGTGTGTGTGTGTGTGTGTGTATACATACATTTATACATGAATTGAAGTGATACATACATTTATACATGATTTGAAGTGAAGTCAGTCATGTCTGACTCTGCAACCCCATGAACTGTAGCCTGTCAGGCTCCTCTGTCCATGGGATTTTCCAGGCAAGAATACTGGAGTGGGTTGCCATTTCCTTCTCCAGGGATATATGTGTATACACATTTTCATATATATACATTTTCATTTATACACACACATATATATACACATTTATATATATACACACCTACCTATATATACACATTCTTTTTCATATTCTTTTCTTTCTGGTTTATCACTGTATATTGAATATAGTTCCTTGTGCTATCCAGTAGGACCTTGTTGTTTATCCATCCTATATACAATGGTTTGCATCTGTTAATCCCACACTCCCAATCCATCCCTTCCCCAGTACCCTCAGCAACTACACATCTATTCTGTATGTCTGTGAGTCTATTTCTGTTTCATAGGTAAGTTCCTTTGTGTCATATTTAAGAGTCCACATATAAGTGATATCATATGGTATTTGTCTCTCTGGGAAAATCAATATTTTGACTTGCTCCTGCTACTTTCTGTGTCTTGGTGGGAAAGCACACACACATACACATCAATGTAGCTTAGGTGTTATACTTGGTTTAAGATGAATTGTGAGTTTTGGACTAGATTTTTGGCTCCTGGGGGGGGGGGGAATTATATTCTGAGTTGAATTATAATATCTGTTTGTTATAACTTTGTATTAGAACCTGTTGCTTGGAAAAGCCTGCCCCATCTATGTCTCTGGTATGTTTACTCTCTCTGATATGGGCAATTTTGGAGGCAACAATTTGTTGGGGTTTTTAAAATTTTATTTATTTATTTTAATTGGAGGCTAATTACTTTACAATATTGTAGTGGTTTTTGCCATACATTGACATGAATCAGCCACAGGTGTACATGTGTCCCCATTCTGAACCCTCCTCCCATCTCCCTCCCCATCCCATCCCTCAGGGTTGTCCTAGTGCACCAGTTTTGAGTGCCCTGTCTCAAGTGCCCTGTCTCAGGCATTGAACTTGGACTGGTGATCTATTTCACATATGGTAATATACATGTTTCAATACTATTTTCTCAAATCATTCCACCCTCACCTCCTCCCACAGAGTCCAAAAGTCTGTTCTTTATATCTGTGTCTCCTTTGCTGTCTTGTATATAGGGTCATTGTTACCATCTTTCTAAATTCCATATATATGCATTAATATTACTGTATTGGTGTTTTTCTTTCTGACTTACTTCACTCTGTATAATAGGCTCCAGTTTCATCCACCCCATTAGAACTAATTCAAATGTGTTATTTTTAATAGCTGAGTAATATTCCATTGTGTATATGTACCACAGCTTTCTTATCCACTTGTCTGCTGATGGACATCTAGGTCCTAGCTATTATAAACAGTGCTGCAATGAATATTGGGGTACCTGTGTCTCTTTCAATTCTGGTTTCCTCAGTATGTATGCCCAGTAGTGGGACTGCTGGGTCGTATGGCAGTTCTATTTCCAGTTTTATAAGGAATCTCCACACTATTCTCCATAGTGGCTGTACTAGTTTGCATTCCCACCAACAGTATAAAAGGGTTCCCTTTTCTCCATACCCTCTCCCACATTTATTGTTTATAGACTTTTTGATAGTAGTCATTTTGACCAGCTTGAGATGGTACCTCATTGTGGTTTTGATTTGCATTTCTCTGATAATGAGTGATGTTGAGCATCTTTTCATGTGTTTGTTAGCCATCTGTATGTCTTCTTTGAAGAAATGTCTGTTTAGTTCTTTGGCCCATTTTTTAATTGGGTCATTTATTTTTCTGGTATTGAGCTGCATGAGCTGCTTGTATATTTTTGAGATTAATTCTTTGTCAGTTGCTTCATTTGCTATTATTTTCTTCCATTCTGAAGGCTGTCTTTTCATCTTGCTTATAGTTTCCTTCATTGTGCAAAACCTTTTAAGTTTAATTAGGTCCCATTTGTTTATTTTGGCTTTTATTTCCATTACTCTGAAAGGTGGGTCATATAGGATCCTGCTGTGATTTATGTCAGAGAGTGTTTTGCCTATGTTTTCCTCTAGAAGTTTTATAGTTTCTGACCTTACATTTAGATCTTTAATCCATTTTGAGTTTATTTTGTGTATGGTGTTAGAAAGTGTTCTAGTTTCATTGTTTTACAGGTGGTTGACCAGTTTTCCCAGCACCACTTGTTAAAGAAATTATCTTCTCTTCATTGTATATCCTTGCCTCCTTTGTCAAAGATAAGGTGTCCATAGGTGCATGGATTTATCTCTGGGCTTCCTATTTTGTTCTATTGATCTATATTTCTGTCTTTGTGCCAGTACCACACTGTCTTGATGACTGTAGCTTTGTAGTATAGTCTGAAGTCAGGCAGGTTGATTCCTCCAGTTCCGTTCTTCTTTCTCAAGATTACTTTGGCTATTTGAGGTTTTTTGTATTTCCATACAAATTGTCAAGTTATTTTTTCTAGTTCTCTGAAAAATACTATTGGTAGCTTGATAGGGATTGCATTTGAATCTATAGATTGCTTTGGGCAGTATACTCATTTTCACTATATTGATTCTTCTGATCCATGAAAATGATATATTTCTCCATCTATTTGTGTCATCTTTGATTTCTTTCATCAGTGTTTCATAGTTTTCTATATATGTCTTTTGTTTCTTTAGGTAAATGTATTCCTAAGTATTTTATTCTTTTCATTGCAACGGTGAATGGAGTTGTTTCCTTAATTTCTCTTTCTGTTTTCTCATTGTTAGTGTATAGGAATGCAAGGGATTTCTGTGTGTTAATTTTATATCCTGCAACTTTACTATATTCATTGATTAGCTCTAGTAATTTTCTGGTGGTGTCTTTAGGGTTTTCTATGTAGAGGATCATGTCATCTGCAAACAGTGAGAGTTTTACTTCTATTCCAATCTGGATTTCTTTTGTTTCTTTTCTTTCCTGATTGCTGTGGCCAAAACTTCCAAAACTATGTTGAATAGTAGTGGTGAGAGAGGGCACCCTTGTCTTGACTTTAGGTGAAATGCTTTCAGTTTTTCACCATTGAGGATAATGTTTGCTGTGGGTTTATCATATATGGCTTTTATTGAGTTATGTTCCCTCTGTGCCTGCTTTCTGGAGAGTTTTTATCATAAATGGATGTTGAATTTTGTCAAAGGCTTTCTCTGCATCTATTGAGATAATCATATGGCTCTTATCTTTCAGTTTGTTAATGTGGTGTATCACATTGTTAGATTTGTGAATATTGAAGAATCCTTGCTTCCCTGGGATAAAGCCCTCTTGGTCATGATGTTTGATCTTTTTAATATGTTGTTGGATTCTGTTTGCTAGAATTTTGTTGAGGATTTCTGCATCTGTGTTCATCAGTGATACTGGCCTGTAGTTTTCTTTTTATCAATTTGTTTTTAATACCTGGCTGCCAGAAGTCTTGGAGCAAATTTGCAGCACAGTCCGGACAAATGGATAGAGCTCCATAGGCCCCATTACCAATGCCTCCTTTTGCTCTCACCACCCATGATCTACCTTCACATCCCATTCTAAAGACACATCTGTTTTCCATAGACCTTATGTTTTTTATTTATGTTTAAGCTTCTAATACATTTAGTGTTAAAGTTGTTTCAGGTCCTTTTGAGTTGTAAATACTTTCATATTCCAAAAACCTCAGGGAAATTCACCAAAAAATTAAAAAGAAGGTAACTGGATTTTCTTACCTAGAGGGAAGGAAGTGAGGAAGGATTAAGATAATCCTTGTCCTAGTGAGTTTCCAGAAATATTGAATTACACACATGATGTATGAATAATGAATTATAACCTTGCAGATGTGTGCATTTGCCAAAATTTTGTAAAATGGTTCATTGAAATCTCAGATAAAATGCAACTGCCTAACATCATGTCCTTTCTGTTTCCTTCATTCAATATGACTTCATGCATGTATGACTATGCATGCCTGTTTCTTAGAAGAAAAAAAATATGATTTTTGCTGTAAATACAGCACTGATTTCATCCTTTATAATCTTACCCACTTTAAGGTAGATCCTTGAGAAAAACAGCTAGGAACAGCTCCAGACTGAAGAGCCTGGATGGCAGAGCCAAATCAGGTTCCAGTATTTTGTGGTCTATATAAACTTGAGTTGTGGAGCATCATAATTTTTAAGTAAATTTAGAATCATTATATGGACTCTAGCCTCTTGTGTGAAAAATCTCAAATGAGAAAATATATAGAAATTAACTGTTACAGTTTCGTTTGGTGTTAGTCTTATGAGGAAGAACACTGTGACTTCTCAGGCCACTATGAAAAACCCCTCTGCTGTTCTCTGCTGCAGTTTACACACACTCTCAGCTTAGCAGTTAGAGTCTCATGATTTCATTTTACATGCTTGCTACCTCATATGTATTTTCAACCTCTGTATATAGATGATGTTTCCCTCTTAGTCTGAAAAAAGATTTATCACTTCATAGATACTTATTCAATGGACTGGATGTAAGTGAAAGCTACTCTAGATTCATGACTACCTCCCCCTAAGTAACCTTACCCGTTTTTTTTATGGGAGTTAAATTGAGAAAATAAATGACTTACAACAGATAAAATTCACTGTCTGATAAACTCTGATGCCTTTCATAGGTCTTCTGATGATTTAAAACTCACAGAACCGTTTTTATTTTCTATAATTTTGTAAATAATACCTATCTAATCCAGTAGCTGATCTTTTCAAAACTAAGACCAAAGTATGATAATATGACTCAGTACCTGCAATCCTATGAATACTTTTCTTAATATTTTTCTAACCTTTTGTCTCCCAAGATCTCTTGGGTAGATTTTACCAAGTTCAATGAGTTCTTAGTAGAAGTAAATACTTGAAATCCTGAGAAATCATAGCAATAAGCTTTTGAAGGCATATGTGGTTTTTCTGTTGGAATCCATCCCACCTGTTCTGAAACAGGGTCCTTGAATCACCGTATCACTGTCCACCCTGAATTCATCCTTCAGTGAGAGTGCCCTAGTTTGAATGACAGGATTTGGGCTGAAACCCACACGTGGAGGGGGAGGGATGGAGGCAGGAGGACTTCTATCTATGCAGACCCCCTCTAGACTGCAGATAAAGAATGGCAGCATCATGAGGAGGATAGCTGCCCACCAAAGGGGTCCCTGAGAATAAAAACATCATGAGGTGCTTTGTGGGAGTAAAAAGGAATTCAAAACATAGAGGATTTCTGGGTGGCTGGTGACCAAGATGGTTAACTGGCACTGAGGCTGGTGCTGACACTCTTGCCCTCATCACACACAAGTTCCAGGGACCTCTCCTAGAGCCTGCAGCCACAGTGGGGGTGTGGGATGACCACTGTCCCACTAAGGCCCAGTCACTGCCCCTCTGTATCTTCCCTAACTCCTGTCCTAGGCCTAGAAACTGGGATAGAAGGGCAACTCTTCTTCCTTCCTTTGAGACTCAGTCCCAGGGACAGAAGCTAGCTCTGGCAGTGCCCATGGTAGCAGGCACGGTCAGAGGGCAAGTCTGGAGTGCTCTGCGGTTGAGGAATGTGGCTGGGACCAGGGCAGCCGTGATTCAGGGCCAGCAGGGTGGCCCAAGCCCAGGCCAGGATTGCAAGACTGAGTCTTATAGTCCCAAAGCCCTCCTGATGTGGGGTCAGGTGATCAGAAAGAGGAGGACAAGGTCAAAGGGGAGTCCAGTATTCAGAGCGTCTGAGTGTCCACTCACTTGTAGATGCCTCAAATTGGAAACAACTCTCTTCATCACCTCTCTCTCACTCACTCTCTTACTCAGAATGATTTATTTTTAAACAGTAGTATATGTTTAGAAGTGCTCATGTACATGATTAGGTTACTATTGAAGGACTACAGTTACCTACAGGAAAATAATTTTCCAAGAGAGTCAAGTGTGGAAAATAGCACCAATCAATTTAGGGGATGAAAACTATGCATGCACCTAAAGAATGCATATAGGTTTTCATAATCAAGAAAAATATCCTCACCCTCTCCTCCTGCCTAGGGCTTGCTCTAGGGAAAGAAAAAAAAAAAAAAAGGTTAATTAAGGACAGAGGTGCAGGGTGCTGCTTACCAGACTGTGAGGGAGAGAAACGAAGAGCAACAGACAAATAGGCACTTTGCTGGTTGGCTATACATAGCCTTGCTCCGTAGTGCCCAGGATGGAGATCCAGAGTGGGGATGTCCTGGTCACGGCAGAAGTGATAAGCCCCCTCTTCTGATTTCTCCCAAGTGAACTCAACCCCCTTGCCTCACAAGAACATGAGAGCAAGCCTTGTTCCTTCCAGTTTTAAAGGATTTTCATTGGCTAAAATGTAGGAGAAGGGCAAAAGTGAGAGGTAGAGAGAGGCTCTGAGAATGAGGGATTTGGGCCCTTCTGCAGGCCCTTTGCAGAGAAGGCAGTGGCACCCCTCTCCAGTACTCTTGCCTGGAAAATCCCATGGACGGAGGAGCCTGGTAGGCTGCGGTCCATGGGGTAGCTAAGAGTCAGACACGACTGAGCGACTTCACTTTCACTTTTCACTTTTACGCATTGGAGAAGGAAATGGCAACCCACTCCAGTGTTCTTGCCTGGAGAATCCCAGGGATGGGAGAGCCTGGCGGGCTGCCGTCTATGGGGTCGCACAGAGTCGGACACGACTGAAGTGACTTAGCAGCAGCAGCAGGCCCTTTGTGAGCCCTCAGAGCATCTACTCGTCAAGTATATAACTAGTATATACAGTAATCAGCGGTTGGTGGAGGCAGGACTTGAGAGCAGGTCTTCCAAATCTGAGTCTTTTTTAACAATACAGTTGTGATATTTGCAAAGATACAGAGATATAGTAGGAAAGAATTGTATTCATGTAATACTAAAAAAAAAAATTTTTTTTTAGAGTGAATACTATTGTATTGGTCTTCTCAGGGCACCTTAACAAACTACCACAGAATGGGTGATGTAACAGAATCTGTTTTCTCATGGTTCTGCGATTAAGGTAATAGCAGATTCAGTTTCTAGTGAGAGCTGTTTTTGGCTTGCAGATGGTAACTTTACACTGATTCTTGCCTCTTTGTGATGACGGACAGAGATCTCTGGTATCTCTTCCTTTTCATGTATGGACACCAATTCTATGGGATTAGGGCCTCACCTTTATGATCTCATTTAACCTCAGTTACCTCCCTAAAGGCTTTATCCCCAAATACACTAAGAAGGTGTGTGGAAAGGGATGTAGAGCTTCAACGTGAGATTTAGGGATGGGCAATATTTAGTCCGTAATTACTAGAAACACAACTGATGGTTCTGTATCACAAATATTTTCAAAGACTTGAGCTGGAACTTTGCAACTAGATGTTTTGATCCAGTGAAGCATTTAGTGCATATTCATCTGGAATAACATTTTCTGTAGCTTAAACAAATGACCACATAATAGGATATATTTAACCTGAATTCTAAATGAATTTCAATAGTTTTCTTTTTCTTTTTTTAAATTCTTTGGCCGTGAATGACAGATATTTAAAGTGGAGAGGGAAGATTATAGAATTTACTAAAAAAGAGTTACCTCTCATTTTACAGGCCCAACAGCTTACTGATCTGGAACAAAAATTAGCTGTAGCAAAAAATGAACTGGAGAAAGCAGCTCTTGACCGGGTAAGTTGATTACACCCATGAGCCATCACAACTTTGGTTATAGCAGATGAAGCTGGGGTATACTCATTGTTTCCCTTCTTTTATCAGTGCAGTTCCAGATGCTGTGCTTGCAAGATGGTTACAGAATTCATGAGCATTTGATGCTTTCTTTTGAAACCCAATTCTTTTCTTCTTTTTGCTGCTCCAGTAAATATACTTAAGGTTGAGGCTCTGTGATGATTGCATGGTTTTATTTTTCACCTTACTGGTACATTTGTTCTATAACATAACAGATAGACATACTTTAAAGCATCAACAAAGATGCCATGTCTTAAATTTGCATGGCTGAGTTGTAAAGCAAATGTAAGTAGTCACTGATGGTTTTTATTTTGGAAATCTTAAATTTCTGGAGGAAGAGACATCAAAGAATGTAGTTCTCTTGGCACCTCTGTTTATGTAAAAATAATGCAAGAGTGGCTAGCATTCTGTCTTTATAACAGCTGTATTGAAATAAAACTCATATACCATAAAGGTCACATTTTTAAAGTTCACAAAGTTGTACTTTCATCAGCATTAATTCCAAAAGGTTTTCTTCGCCTTCTTTTATCTTATTTCATCTACTTCATTTTATTTTTGTCAATGTCTCATTGTGTTACAATTATATATGCTCAGAAAAAAAACCACAGTTCCTATCTGATACCTACCTTTGCCAGTATCAATGCTCTTCATGTGAGACATACATGGAGAATAGGGCATTGGTATATAGAAAGGGAAATAAAAATATAGAGGGAGGAATTAGTCATAAAATTTAGAATTATGGTCCTGTTGGTTTATACTTATGGTATTTGGCAAAATTTCTTAAGGCCTCCTTTCATTTTTCAGTCAACTATGTAAAACTATAAGAAGTAAATATTCCTTTTTTTTTTATCTAGTTCATTTGAAGAAAAGAGTAAAATGATTTTTGAAATTATTTCTCTGTTCACTCAGCATCCATTTATTGAACATCCAATGTAGTTTTATCTCATTTCTAGAACATATATCTAGCAAATATTAATACAGGGAACTCTGACTGAAAACTAAATCATAGTGTTTCAGACTTGGAAATACAAGCACCTACATTGCTCTCAATCAGATGCATATAAAGTCTATGCTGAAGCAACAGGGCCAATTTTGGAATAATTTGCATTTTAACAAGTTTTCAATGCATCCTCTGCCTGAAATCTATTCTTGATTAGATTAGACTTAGCAATCATTCTAACAGTGGAAAAATAGACCCTCTCTATATATCATATGGGGAATTGTTGGTTCATTTATACACAATAAAATTATTTCTAGACATATAAAGAGAGAATGCAATCTGATCAATATAAAGAAAATAAGAGACAGGTCTCATTTTATATTTATCGAAGTACTTAATGTAATAGTTAATAATTTTAGGGAAGCCTGCCTACATTTTTGTAGACTAGTTCAAATATAATTCACCTTACCAAGATTCCAGCTTTAGGAGGTTTTTTTTTTTTTTTTTCCACTTTAGGAAAGAAGAAGTTTATACCAATTATGCTAATTTATGACCATATCCAACTCATGCTGCATAATATTATTTTTAAAATGGGAAATGATTCTTTATGGGATTGGTAGAATCAGAAAATCAGAGATATGTATAATTAGGAAGTCCAACTAGATCATCTTTTTATATTTCCTTTCTTTGGTATCCCTGGCAAAATCTCTGCAGTATGTTTTACGTTCTAAAAACATTGAATTTCCAAGATTCTGAGGCAGGCTGGCCCCCTTCTTAGATTTAACAACTGTGACTGTTGGAATGTTCTTCATAACATTAAACCTTTCCCATGATGTGACTTCAAATAACCCATTTAGTCAGTGAGTGACTAAATGGGTTTGAAATGTTTTTTGTGTGACCACCGTGTACCAGGTGCTAGGAGAAACAGAAAACACTGCATCCCTCACAAGTTTTGGGGGCACCGAAAATTAGGAAATAATTATATGTGGAACCATAAAGTCAGAGAAACATGAAGAGTGAATATGTATATTTTAAGTACATGTGTTATAAAAACTAGTGGTGTCACATGATAATCATGCACAATTTATAATTTGTCCTGAGTCACAGAACTTGAAGATAAAATAATTTTCCCTCCTTTGTCTTATCCACTCTGTGTCTTCCTCCTCCCCATTTCTACCACCACCACTACTTGTTAGCTCTCACTAAGCCAAACTAGATTTGGGATGAGAGGCTATATGCTGTAATATTTAATCAAGTTCTCCAGAGTCAGTCTGTGTTCAGATCATAACCCTTTCACCAAATGACCGTGTTCAAATCCCTCAAACTCTTTATACTTCACCATAAAGTAGAATGATAATAAAATTGACTTTATAATGATGATGGGAAAATTATATACATCCATAAAAGTAAAGTCCTGAGATTTCTTGGCACATGAAAAATACTCAATAAGCATAGTAATTACTATTATTACTGAATGAGAACCTAGAGAGACTGCTTATCTGTGATAATTTTTCTCTTTAGCCTTCAGGATCTTGTCACTCCATTTGCTGCAGTGAACTATAAAAGCACTGCATATTACCAGAGGTTGATTTCAACAAATCTCATGTAAGATACATATGAGACTCATAAACTGTAGTCATAAATACAGGTAGAAATGCTCGCTCACTTCAAAAATGGATACAAAAATACAGTTTAATGAAATTGCTCTTCACCTCTCTCCATCACTTTTATATAAGACAAGACTTTTTAAAATTGTCTTCATGTGTTTAGTTCCAAAGAATATTATATCTGGGCCTCAAATAGCCTTAAATACCTAATAAATATTATGAAAACAATATCTTCACACTCTAACTTGTTTCTCATTTCATACTTCTCATGAAAGAAGTCTCAGATTACCATCCCAATAAAAGCAATAATAATCTCAGGATCTAAGAATCAATCTTCATTTTCTAAACAATCAGTTATTTTATGGCAATATCTTACGGAACTTCCCCAATGGCTCAAAATGTAAAGAATTCACCTGCAATGCAGGAGACACATTGATTCCTGGGTTGGGATGAATGATAGCCTCAGCTACTGAACTGTAAAAATATCTTTATGGTGTGAAAAATCTCTCTCTCAAATTCTTATATTAGAAGTTTCTTTTGCATCTGATCCTCACAAAATTTGACCCAGGAAAGTATGCATTATCGTATCATATTATAGATGACACAGGCAGGTGATCTGCACAGACTCCCAGGACAAAATAGTAAAAGAGCAAGAACTCTTCTTGCGACAGTGTATCTGGCACATGGCAAGAGCATAATAAATTGTTGCTGATTAAACAGGTAGATGAGGATCTAACTTCATAAATTAACATACTTGCTATTCATCCTACATGCAAGGGCCAAAGTATGTAGAACAGAGAGATAAAACTGTTTGTCAAATGACCTTTGAGGATTCAGAGGTAATTTCTTGGTGAAATAAAGGTAGGGGAAGGGGAAAGCCTTTGGATTCCCAGTCCTTCATGATTTTTCCAAAGACAGCTTCCACTGGTGCACAAGCATCTCTCTCAGGATTTCACATCATGTAAATAAATGAAGACAGACATGAATATTACCTTGTGAATTTTTTAAAGGAGATACGAAATGAGGATACTGTTGTCTTTGCCATATGTATCTAGGCATCCCCACAAAAATGCATTTTTCTTGAGAAAACTACTCATATACAGATGTGAAAAAAAATAGCTTCTAAATCTCGCACCATCCTACAAACATATATATAAATAATAATTTCTTACAAGTTTTACATATGCTATAGCATAAGCACTGGTATTTTAATGTCCAAAATAATACATTTATATTACATATAACATACATATATATTCCATACATATACATACATACATATAACATACATATATATTACATACAGGGTGAAATGAAAAGTAGTTCGTTATTTTCTCTATAAAACTTACAGATTTCCTTTATTTATATTTTAACAAATATTTGTTTATTTAGAAACCAGTGATACTGCAAAAAAATATATATATATATTGGCCCAGCTGTATAGCACAAGGAACACTGATTAATATTCTGTAATAACATAAGTGGAAAAAATTTGATAAAGAATAGATACATGTATATGTATAACTGAATCACTTTGCTGTACACCCAAAACTAACACATCATTGTTAATCAACTATGCTCCAATATATAATAAAAATTAAAATATATCAGCCCTCAAAGAACTCACATTGCATGTTGTTGTGTAGTCACTAAGTCATGTCCAACTCTTTGTGACCCCATAGAGTGTAGCATGCCAGGCTTCCCTTTCCTTCCCTATCTCCCGTAGTTTCCTTGAATTCATGTTCATTGAGTCGGTGTTGGTGTCCATCCATCTCATCCTCTGACTCCCTCTTCTCCTTTGGACTTCGATCTTTCCCAGCATCAAGTCTTTTCTAATGAGTTGGCCCTCTGAATCAGATGACCGAAGTATTGGAGCTTCAGCATCAGTCCTTCCAGTGAATATACAGGACTGATTTCCTTTAGGATTGACTGGTTTGTTCTCCTTGCAGTCTAAGAGACTCTCAAGAGTCTTCTCCTGCATCACAGTTCAAAAGCATCAATTCTTTGGCATTCAGCCTTCTTTATGGTCTAACTGTCACGTCTGTACGTGACTACTGGAAAAACCAGAGCTTTGACTATACAGACCTTTGTCAGCAAAGTGATGTCTCTGCTTTTTACTATCATCTGTAGGTTTACCATAGCTTTCCTTCCAAGAGCAAGGGTCTTTAAATTTCATAGCTGCTATCACCATCCACAGTGATTTTTAAACCCAAGAAAATAAAATGTCATTGCTCCCACTGTTTCCCTTTCTATTTGTCATTAAGTGATGGGACCGGGATGCCATGATCTTAGTTTTTTGAATGTTGAGTTGTAAGCCAGCTTTTCACTCTCCTCTTACACCCTCATCAAGCGGCTCTTTAGTTTCTTTTCACTTTCTGCCATTAGAGGGGTGTTACCTGCATATCTGAGGTTGTTGCTGTTTCTCTCGGCAGTCTTGATTCCAGATTGTGAGTCATCCAGTCCAGCATTCACATGATGTACTCTGCATATATGTTAAATAAGCAGGGTGACAATATACAGTCTTGTCCTACTCCTGTCTCAGTTCTGAACCAGTCCATTGTTCCATGTCCAGTTCTAACTGTTGCTTCTTGACCTGCATACAGGTTTCTCAGGAGGCAGGTAAGATGGTCTGGTATTCCCATCTCTTTCAGAATTGTCCACAGTTTGCTGTGGTCCACAAAATCAAAGGCTTTAGTGTAATCAATGAAGCAGAAGTAGATGTTTTTGTAGAATTCCCTTGCTTTCTCCATGATCCAACCAGTGTTGGCAATTTGATCTCTGGTTCCTCTGCCTCTTTGAAACCCAGCTTGTACATATGGAAATTTTTAGTTCACATACTTCTGAAGCCTAGCTTGACAGGTTTTGAGCATTACCTTGCTAGAATGTGAAATGAGAGCAGTTGTATTTTAAACATTCTTTGGCATTGCCCTTCTTTGGGATTAGAATGAAAACTCCTGTGGCCACTGGAGTTTTCCAAATTTGCTGATGTATTGAGTACAGCACTTTAACAGCAACATCTTTTAGGCTTTTAAGTAGCTCAGCTGGTATTCCATCACCTCAACTAACTTTGTTTGTAGTAGTGCTTCCTAAGGGCCATTTGACTTCGCATTTCAGGATGTATGGCTCTAGGTGAGTGATCACACCATCATGGGTATCTGGATCATGAATACCATTTTTGTTTAGTTCTTCTTTGTATTCTTGCCACCTCTTCTTAATCTCTTCTGCTTCTGTTAGGTCCTTGCTGTTTCTGTCCTTCTTCATGTCCATCCTTGCATGAAATGTTCCCTTGATATATCCAATTTTCTTGAAGGGACCTCTAGTCTTTCCCATTATATTGTTTTCCATTTCCTTGCATTGTTCACTTAAGAAGTCCTTCTTATCTCTCCTTGCTATTCTCTGGAACTCTGCATTCAGTTGAATATATCTTTCCCTTTCTCCCTTGCCTTTCATTCTCCTTCTTTCCTCAGCTATTTGTATAGCCTCCTCAGACAACCACTTTGCCTTCTTGTATTACAGTCTGCTTTACAATGTTATGGACCTCCATGAACAGTATGAAAAGGCAAAACGACATGACACTGGAAGATGAGCCCCCAGGTCAAAGGTGTCCAATATGCTACTGGAGAAGTTGTTGTTGTTCAGTCTCGAAGTCTTGTCCAACTCTTTGCAACTTCATGAACAGTAGCACGCCAGGCTTCCCTGTCCTTCATTATCTTCCAGAGTTTGCTCAAACTCATGACCACTCAGTCAGTAATGCCATCCAACCATCTCATCCTCTGTTGCCTCATTCTCCTTCTGCCCTCAATCTTTCCCAGCATCAGGGTCTTTTCCAGTGAGTCAGCTCTTGCATCTGGTAGCCAAAGGATTGGAGCTTCAGCTCCAGCATCAGCCCTTCCAGTGAATTTTCAGGGTTGATTTCCTTTATGATGGGCTGGTTTGATTTCCTTGCTGTCCATGGAAAGCAAGGGACTCTCAAAAGTCTTCTCCAGCACCAGAGTTCAAAAGTATCAATTCTTCTGCACTCAGCCTTGTTTACAGTCCAACTCTCAGATCTGTACATGATTACTCAAAAAACCATAGTTTTGACTATATGGACCTTTGTCGGCAAAGTGATATCTCTGCTTTTTAATATGCTGTCTAGGTTGGTCACAGCTTTTCTTCCAAGGAGCAAGTGTCTTTTAATTTTGTAGCTGCAGTTACCATCCACAGTGATTTTTGAGCCCAAGAAAATAAAATCTGTCACTGTTACCACTTTTTCCCAATCTGTTTGCCAGGAAGTGATAGGACTGGATGCCATGATCTTAGTTTTTTGAATGCTGAGTTTTAAACCAGCTTTTTCACTCTCCTCATTCACCCTCATCAAGAGTCTCTTTAGTTCCTCTTTGTTTTTTGCCATGAGAGTGGTATAATCTTCATATCTGAGGTTGTTGATATTTCTCCTGGCAATCTTGATTCCAGCTTGTGAGTCATCTAGCCCAGCATTTTGCATGACATACTCTTCATATTGGGGGAAAAACAGAGGGCAATCACTGATAAAAGAATGAAGAGGCAGGGCCAAAGCAGAAATGATGTTCAGTTGTGGATGTGTCTGGTGGTGAAAGTAAAGTCTGATGCCGTAAAGAACAATATATAGGAACATGGTATGCTAGGTCCATGAAACAAGATAAATTGCATGAGATGAAGCAGGAAATGGCAAGCTTGAATATCAACATTTTAGGAATCAGTGAACTAAAATGGACAGGAATGAGCAAATTTAATTCAGATGACCATTTTATCTACTACTGTGGGAAAGAGTTCCTTAGAAAAAGTGGAGTAGCCCTCATAGTAAACAGAAGAGTCTAAAATTCAGTACCTGGGTGCAATCTCAAAAACGACCAAATCAGTTCATCTCCAAGGTAAACCATTCAACACCACAGTAACCCGTCTATATACTCCAGCCACTGATACTGAAGAGCTGAAGTTACCAGTTCTATGAAAACCTACAAGACCTTCTAGAGCTAACACCCCCCAAAAATGTCCTTTCCATCATAGGGGATTGGAATGCAAATAAATGAAGTCAAGAGATACCTGGAGTAACAGGCTAAGTTTGGCCTTGGGGTACAAAATCAAGCAAGGCTAAGACTAACAGTTCTGTCAAGAGAACACACTGGTCACAGCAAACACCTTTTCCCAACATTGAAATAGAAATAGATAAAACAATAAACATTAACAAGAAGATAATTTGCACTTATGACAAGGGCTGCAAAAGATAATTTAAGAACCTTTGTGATAAAGACTTTGAGATAGAAGTGTCCTTTGATAGAGTAATCAGTGTTTATGTTTCATAGAAGATAATATGTGAGCTGAACCATACATTTTAAGTAGAAGTTTCCTATGTAGCTACTTGGAAAGAGAGTTCTGCAGGCAAAGAAAACAGCAAGTGTAAAGGTTCCTAGATGAGAACGAACTTGAAACGTTTGATGGACTATAAACAAAAGACACTGTGACAAGCAGGATATCCTTAAAGACTTTGCATTTTATTATCAGGTGGCAGAGGAAATGGGAAATGTGGTTTGGTGTGGGATGAAGATCAAGGGCAAAAATAAGGCAGAATCTCACAGGGGATATGTTGTAAGATCTAGGGCAAACTATACTTTGTATAAGTCACATCATATTTCATTAGGTGACATCCTGTTCCAGTGAACTTTAAAGTGAACAGTGGCCTTACCTGCAATTTTAAAACAGACAAAAGCTAGCAGTATAAATCAAAATGTAATGACATTGTGGTGTAAAATCATTGTCTTGGCCTTGCTCATGGATGGGCCAAGCCAAACCTGAGTAGCGTCAATTACAGGCTTTATTTAGTTAGAGGGATTAACTGGAAAGATGTGAGCTTTTTTTTTGGTAGAAAGATGAACAAATTAGGGAAGCATTGTTCACAGAAATCTGTGGTCTCTGACAGGTAAAATCTACAGTGTAATGAAGGAGTGAATCCAGAATCTAATATAGGAGGCCAATTCACAAGCTTGTGATCCAAAAAAAGAAAGGAAGTAAAAAACTATGAGATTAAGAATAGGTTGAAACATAAGAGGAAAGATAGCTTACTACAATGACTATGAAAGGTGAGGAGTTGGAGGTTATACCTGTGTATTGTTGATTCTGCTATCCAAGTTGACCCTGAAAATGTCAGGAGGCCTGGATGAGCAGATGAGACGATTTCACCCATGTTCAAATGTATCAATTGCTCCACTGGGAATTTTGTCTTGCCTAAAGAATGTTTACTTAAAATGAAGTATTAGCTTGATGCCATTCATTGTTTACTTTTGACATCTGAGTTTAGCAGTTGCTCAGGAATTTGTCTGTTATGTCAACATATACATATATATTTTGTGCCTTTCGTAGATTTAACTTTTATATATATACTTTGTTGAGAGAAGCCATGATATGAATGCAGTGAATCAAATAACTATCAAATAATTCCTGCATTATCTGAGCATTGAAAAATCTACATTTCAAAGCCATGTTAACTTTGAGTCCTGGCCAAGACCTGCCTGATATTGTCACATTAGCTCTATTTGCATTATCTAACTATATTATGAGAAACAGAAAACATACTCAAATTGTTCAGTGGAAGCTGGAACATCTCACTCCAGAGAACAGCACCCACACTTATTCTGCAGTAATAGAAGGTTAGGACCATCCAAGATTATAACAAAGACTCAATAGGAAGAGTAATCTGAATCATTACTTCATTTCTTTTTATTGAGATAGCTTCTTTCCCTGACAAAAAAGAAATAACATTTTCAACTAAGTATTTATTAAAAAAAAAAATTTTGTGTGTCCTTTCTCATGTGTCATGGATTATGTTAGGTGCTAGCTATACAGTTCTGAACAGACAACTTTTACATATATATAGTAATAAATTAAAATTAGTGATAAATTATATAAAGAAAACAAACATAATCAGCCATAGCAAGCATCTAGCTACTCAGGCAAGCAAATAAAAGGGACCATTTTGAGTATAAGTTTATTATTCAACTTAACTCCCTACTGTGCAGTTAACAAAGCCCCTCCATCCTATTTCTTATCAGACTTTATTTTGTTCTTATCAGATTTTTATGAACTGTGACAGGGCAAGGTTAATGTGAAGGAAATACATGTATGTCCTGTTTCTTATATATTTCCAGTTGCTGCTCTTACTGTTGCCTTTTTTTAAAATCTCATGATATGACCAAAAAGAAAGATTTCTTAAATTGCTATTCTAGCAATATACACTCTCATCTTAAAGATAAATCTTATACCACATGTTAGTAGGAAACACAGAGAACATTGGGAAAAATCAAAGCCATAGTCACTCTCAAGAAATTGACCACAGAGGCTGTACAGGAGACAATAGGTAGGAGGGGATGCTATCCGTAGATGTATTCCTGACATCATATACAAAAGGCAGGAGTTTTGTTGGGAGTATACTGCTGTGACAGGAGAAGACAACAGACTTTTCTGCTTCATTCATCCATTGGATCCATTGGATCCATTGATGCAAACATGGAGCTACACAAAAAGGGTAAATGCCAATTGTGCCAGTTCGTCCAGGGATATGACTCCAGCAACTATTCTCTTTTCTTCTTCTCTCTTGCCCCAGAGGCCACATTTCATATCTTGAAGTGGATATATGTATGTTATTGTCTTACTAGGGCCTATATGCTCTCCCCCAGTTACCCCTGTGTTACCATGAGATTTCCTCAAGGTTATGTGTCTCTCTTCATTTTGGTACCTGGTGACGACTTTGTCATTGGTACTCAACTTTACATCATTTTAAAACCATATAAGCAATTTAAAATATTTTTAGCTGTGGGATCTGGAGGTTGGATGGCAGTTGGAGATGGTTGTCTCTGTATAGTTCAGTCTACCTTGAAATATATAAACCTAAAGAAAAAGTAGTTCTGCAATAAATGCTGGAATGGGTGTGGAGAGAAAGGAACCCTCCTACACTGTTAGTGGGACTGTAAATTGGTACAAACACTGTGGAGAACAATATGGAGTTTCCTTAAAAACTAAACATAGAACTACCATATGATCCAGCAATCCCACTCCTAGGCATATATCCTGAGAAAACCATAATTCAAAAAGGTGCATGCACCCTAGTGTTCATTGCAGCACTGCTTATAATAGCCAAGACATGGAATCATCCTAAATGTCCATTGATAAAGGAATGGATAAAGAAGATGTGGTACATATATACAGCAAAATACTACTAGGCCATAAAAAAAAGTGAAATAATGCCCTTTGCAGCAACATGGATGGACCTCGAGATTATCATGCTAAGTGAAGGAAATCAGACAGAGGGATACAAATATCATATGGTACAACTTGTGGAATATAAGAATGATACAAATAAACTTATTTAAAAAATAGAAATAGACTCACAGGCTTAGAAAGTTATGGTTACCTAAGGGGAAAGGTGGAGTAAACTAGGACTTTGAAATGAGCATATACACACTGCTGTTATATGAATAAGATAACTACTAAGGCCCTACTATATAGCACTGAGAATTCTACTCAATATACTGTAATAACCTATTTGGGAAAAGAATTTGAAAATGAAGGGGTATATGTATAACTGAATCACTTTGTTGTACACCTAAAAGTAACACAACATTGTAAACCAAAATATATTCCAATATAAAATAAAAATTTAAAAAGAAGAAAACAGTCTAGAACCTGAAATTTTGTTGCATTCATAGTAAAACATAAATAATAATGCCAGTTTCACATATGTTTGATTATCACTTACAATCACATCTGAATAACTCCTACTACTTAACAGGACCCAAGGAAATAAGAGTTTTGTCATTAATTGAGTAAAGATACAGGCTGATTTGAGAAATACAGAAAAGCCTACATCACAAGAGGACTGATTTGTAATAAAGGAGGTTTATGATAAAAGAAAGATGGCAGATGCTAAAAGGATCCATTTAGAGTGACTCTAGAGTATATTTCCTTGCCAGCAAGGTATCATGATTGAAATCATGTCAAGTCAAGGGGAAAAAAATGTAAGCTATGTCTCTGAATTTCAGTGATCAAAATATATCGTGAAACACATTAGTTCCTAAAAAACAGACTGAGTGTGCATTCCATGGCATGTTATCATGGAATTTATGTTGGGCAATTATGTATTAAAACTAATATGTGTTTGGGGAATGAGTATACGCTAGGAGGAAAGGGAGAATCTAATCAGGTGAATGATGACCGAACCACATGTAAAAATTGTGATCTCTCTTGTTTTTATAGGAATCACAGCTGAAAGCAATGAAAGAGACTGTACAACTCTGCCTCTCAACTGTTTTCCGTGATCAGCAGCTTCCCCATTTGAATCCCTTCAGGCCGTATGGAACTCAGATATCAGTCCCAACCATGATAACTGACTCTAGGACTGCATATATAAGCACAACAGCCAAGGTACACTTTATTTGTACACTTTATTTGTGCTTTGAAATCTAAAATCAAATAAGGTACTTTCTTGACTTTGATCTGTATTATCATCAAAGTGAATCCAGGTAAGAGAGCAAATTCATTGAAAAATCAGGAAGTAAATGGGAGATAGTAAACCAGTTTGTGAAGTTTTCATAGTCACTTGGAGAATGTTGGAAAACAAATTTTCTTTATAAGAGAACAGGGTGTTTCTTAGGCAGAATTATTATTATCATCATTATTTTATAACATTATAAGAAAATATCTTGTATTATAATCCAGTTTACACCAGGAGTTTATTATGGAAAATACTTTCTTCTAGGGTATAACCACCATCCTTACAAAAGTGGATTTTCAGAAATTAAGTCTGTAGTTCTCAACACTGTGACTATACATTAGAATCACTTGGGATAGTTATTTAAAAAAAAAAAAGTCTTACTACTTGGGACACACCTCAGACAAATTCTTCCTGGTTTGGCTCCAGTCATCATTAGTTTTTAAGAGCTCCCTAGGGGATTAGGAGGGCTTCCCTGTGGCTTGGCAGTAAAGAATCCACCTGTCAATGCAGGAGACATAAGTTCCATCCCTGGGTTAGGACGATCCCCTGGAGAAGGAAATAGAAAATAGAAACCCACTCCAGTATGCTTGCCTGGAAAATCCCATGGACAGAGGAGCCTGGTAGACTACAGTCTATGGGGTTGCAAAAGAGTTTGATGCGACTTAGCAATTTAAACAACAACTACTTAAGCAAATCCCTGCCATCATTCTACTTTATACAGGACAAAGAGGGCGTTTCAGTTCCACTTTTGTTTCAATCATCAGAATCTTCAGTTTGCAAGCTCTACTTTTAAATAAATATTGACAATCTGAAATCATTATTAAAGAAAGGAGTTTAGTTTCAGGCAGTATACTTGAAGGTGCAATTCTTTTATCACTTGCCTCAAGATCACTTGCTGTTGAAATAAATGCTATAGAGAGGAGTCCAACTTCTAAAGCAAATCCGTGGTGGGCTAGAGGAAGGTGGACAAAAAACCTTGAGGACCACTGTTACAAATACCTACCAATTCATTACATTTGGGGATGTGGCCAGTCTGTAGATGAGGGAAATGCTATTTTCAGGATGAAGAGTCAAAATTAAGTAAAACAGAATAAATCTACTGTTCTGTTTTTCTCCTGTAACTGGTTGATTTCTCAAAAACATATTAATCTGTGTAACCTTCTTTTTCTGTCAAAATCATTTGAAATAAGTATTTCCATTTTATATTATCTTCTTTGTTTTTATTATGTAATGAAGGATCTCAAAAAATTTAGGCCAATATTTTTCACCTTTACATCTCTCTGATCCTCCTTTGAAAACAGTGTTGTTTTTTTTTTTTTTAATTCAGCCAGACTCAGGGAAGAACAGTGCAGAATAATATATTTTTATGTTTTAAAAAGATTCCTGGTAAAATTATTGAAACAGATTATTGGTTAAGTGTACAGCTACCTTACACAATCTCTGCCACCTATCAGAAAGCCACATATCCCTCCACGTCAGGTTAGTTTAAGGGAGAAACAAAGATTCAACTGTATGAAGTTCAGTGACTTTGGGCAAAGCAGCTTTGTGATTTTATGGGCACATGACACTTGTCTCCAAGTATATTTACTTGTCTTAAAGTATATTTACTAGGCTCATTATTAAAACTGGGCTCTTTATGACCCTGAATATATGGAAGAAATTACTGTCCTGTATCCTGTCACTGAAATAAATAATACATATATATTATTATTTCTCTAGGTTTATCACAGGAAAACATAGGAAGCATTTAGATGCATGTAGTTTAGAGAATGCTTATTTTTTAAAAAAAAAATAACATATCTAATTATTTAAGATAAAGTTCAATAAATCTAAGTTGATACACCATACAGCATTCTGTTTTACAAATTAGCATTAAAAGCCTCTCTGGCATTTCTCGTTTGCTTGTATTATTTATCTTTTCAAATATGGTGGCAATTATATTTTATGTACTTGTGTGTGTGCTTTGTTCACTTAAGAAGCTCCTATTCTTTGGAACTCCACATTCAGATGTGTATCTCTTCGCCTTTTGCTTCTTCGCCTTTTGCTTCTTAGTCACTCAGTCATGTCCAACTCTTTGTGACCCATTGGACTGTAGCCTGCCAAGCTCCTCAGTCCATGGGATTCTCCAGGCAGCAATACTGAGTGGGTTGCCATGCCCTCCTCCAGGGGATCTTCCAGACCCAGGAACTGAACCCACATCTCCTGTGTCTGCTGTATTGCAGGCAGATTCTTTACCTGCTGAGTCTTTGGGGAAGCCCAATGTATTCTTGGGACTTGAATCTCTGTGCAGGCACCTCACAGATAATTTTTGAAAAATCCTGAATAATAAAACGTGATATGCGGTATATGTAAGAGATATAAACTTTTCAGTCATGGAACAATTTTTATCCAAAATGTAACTTTTAAATGAGGACCTCAAACCTACTAAGTCTTTGGAGTTGGCTGATTATAGTCTCAGTGATATGTGCCCAAGAGGGAGCTGGAGACCGTCACATCACTTGGCCTCTCTGTGCCTCTGTTTCCTCGGTGCCTATCTCAGGTCTCTGTTGTGACATGAGCATTACATATCATAATTTTTCTTAATTTCCTTGATACACATGATATCAATTCAGTTCAGTCGCTCAGTCGTGTCCAACCCTTTGCAACCCCATGGGCTGCAGCACGCTAGGCTTCCCTGTCCATCACCAACTCCCGGAGCTTACTCAAACTCATGTCCATCAAGTCAGTGATGCCATCCAACC
This sequence comes from Cervus canadensis, assembly GCF_019320065.1. Taxonomy (NCBI): domain Eukaryota; kingdom Metazoa; phylum Chordata; class Mammalia; order Artiodactyla; family Cervidae; genus Cervus; species Cervus canadensis. The sequence continues at coordinate 18,417,367 of NC_057414.1, read as the reverse complement.
ACCTCATCCTTTGTCGTCCCCTTCTCCTGCTTCAATCTTTCCCAGCATTAAAGTCTTTTCCAATGAGTCAGCGGTTCGCATCAGGTGGCCAAAGTATTGGGAGTTTCAGCTTCAGCATCAGTCCTTCCAATGAATAATCAGGACTGATTTCTGTTAGGATTGACTGGTTGGATCTCCTTGCAGTTCAAGGGGCTCTCAAGAGTCTCATCCAACACCACAGTTCAAAAGCATCAATTCTTCAGTGTTCAGCTTTCTTTATAGTCCAATTATTACATCCGTGCATGACTACTGGAAAAACCATAGCTTTGACTAGTGCAACAAGAGACCGACCCAGACTTGCCTGTGAGTGTCCAGGAGTCTCCAGAGGAGGTGTGGGTCGGCAGTGGCCTGCTGCATGGTCGGGGGCACTGAGAGCAGCAATGTGGGCACGGGACCTTTTGAAGGAGGTCACCATTATCTTCATTACCTCCACTATAGTTTGGCCTCAGGTCAAACAAAGGGAGGGAACACAGTTCTGCCCATCAACAGAAAATTGAGTTAAAGATTTACTAAGCATGGCCCCGCCCATCAGAACAAGACCCAGTATCCCCCTTGGTCAATCTCCCCCATCAGCCTTGTCTAACTCAGTGAAACTAGGAGCCATGCCATGTAGGGCCACCCAAGATAGATGGGTCATGGTGGAGCATTCTGACAAAATGTGGTCCACTGGAGAAGGGAATGGCAAACCACTTCAGTATTCTTGCATTGAGAACCCTGTGAACAGTATGAACAGACAAAAAGATAGGATATTGAAAGGTGAACTCCCCAGGTTGGTAGGTGCCCAATATGCTACTGGAAATCCGTGGAGAAATAACTCCAAAAAGAATGGAGAGATGGCACAAAAGCAAAAAGACCACCAGTTGTGAATGTGACTGGTGATGGAGCTAAAGTCCGATGCTGTAAAGAGCAATATTGCATAGGAACCTGGAATGTCAGGTCCATGATTCAAAGCAAATTGGAAGTGGTCAAACAGGAAATGGCAAGACTGAACATTGACATTTTAGGAATCAGCGAACCAAAATGAACTGGAATGGTTGAATTTAACTCAGATGACCATTATATCTACTATATATATATATCTACCCGCCCTGGGCGGGGGCTCCCATCAGCCGCGCCGTGTTCCGGGTGCGCTGCAGCTCGGGCAGGCCCGCCAGGGGCGCCAAGGCAGCGGGGTCGGGAAGGTGTTCGAGACCAACCCCTTCTACGACCGCTACTGCAAAAAGATCCAGCACTTGTGCAGGTCTGACCCCGCTGCTTTTGAGTCGTGACTAGAGAAGCGCAGTGAGTTTAGCAAGCAGCCAGTGGGGCATCAAGCGAGGGGACTTTTATCACATGTGTGGAACAGAAGACACTGGGGAAACTGCCTGTGAGCCGAGGATTCAGTAAGGACAAGACTCTCAGCTCAATCTTCAACACTGAGATGGTGAAAGACAAAACTGGCAAAGAAAGAAAACAGATTTGGCAGCAGTATTTTGCCGCAAAAGATAACAGTCTACGCAGTTATTCCTAAAGAAAAGTTTGATTTGGAACCGGGCTTAGTCCTGTCCAACATTTCTGTGTGGTCAACCAAGAAGGGAAGGTTATGAGTTTTTAGTCTGGCAATGGACAGGTACTGAACTCCACTTCACTGCCCTGATAAATATTCAGATCCCAGGGGAAGCTGCGGCCAGTTAGCTGATTTTATATCACTACCCTGAACTTAAGGAAGAAAATGGTATAGTGCTAATGACAGCAGAAATGGATTCCACATTTCTGAGTGATGCTGAGGCACAGTGCACGGCCAACCAAGTTCAGCTCTTCTATGCCACTGATCGAAAACTGTGGGTTAGTGGATATCTCTAACTTCAGACCCAGTGAGTTCAAATGTCTGTCACCACAGAGTTGGAGCAAAGCAGACTTGGAGCCTAACTGAAATGTTCTCAGAACCAGGATAAGACTTAGGGCTGTCAGGTTGGCTTATAGAGTTTTCTACTCAGCCCTGGATGGTCCTGAGCCTACCCACCCCTTGAACTCTCCGAGGCTCAGGGGCTATAATAAGCCATCTCTAAGGAGTCGCCCTCTGTGCTTATTGCAAGGGATAGCATGGAGGTGAGCCCTGTCACTTGACATTCAGGAACAAAGATACCCAAACATTCTGATAACTATCTCCCAGCATACTTGAAGTGTCCCTTTCAAGCGTTTGAGATCACATCCAGGGACAATCAAGGATCCACAAGATGGCTGACTTGATCTTATGCACTGTAGGAGTATATTTGTTCTCGGACCATTTTGACTGCACAGCTCCCAATAATTAGTTCCTCACCTTTATAAACTGTGACAGGATAGTAAGCTTGAAGACCTGCTGTGGTTAGATGTGGTCTTTGCATACTTTTCTCACTTGGTTGGCCAAAGGCATAACAGGTATCCTGTTAGACTCTATAGCAACCACATATTGCCGTCAGGATTAAGATTCTATCTAGATGCTCCAAGAATTGCTGTTAGTGTAGCTGGTTTGGAGTAGCAGTAGACTTCAGGTATATTAAACGCACAGGTACAGTGCCTGCTGCCTGCATATTTTTAAGCCATAGTTTCTGACACCTGATTTTTTGCCTCTTGGAAGCTGTGTGTTTGGAGTGGCTGAATTGTTGCAGTATTAAAAAAATCAACTATTTTATAAAGAGAGGATCAATCCAGATTTGCTTTTTGTTTTTTAAACAACTCTAAACCATGCCAGTATTATATTAATAGAAAAGGTAGGCAGAAGCAAATGTACCCTATTGTGTGTGGGGAAAATGTAGCAATAAAATAAAGTCTGGTTTATAAAAAAAAAAGTATGGATGAATCCTCACAATACATTTAATGTCAGTGATCACAATAGTAAATGTCATAAAGAAAGGAAAATATCAAAAGACAGCAGAAGTGAGAAGCAATTCAGAAAAGTAGTGTAGATAAAAAAAATGATTAAATTATGTTATGAAAGCTCATTATTTCATTTCCATCCCAGGGAGTCACCATCATCTATCTTTGTTTTTCTTTCCATGCAATTCAAAGTCAACTTTAGCTGCAGTTGACATTGGTAAAGGTTACAGCTGTGGCATCAACTTAATTGGACAAGGATAATTTGTTAATTTTTTTTCCACTTTGGTAGAAATGCCAAAGTCATTTTAGGGCAACAGGCAACAGTGGCCCTATTCAGGAGCTTAAAGGCATCCAAGTGAAAACTGCATTCTGCTTGGTGCCTAGAGGTTTAAAGCAAGGTGGATTTGTTTTCCCTGGTTTTTTTTTCCTTCCAAAAATCTGTTGCAAAGTAATTTCTAAGAACTCTCAAAGAAGTGCACCTGGAATTACCACAGACCAAAGGGTCTCAATCTGCATTTTTTAAATCACTGGGAGCTTTGCTCACACCTGATGCCAATATTTTCAATTCTATTGTACTCCAGTAGACACGCAGGGTAGTTTTGGAGATTATTCAAAGCTCCCAGATTATTCATGTTTACAGCCAAGGTTGGGAGGTATTAAAATCTTTACTGTAGGAATAGGAAAAGACTCTCCCAGGTAGCTCACTTGTAAAGAATCCACCTGCCAATGCAGGAGAAACGGGTTCGATCCCCAGAGGAGGAAATGGCAACCTACTCCAGTATTCTTGCCTAGAAAATCTCATGGACAGAGGAGCCTGGCAGGCTACAGTCCTTGGGGTCACAAAGAGTCAGGCACGATTTAAAGACTAAACAACACAATGCAGCGGTAAGCTTGTCCTTTCCCCCCCACTTTCCTGCTTCTGGAAGAGATTTCCCAACTAGCCCAAAGGTTTTCAGTTTTAGACAGACCTGTTTTTCTACCAGCTCTCTGTCCTTAGCTAACCATTTAGTTATCTGTAATACCAACCAGCTGTTCATGTTCTTTCCATGCATAAATATGTATGCATAAACATACAGAAATATGTTTTATATCTTTGTATGCCCAGGGTTATTGTGAGAATAAAAATGAAAACATGAATCTAAAATATTTGCATAAAATATAACATTACATCTAAGGAATTTTGTTTGGGTTTCATTTTTGGTCTTAGGAGATCATAATTGCTTTTCTAATTACTTCCCAGTAGATGTGGCATATTTGTGGCAAGGAAATTAAGTTTAAGTTTAAATTATATATTGTTTTACATGTTACTGTATGAACATATATATTACATAAGCACATAAATATTTTAAGCTAACTATAAATTATGATTTATGTTTAATGTCAGTTCAGTTCAGTCGCTCAGTCATGTCTGACTCTTTGCAAACCCATGAACCACAGCATGCCAGGCCTCCCTCATCATCACCAACTCCCATAGTCCACCCAAACCCATGTCCGTTGAGTCGGTGATGCTATCCAGCCATCTCATCCTCCGTCGTCCCCTTCTCCTGCCCTCAATCTTTCCCAGCATCAGCGTCTTTTCCAGTGAGTCAGCTGTTCGCATCAGGTGGCCAAAGAATTGTTTAATGTGGTAAAGATAAAAATAGAAACAACAAAGGCCCTTTAATGCTTTCTTTTTATTACTGGTGTGCATATCTGTACCCTGAAATGATCTGAAACCAAATTCTCATTTATTCTTCATCCTTGGTATATATAGGCTGTAATAAAATATTACATAGAGAAATTGATTATTTGGATATCTCTATGAATTTATTTTAAAGACATGTTAGCTCCATGAGGATATAATTCATTTAATCCTTCTGAAATTAAAAAAGGAACAAGACATTTTTGGTAGAAATGTTAATATACATAAGTCTAGGAAAGCATACTGATATTCAGAGAAAATGCTACTAAATATCTTTTATGTAAAGAATGACCACCAGTTTGCATTTTTCTTTCTTTTCTTTTATAATTGAGACTTTATTGGTTGTACACATTTCTTAATGTATGAACTGAAGTTTTAAAAGGCATGTAGTTATAATTTCTTTTCAACAGTTATTCCAGTGACTTTCCAGCCTGACATTTGGAAGCAAATTTTTCTTAAGAGTATATCAAGTACCAATATCTTCAAATTTTGATAAACTATTACATCATAAGTCTCACTAGTTAACAGTTAACTAATTAACTAGTTTAATATCATATACACTACTGGTTCAAATTTTCAATCTTTCACAACACAATAACAAAGTTACTAGGGAAATTAGACTACTGCCACCAAAGATGTTATAGAGAACATGTCATTCTGACAAGAGGAGCCACGATCAAAGAGTGATTTCTGTAGGAAACCACTATGCTAAAAAAAGATGAGAACAGAAGTAATGTAAATGTTCAAGGCATAGTCAATGCACAACTGTAACTACAAATTGTCATTTAGTATGCTAAGTATTATAGGATATAAAAGCTACTGCCCTACCTATGAATATTTAACACTCAAGACTATCAAAACCTCCCATATTTAACATGTTGCTCTTTTCTGGTTGTACCAAAACAAAAAAACCATTACCAATGGCAACCAGCAAATGAGTCAACTTCTTAAAAATGAAGCATTTACACTAAGGAAAAAAAAAAAAAAATGTGATGAGGTGAGAGTGCCTCCTCCTTAAGAATGTTTCTAGAGCTACTAAAATAAAAAAGGCTGTATTTACAAAATAATTGATGAAAATGTTCACTTGGATTGTACTTAGAAGGGAGACGGGAACCAGTGACTAGATGTGGTAAGTACATGTGGACTTGGTCGCTTTAGTTGTGTCCAAATCTTGGTGACTATATGGACTGTAGCCTGACAGACTCCTCTTATCCATGGGATTCTCCAGGCATGGAGAATCCTCCTCCATGGGATCTTCCAGACCCAGGAATCAAACCCAAGTCTCCTGCATCTCCGGAATTACAGGTGTATTCTTTACCCAGTGAACTCCCTGGGAAGCCCCACACGATATTAATCAGACTTGGCCTCTTTCTACCTACTTCATCAGAGACTGGACTCTCCTTTTTAGTTTCTCTGTTTTCCACAGCTCAATCTTCTTTATTATCATGGTTATTCACTTGAGGCTCTTTATCCTTTTCTTTGCATCTTTTTTTTTGTTTGTTTTTTAGTGAAGATTCATCCTCTCTGGACGCCTTTTTGACTTTATTTACACTTTTGTGGTAGAAGGTTAAATGACACCATCATCACTCTCCTCTTGTGATGCTTGATCACAACTCCCCCTGACAGATCAGACCTTCCTCTTGGGCATCCTGGTGATGACGGCTCCTGCCGTGTGCCCCGGGCCTGGACACCCCTGAACCTTCATGACCTGGGCGGCAGGGCCACTGCCCCTCCTCAAACTGCCTCAGCGGCTGTGTTATTACACAGCAGAGGTGGTGGGAGAACCACTGGATGACTTGTTCCATTTTCTTGTCCTGTATTTTCATTAAAATTTCTTGGATGCTCATCAGATAGTATTGACTTTCATGGTATCTTCAAAGATACAGTTATTTTAAAGATGTGTTGCTTCTCATCACCAGTTGGCTGTTCATAAGTAAGACAGCCCTTAACCTCCTGTCCATTGATTATCAATACAAGAGATTTTTTCTTTAAAACTAGAAATTCTCATCGAACCTTTCTTTTGTCTCTTTAGATGCAGTAAAATCTTAATCCTAAAAACAAAAAAAAACACAGAGATTTCCTTATAGCGCTTGCAAAAGCAAAGGACATCTATATGGAATTTAATCAATTTGGTTGTTGTTTGCTCTTTTGTGGCTCCATTGTATCCAACTCTTTGCAACCACATGGACTGTAGCCCACCAGGCTCCTCTGTCCATGGAATTTTCCAGGCAAGAATACTGGAGTGGGTTGCCATTTGTTTCTCCCAAGGATCTTCCTGACTCAGGGATCAAATTCAGTACATTGGCAGGCAGATTCTTTACCACTGAGCCACCAGAGAAGCCCTTAATCAGCTTCCTGTGATCATTTTATTGACAGTATATTCTCTCTGGTGTAATTCATTCGTTTGAATATCTTGCAGTAACTGGGAACCTACTGAAAGTTTTTTAACAAGGGGAACCTGATGAGATTATAGTTTTAAGAAGATAATTCCAGTAAGTAACATAGAAAGATTAGGAGGATATGATAATAGAAACAAAATTATTGGGAGGATAATATTCTTGATAAGAGCAATAAGACAGCAGCAGCAGGAGAGGAACAGGGAATGAATTTGACAAATGCCAAGGACATAAAATTTTAAGGAAAATGTGAAGAAGTGAAGGTGGGAAGACTAGATGATTATGCTAAGGAAATTAACTGAGAAGAAGAGAGGGGACAAATCTTTGGGGGACTTAGTAGGATGGCAGGAGATTATGTACATTTTTAGTAAGATAAAGAGTGAATAATGCAAAAAAGATAATGAAGACAAAGTTTGAGATATGTAATAAGGATTTAAAATTCAGAGGCAGCATTAAGGAATATGAATATGATCACAAGGTGAAGAGTTGGGCGTGGAGAGGAGTAGAGACATACCAGCTTCTGAGAAGGGAGATAAGTTGGAAAAGATGAAGGTGTGGATGAATTTTTATGTAGGTGGACAGGAGTTCAAAAAGAATAATACACCCCATGGCCTACAGTTTTCCAATGAAAATTTGATCCTTAGTAGGCCTTATACTACTTCCCAATGGTCCTTTTCAGGCATTAGCAAGTTCCATTAGGTGGCTGCCCTGAATTTGCAGGCTTCTCTCTTTAACATTACTGTCCCGGAAACCTGTGTTGGCATCTGTGACTAAACATCAGATACCCAGTGCCAACAATCATGTGTGTGAGAGCACAGAATTTGGAATTCAACAGACCAATTGTAAATCCTGGATTTAGCCAGTTATTTGTAAAATGCTGGAAACTGAACCAAAGACTGTGGTTATTCTTTTTGTGAAATAGAGCTAGCAATATAGAACAATGAGCCTAATTAATTAAAAGGCTAAATTTATAGCATAAAACCTGGCATGTAGTGTATCTAGTGTTTAAGAGCATAGATATTAAAGCCAAATTGTCTGGATGTGAATTTCTGCTCTGCCACTCCTCAGCTGTGTAACATGCAACTTTTAAACCAATTCGCTCCTAGTGATATGGGAATAATAGTACCATTTTCTTCAAAAGGTTGTTGTAAGAATAAGCTATATATTATTATTTTCAAGCTTATTTGGCCTAATAAGATATTATTTTCCATCCTTCTCTACCGAAGTGTCCATCACACAGTTCTACGTGGAGTTTGACAATGAGAAAATAATTTCAATGTTAATTTCAATGTTCATCAAAAGAATCCCCACAAAAGAATTTACAAAAGCAATAGGAAACATAACATCTTGATATTCGCTGAAAGTTACTATACGTTTTTGTGCCAGCACTGGGAAAAGACAAGAAAATTATTTATCATTTTGATCCACCCTCAGTGCATTGTGAATTAAATTTAAATGTTTCAAAGAAAATTAGAAGCAGCATCCTTGCTTTTCATCACTATATAAAATGCATTGATAGTCAGGATTTTAAGAAAGCATACACAGTGTTTTTGAGTTCCCTAGAGTGCTGGTATTAGACTTTCCTTTGGCATATGTGGCCGTCTTTGATCTCTTTGTGAAAGTAAGAATATTTCTGAAGTGTCTGCAGCTACGTAACTAGGAAGTTATTCACATCAATTATACTCCAAGAGCAAACTTTTCGCTTTAGAAGGCTATTGCATGGATTCCAACTATGGTTCCAGTTGTTCAATAGTAATAATAATACAATTTTAACTTGCATAGTTCTTTATGGCTATTCCAAGGTGTTTTATTCGATCATCACAATAAATAGAGCACATCTTACTATAACCATTTTACTTAAAAAGGAACTTCAACTAAAATCCAGTTTTCTTATGCCAAGTCTAGTGCAACAAACTGCCCGCTCAAAAATGTGTGTTACTTAGAATCTTAAAGATATGCTAACAAAAACAATAGATGTTTAAATATGCAGTGTTTCTTATGTTATCACAACACAAAATGTATAGAGCACTCTGGATGACTGACTTGCTGCTGACGGCTTTACACAAGTTTTCTCAGTTAAAATCAGAAAAACATTAAGTGGTACTGACAGTATTCTGATGTTGTAAGAGAGGAAGACAAATCTCAAAGCTGGGTCATAGACAACTGAGATTTTTTTGGTTTATTTTTAGTTAATTGAGGCAGAATTCGCCAATAACATTATATGAGTTTCAGGTTTGCTCCTGCTCATGCTCAGTCACGTCCAGCTCTTTTCAGCCCCATGGACTGTAGCCCACCAGTCTCCTCTGCCCGAGAATACTGGACTGGGTTACCATTTCTTACTCCAGGGGATCTTCCTGACCTAGGGATGCATTGGCAGGCAGATTCTTTACCACTGGAGCTACCTGGGAAGCCCTGTGTGTAGTGTACACACTACAAAATGATCAACACAGTAAGTCTAGTTACCATTTGTTACCATGCAGTTAACGTCCAGTCTTCAAACCCCACGGTCTTCCACTGGCAACCACCAATCTGCTTTCTGTATCTGCAAGTGTGTTAGGTTTCATTTTTTAAGAAGATTTGCGGACTTCAAATATGAGAGAGATCATATGGTAATTGGTATTTGTCTTTGTCTGACTTAATTTCACTTAGTGTATTGTCCTCAAGGTCCATCCATGTTGTTTTCAATGGCAAGATTTTATTATTTTGTGTTCAAATAAAATTGCACTGTATTATTGTTGTTCAGTTGCTAAGTCATCTCCGACTCTTTGCAACTCCATGGACTGCACCAAGCCAGGCTTCCCTGTCCTTCACTATCTCCCAGAGTTTGCTCAAATTCATGTCCATTGAGTCGATAATGATATCCAACCATCTCATCCTCTTCCGCCCCTTTTCCTTTTGCCTTCAATCTTTCCCAGCATCAGGGTCTTTTCCAAGGAGTCAGCTCTTCACATCAGGTGGCCAAAATATTGGGGCTTTAGCATCAGTCCTTCCAATGAATATTCAGGGTTGATATTCTTTAGGATTGACTGGTTTGGTCTTGCAGTCCAGGGGACTCTCAGGAGTCTTCTCCAGCACCACAATTTGAAAGCATTACTTCTTCAGCACTCAGTCAAAGTTAAGTAGTTACCACATCTCGGTTATTGTAAATTAATAATGCTGTGACGAATTTAGGGGTGTGTATATCTATATATCTCTACAAGTTAAGTGTTTTTAAACTTTTTTTTGGAATAAGAGCCTCTCTAATACTTGTGAGGTGCTATCTTATTGTGGTTTTGATTTGCATTTCCCTTATAGTTATGATGAACAGCTTCTCATTTGCCTGTTGACCATCTGTATGTCATCTTTGGAGAAACATCTGTTTAGAATCTCTGAACATTTTTTATTCAGTTTATTGGGTTTTCTTGCTGTTGACTTGTTTGAGTTCTTTATATAAAAGTTCATTCAAGTTTTTCTGTAACAGCTTTCAGGAAAAACCCAAACAAACTTTCTGGCCAACCCAGTGATTTTGGATACTGACCCATTATAGGATATATGATAATGGATGTACAGCACACACAAGTAGTCAGTTAGTGTTAGCTTCTTACGGTAGGCAAGAGATTATCAACTGAGCTGATATTTCCATTATATAAAAAAATTAAAATCATTGATGCTTTTGGAAATTTACCGATAATGCCACTTAATGTCACATCATGGCTGATGGTTTAATTCAGAACAGCAGACTCCTAGAGGGTGGGGGGCTGGGGCATATCTTCATTATTAGAGTTCCTCTAATGCTCATCACAAAATATTGTGCACATGCGTGCTCAGTTGTGTCCGACTCTTCGTGACCCCATGGACTATAGCCCACCAGGCTCCTCTGTCCATGGGATTTTCCAGGCAAGAATACTGGAGTAGGTTGCCATTTCCCCTGCCAGAGGATCTTCCCAAACCACGGATCAAATCTGCGTCTACTGTGTCTCCTACCTGGTAGGCGGACTCTTTACCACTTGAGCCATCGGGGAAGCCATGCTCATCACAATATACTGTGACTAACAGCAAATGTTAGATGGATGAACAAACAAATGAATAAATTAATAAATGAGGAATTTGGCAAGGAGAACGATCCCACATTAGCCAGATCACAATGTGTCCATGAGCAATCATAGCTGTCTCTAAGGCTGTTCATGTCCATAAAATAATTCTATCATGGAGAGTAAACATATTCATTTTCATGACAGCAGTGGCTATGAATTTTCATATTAGACATATGTGTTTTTCATATTTCATCATGAGTACATTGTGAATTTCAGTATCCATGACAGGAACAGCTTTACCTTAGTACTTTCTCCTACTTATGTTAATTATCCCGTTTAACACTACTTCCGTAGTGTCAATGGAAAAGTAAGCAGGAGGTTCTGGCCATTTAGTTTCCAATAGTTTGTAAAATATTCTAATTTTATTTTAAACCAGAACATAAAAGTCATGGATGCCTATGACTGTCCTTTTCATGGATGATGATACAACAGCTGTATTTAAGTTATCTGACACATACCAACAAAGTTTGTTTTTTTTTTTTTACAAAACAGTTTTTTTTTTAATAAAAAATCTTATTGTCCAGACCTTGATTAAAATACAGAATATGGCTAGTGAATTCATTGAATCCCTGTGAGCCTTTAATTTTGCCACTGTCATTCTCTAAGGCTAAATTTACTACCAGGCTGTAATCTGTTCCAGAATCATTCCTGAGGCAGTTAAAACACGTATTGGAGAACCCTCCATATCATAACCGGTGGCACCTTAGTATCGAAGGATGTAGATAACAGGGATGTTTGCTGGTTGCTTTTAAAAAGACACAGGCACAGAATTTCCTACTCTCTTTCTACAAAAGTAACCGTTTCTAAAACTGGAATTCATCTTACTTTCATAGATTAGGGATTCAGTTTCCCATTAATACTAGAATCAGAATTCTTCCATGAATGCCAACCTGCTTTGCTGAGCACTTAAGAAATCCCAAGTGATGTTTCCCAGGTCTTTCAATGGACAAAAAACAATATCCTCCTACTCCCTACATCTCCTTGAATCTGTGACTGAATAAGATAGTGTAATGATAATGGTGCTTTCACTACCTGCTGCCAGTAATGCTGTTTCACCTGACTGATATAAATCCATCCCTGCCAACCTCCGGAGAAGGCGATGGCACCCCACTCCAGTACTCTTGCCTGGAAAATCCCATGGACGGAGGAGCCTGGTAGGCTGCGGTCCATGGGATCGCAAAGAGTCGGACACGACTGAGTGACTTCACTTTCACTTTTCATTTTCATTCACTGGAGAAGGAAATGGCAACCCACTCCAGTGTTCTTTCCTGGAGAATCTCAGGGACAGGGGAGCCTGGTGGGCTGCCATCTATGGGGTCGCACAGAGTCGGACACAACTGAAGCGACGTAGCAGCAGCAGCAGCTGACAACCTCCCCACACAGTTGCCCAACTATGCCTGAAACTGTCACACCCATTTGACATTATAAATACTGGACCCTTGTCTAGAGACACTCTTCACAATTAGGAAGGTGTTGCGCTCTCCCTGAATTGTTGGTCCTCACTTCCTCCTCATCATTCCTGCTGATGCTGCTGAACCCCAGCAGTGGCCCAGTAGAATCTCAAACTGCATTGCTTAGCACTGAGACAATCAGAAACATGGCATTAGTCTCATTAAGCTTTTACTTCACGGCTCAGTTGGTAAAGAATCTGCCTGCAATACAGGAGACCCGGGTTCGATTCCTGGGTTGGGAAGATCCCCTGGAGAAGGAAATGGCAACCCACTTCAGCATTCTTGCCTGGAGAATCCCTTGGACAGAGGAGCTTGGTGGGCTACAGTCCATGGGTTTGCAAAGAGTCAGATACGACAGCAATGAACACTCTCACTTTCCATGATGTTAAAAAGAGACCTCCTCTAGCTTCTCCATATGCTTAATATTTCATTGGCACAGAGTAGATTAAAATATTTTAACTTTCAACATTAAAATATGTGAAAAATTTCACTAAGACTGCCTGACTTCCTACTTTTATCTTTTTGTCACTTTTTGCCATTTGCTTGTGATTTGAGAGATAAACTCATATTTTGAACCTATGTATGGTAGCCAAAATGTTGTCATACTTATGTGTTCATAGACATAAGGTCACCCAACAATAACCATTTATACTAATATGTTAATTATTTTATTATGAAATTAATGTATATTTGTCATGACAATTTTAGCAATTAATGTTACTAGTAATTATACTAATAGTAGCTGGCATTTTTATTGAGTTGTGCTATACCCATATGAACTTATTTAATACTCACAATTCTCTAAAAGAAAGACTTATTATCCTCATTAATATTTTTTTCTTTTGAAATGACTTAAGAATTAGAAAAACATTAAGACAGTACAGAGCGTTCATATATTTCCTTTACATCCTTTAATGTTAACATCTTACATAGCCATGACATAGTTATCAAAACTAAGAAACTGGCAATAGTATAATACCATTACCAAACTACAGACCTAACTTGGGTTTCACCAGGTTTTCCAGCTGTTGTTTTTGGTGTTTGTTTTTTTTTTTTCTGTTTCAGGATCCAGTTCAGGGAACCTCACTGCATTCTCTCATCATGTCTCAGTCTCTTGTTTGACAATGTTTCATTCCTTATATTTCCATGATCTTGACACTTTTGAGGACTAGTGATGAGATATTTTATAGACTGTCTCTCTGTGGATCTGTCTGGTGTGTTTTTATGCTTAGATTGGGTCATGGATTTTTGTAAATAATACCACAAAAGCGCAGACAGGACAGATTTCTGGAATATTCTGTAGTGCAGATTATATTCAAATTACATTTTCAAAAATAAGTGGGAATGTATAAGGAAAACGATTTGGGGGAAAGTGGAAGAAATAACCATGGCAGAGAGACAGAGCCACGAGAAGAACTATTATGAATAATGGAAGACATGAAAACACTTTCTGTGAACCCACGTGTGTGTGGGTGGGTGTATTTCTCACATACACTTTTGAGAAGAAATAGAAAGACAAGAAATGTAGAGAAACACATACTCAGAAGGAGAGGGACAGAGGGAGAGGGAAACTGGGCAACTAAAGAAAGAGGTTAAAGAGCGGGTTTTGTAGGCACGTCTGTTTCCAGACCCAGGAATTTTCACGTAACCTGAACATACGAGGGAGCCAACAGAGGAAGATCAGCATTATCTGTTTCAGCTTTGTCTTTTATTACAGTTGCCCTGTCAGCATTTTGGAGGATGCAATATAGGGGAATGTAGGGAAGCTGCGAGGAAAAGCGGTGGGGAACAAAGAGGTAACTACATGTAATGTGGATGACTTTGAAAGTAGAGCTGAACATCTAAGTTGGAAGGCAGAATTAGGCAGACGTTGAGACATCTATGCCTTGCGCTCTAACTGGATGCTTCCCTGCTTTCACCTTTCCCAGGTGTAACTGCTTTCTTTGGGATCCTTAAAGTTAGTGTCCTTCTTCCTCAGTCCCATGCCTGTTCTGATCCTGTCCCTGGCCTCTTCACCTGGGGAGGCAGGCGCTGCTCATCCTTCAGGTCTTGTTTATAACACCACTTCTTTTGTTTGGTTGTTTGTTTCATTTATTTTTATTAGTTGGAGGCTAATTACTTTACAATATTGTAGTGGTTTTTGCCATACATTGACATGAACCAGCCATGGATTTACATGTGTTCCCCATCCCGATCCCCCCTCCCGCCACCCTCCCCATCCCATCCCTCTGGGTCTTCCCAGTCTTCAGGAAAACGTATCTGACCCTCCAGATGGGTCAGCTCACCCTACTGTGTGCTGTTCCCTCAAAGTAATCTAAAATCTTAACTCATAATCATTATCCAAATTGTATTTAATTAAAGTTTCCTGGAAGTACTTATTTTACATGCAGTTCTTCCATCGGACTGGGTGTTCCATATGTTTTGTCTGCCATATTCTGGCCACATCATGGTCAAAAGTAGTTTTTGAGTAAATGAATGACATACGTTATACAACTTAGAAAGGAAGAGAGTGTGTTTAATGGTTGTGGCAAAGATGCTTATTTGTGAAGGGATGTAAATACTTTAAATCAGTTGTCCTTAATCATTTGGGATTTTACAGAATTCTTAATTTTATAAAAGCAGTGGACTGTCTACATAAAATAATACATATAATTTAATACCAGTGGGCATTAGTTTAAAAAACTTTGTTTTAATGGTTCTTTTTAGAAAGTTACAAAAATGAGTTTAGATTAAGAAGTTGAAGGTTATCTGGGCATTCTGTGTTTCTAAAGAAATACTGCTAGACAGTAAACTTTAGCTTCTTTGTATTTCCAATACAATGAGATGAAAGGAAATGCATTTAAAATTTTAACAGGAAAGTCTCAGATGAGTTAAAGTTTAGTAATAGCAAACCATTTAATCTCTGGAGATTAACTGTTGCATTGTAAATATGGTTTTTCTAATGTTTTTCCTTAGTATAGAGATGCTGTATTTGGAAAGCATTTTATAAGAAATGTCAGTTAAAAAACTTAAGCTTATTGAGTTAAAATATCAACTTTTCCTAATTAATTTTTAAAGTGGCCATTTATTAGGATTCACTATGATTAAAAATTGAATATTTGAATGAAGTCTATCATTTACTGGCTTGTTGAATTTGGGCAAGTCTCAAACTTTGAATTGTAGTTTCTTTATTCTTAAAAGGTAACATAGTTGTTACAGAGATGTAACACACATAGATTTTTCTAAAACATGGCAAGACTCTATAAATATAGACTGTTATTTTCATGCACCTCCTCAAAAAATAGAAGAAAAAGCATATAGGACTATTTTTTTACTTCTATAGTTATTTCAACTTTTTAAATCAGTAAGTATCTACTCCCACCTAAATTAACCCCATTGTTCCAAATTTTAATCAGAACATATCCATGCACTCTTCCAACCCATTTTCAAATCATACTCCTTACACATATGGGCCACACACATCCATGTATGTGAGGTCAGTCAGGTTCCTGATTTATTCTAGGATCTGAAAATTATCAACAATACCCCAGGGCATAAGCAGTGTATTTACTGATTATTATTCAAAAAATAAATTATTGTTAAATGATTCTTCTGATATAAAGATATATCATTTTGAAATATTAATAAACATGTATTACTTGTAGAATAATTAGTGATTCAGTTTAGTAGAGCAGTATTAATATTCAAAACTTCAGAAACATTTATTTTTCATGATTAATTTAGAATAATTATCTTGAATAAATAATGTATGCAGTTATTTATGTTCCATTTACTTCATAATTTATTACCATTTTTTTTTAGAAATTAAGTTTAGAAATACCCATGAAGACTTTTCCTTCTCAATTTCCATAGGTGTTATTTTTATAGTATATAAAATTGTGTGTGTGTATGTACACATATTTAACTGAATTGTGTGGTAAAGACTGAAGTTACAAACCCTGTGAGTAACTATGTCTACAGTTATCAAGGTGTTAAATATTACTGTTTATATACCATCTAAGTTCTCTATTACTTAGTGGCTAAAGTCTAAACTCCTCAGTCTGGAGGTCACATCTACCAACTACATGACATAACTGATTTCTCCACTATTTTTTTCTCATTAAAGCATGTTCATATACTAGTTTTCATTCTTACAAACCTCATTTTGTTTTAGAACTCTCTTCTTTTTACCTTTTCTGAGATACAAATCCTCTTTTTGTCAAATCTGATTCTATAAGAATAGTCTCAAGTCAAGTCTCTAGCTTCAATTTCCCCATCATATTGCTTAAAACTCTTTTGACTAAAATCTTGCTCTTATATACAATATTTTATAATTTTTAGCATTTTTTTATTTTATAAACAATCTATTTCAGAAAAAAAAGAAAACTGCAAAAGATTTTAAAACAGCATAAAACAACCTCATAATTCCACCAAGCAGGAACAAAGAACTCATACTTTCTCTCAGAAACCTTAGTACATATTCATTTTAATACATTTTCACAGAATAGGATGATACCATGTGTGATGTTTTTTGAACCATTTTACATTAACAAAGTATGAACAATTTCATATTTGAACAATTTTATATTTCAACAATTTCAATCTATTGACAATTGTCAATAGATATATTTCATAACTGATATAACATTTCATTATTTTATGTGTTCACCTAAGTTGTGTACGTAATAGTAAAACAGATACACACAGGTCCACCAACCAACATAAACCATGTTTGGAGCATTATCAATACGGCTGATACTAGCTGTGCACCCATGCACAGTTCCTACCCTAGACTTTACTGCTTGTAATTTCTAAGCTCTGGGTGTGTGTGTGGGCACTGCACCATATTACCTTACGTTCAGGACAGAGAGGGACATAGAGCAAGGAGAAAGCACTGTCCTTGCAACTTGTTTGTTTAACACTCTGGCTCATCTCCTCCCAAAATATTTTTAGTTATCATTACAGACATTTTTTGCTGGTTACTCACTTTGTCTCATTTTAGTCCATGAATTAAAGGTCAAGAAGGAATGATTCTGGGAAGATTGTGATTGGATGATAAGTGGGCCACCCCTGCTGATGATTTGCTCTGTCAATAACCTGTAAATACATCATAAGGGATATTTACTAGAACAAAATTAATGAAGATGTAGAAAAATGCTGTGTTTGGCAGGTTTACTTTAATTAACACATATGGGTATTTGTATCCTTCAAGTACAGCATAGCTTTTACATCCATTATTTTCTTTAATGTTATTAAAGCAATTATTAATACTTACTTGTTCAAAAAGCAAGCTTTAATGAAGTGAAAGCATAGTTTAGAAAACAAGACCCTAACTAAGGTCAAGAATACTCTATAGATATCCTCTTTCTTTTCATAATACAGAAACTAGACCCCTGCAGAAAATTATGTGATTCGGGGGTGAAATGGGGGCTTATATAATATTTAAATAAGTGGTTGACACAGGTTGACACATCCTGTCAACCACTATCACACCTAGTAGAGAAGTATTAAGATGGAGTTGAGTGAACATAAAATTGGCATCTGATAGGTTGGGTTAAATCACTAGCTCTACCTGTTTTATTTTGGTGACTCGGAGGACATTAGTCTTAGTTTCTTTACTCAAAAGATAGAGCCTCACAGAGTGCAGATGTGACCTCATCTGAAGAGTTCCATGATTTTTCTGTTCATCAAACAACTTCCTTTAGTCTGCCTTGATGTGAGACGTTACAGAGCTGAAAAAGGCATTTTTCTTGCCTTTAAAATGTTCCTGATCTTGTTTATTGGTCAGGACTCCTGGGAATTAAATTAAGTCAACAAAAAAGATGATTTCAATCACTTCGTTCATATTATGGTCCTCTTTATAATGGAGATATGTCCTCCTCCATCCAATTCACTCACTACTCCCCAAACGCTACTTCTGGCAAACAGCAATCTGTTTTCTATAACTGTGAGCTTATATTCTTTTTTGTTTCAAATTAATTTATTTATTGAAGTGTAGTTGATGTACAGTGTTTAAGGTACACAGCAAGGTGATTCAGTTATAAACATTAGTTTTGAAATTATTTTCCATTATAGATTATAATATATTGACTATAGTTCCCTGTGCTATACAGTAAACGTTTGTGCTTGTTTATGAGCTTATATTTTTTCTTTTTTTAAGTGAGATCATGCAGAATTTGTCTTTCTTTGTCTCCTTATTCCATTCAACATAACATTATCCCAAATGGCAAATTTTCATTATTTTAATGGCTGAATAATATTCCATAGTCTATATACATATATATATACCATATATTCTTTATCAGTGTGTCCAAACAATGTACTCTTAGGTTGATGGGGATGCATTTAAGTGGAATTGCTGTATTATATTTCAGTTCTATTTTTAAATTTGTTAGAAGTAACCATATTGTTTTCCATAGTGGCTATACCATTTTACATTCCCACCAACAGTGCACAAAGTTCCCTTTTCCTATGTCTTCACCAACACTTGTTATTTCTTATCTTTTTGATAATATTCATTCTAACAGATGTGAGGTGCTATTTCATTGTGTTTTTGATTTGCATTTCCCTGATAATTAGTGATTTTGAGCATCTTTTTATGAACCTGTTGGCCACTTGTTTGACTTCTTTGGGAAAAAGCCTGTTCAAATCTTCAGCCCATCTTTTAATTAGATTGTTTTGTTTTGCTTAGTGTATTGTTGAATATGATTTGCTAAGATTTGTTGAGAATTTTTGAACCCATATTCATCAAGAGTTATTATATTGGCAGGCAGATTCTTTACCAATGAGCCAACAGGGAATCCCTCATCAAGAATATTGGCCTATAATTTTCTTTTCTCATGGTATCCTTATCTGGTTTTAGTATTAGGGTAATGCTAGACTCATAAAATGAATTTAGAAGTGTTCTCACCTATTTCTTGGAAGAAATTGAGAGGAATTTTCTTGAAAAGAATTGCTATAAATTAACTATTTTAATTATTGGATAGAATTCACCAGTGAATCCATCTATTACTGGATGGTGGTACATGGAGAAAATGAAATATTTATCACCACTAAAGAGATATGAGCTACCAAGCCATAGAAAGACACTGAGAGACTGTAAATATATATTACAAAATGAAAAAATCCTATCTGAAGTGGCTAGATACTGTATGATGTCAACTATGGATATTTTAGAAAAGGAAAAACTATGGAAAAAATTAAAAGATTAAAGGTTGCCAAGGGTGAGGAGGGTAGGGATGAATAGGCAGAACACAGAGGATTTTTAGGGCAGTGAAGATACTATGTATGATAGCATAATGATGGATATATGTTACTATACATTTGTCCAAACCTATAGAATTTCATTTAAGAGTGAATCCTAATATTAATATACACCATGGACATTCAGTGATTATGATGTGTTAATGTACATTCACCCTTGGTAACATCTGTACCACTCTGGTGAATGATGTTGATAATGGGAGAGTCTATGCATGTGTGAGAACTGGGGCTTTATGGACAGTGCCTGTACCTCCCTACCAATTTTTTGTGACGCTAAAACTATCCTAAACAACAAATAACAACAGCAACAAAAATATTGCAATTTAGGTGTTCTTGACCTAATTTAGTATGGCAGTAGAAAACAGGCCCTCCAAAGTCATATGTAGTGTCTAAGACCCTAATTTATTTATGTGCTAATCCAGAACCAGAATTCACATGTTTTTAAGCACCAAAATACACTATAATTCCCCAAAGTCAGTTCCCATTCTTTGTTAATTCATCAGACTCAGTAAGGCTTATTTCTTTCAGAAAGAGTTGTTTCACTGATAGCAAACGCCTGCATTAAGGATTGCATGTATTATGTTTAATGCAACTAGTTCTAAAAATAAATACTATGTTTTTGTATTTAAAGTAATTTAACTTTTCATGCTTTATTGCTCACATTGAAGAAGTGATGCATAATTTCCTCCAGTCGTTAAAAGAAATTAATTTATGTAATTTTCTTTCCTGAAGCAAGTTAAAATAACTTTTGTAAGCAGATGCAGAAGTTGACAAACCAGGCAACCCAGCTGTGAAATATATGAGCACAAGGGTAGACTCTGGCAAACTTAGGGAGGAGGAAAATTGCACACCCATTCTTCCCACCTGCTCTTTGTGAACCTAATAGTAAATGAAGCCCCTTTTATATCCCGTCCAAGTTAGCCAAGGCCTACAAAAATAGATAGGTAGATAGACAAAAGCTTTTATTCTGCTCATATTTCTTACCTAAAGCTCACCACCAAAATCTGGAAGCATTTTCATAAATGTACAATATTTGCACAAGAAAAGATAATTAACAAACATTAACATTTTTAAATTTGGGCATATTTATATTTTAAGGAAGATATTGAATAGCTACTCTTAAATGTAATGTCCATCACTGGTGAACCTGTGTTACTTTTTACAGCTTATCTAGCTGGGTTAGTTTTCCTTCCTGTTGGTTTCAAGAGCAAATGGTTTCTATCTCAGCTCTTACGTTGTTCTGACAGTTTTATTTTGTTGATTTGACTCCCAGTATCATTCACGTCTCTGTGTTTTCAAGCAATAAATATTGACCCTTACCAAATTAAACGAAGGAGATTTTAATGGTAGAACATCAGGAGCTCATACTATCTGGGAGAAGGCAGAAGTAACCAAGTTGGGGATGGACAGAAACAGAGGCTGCTTCAGAAGACCGGGAATGTGAACCATAAGAAGTGTCTCATTGTAGAGACAACTTGGAGAAGCTAGACTTACTGAAATTAATATACCTATTTATAAGCCTCTTTTTAATATAGTCAGTGTTTAGTTCCAAAAATGAAGGTTCTGATGACCTAGTTTGGATCATGTGCATTTCTGTGTAGAAAGTAGCACAAAGAAATTTAGAGTAATATGTAGGGTTTCTTGAGGTATAAAACAGTATTTGATTGGTAGGTGAAGCATTGGAGTCAACATCATTCTTTTTGTAACTTACAGTGAGATGTTAGAAAATATCATATTTCCTATTAAGAAAACAAGATGTGTACTTGTTATTTCCCAGATAGATATGAGGTTAAAATAAAAAGGAAAGATAGGATTCCTGTTTTTTTTGAAGAACCAGAATCCTTAAAAGTTTATTATGTAAGAAATAAACATTTGCAGTAGGAAAGTAGTCCTATTGGACAGCACTCATACAAAATTGAATAGAAATTATTTCATTCAATTTCATAGTTAATATTTAAGCAACAGTTGCATGCTGTGATTCATGGGGTCGCAAAGAGTCGGATGTGACTGAGCAACTGAACTGCACTGAACTGAAGGTCTCTGATATATACATACTTTCATTTTATTCCTTCTCTTTGAGTGTGAGGTTGCCATTATAGCATGTTTTACAAAGGTATTAGAAACTCACTGATGAAACTATTTCCCTCTTAATGTTCTCTTTCTCTCCAGCCTCAAGACATCACTACTGAAGTCAGTGAAACCCAGCAAATTGAGACTACAAAGGAAGAGGTTCTACTCAGGACCCCTGAGTGCGACACTCAAATTGTAAGATTAATTTTAAATGTTTCTAACATCATTCAACATGAAAACAAGGACAGGACATAAGCATTTTAAAAATCCTAGTTTATGCCACCATGAAGCTGTCTATTTACATGTAATATCTACTATCTAAGGACTTCCCTGGTAGGTAAGATGGTAAAGAATCTGCCTGCAATGCAGGAGGCCCAGGTTCGATTCCTGGGCTGGGAAGATGCCCTGGAGAAGGGAATGGTTACCCACCCCAGCATTTTTACCTGTAGAATTCCATGGACAGAGGAGCTGGGGGCTACAGTCATGGGGTCACAAAGAGTCGGACATGACTAAGCAGCTAACACTTTTCTTTCACTTCTGCTCTCTAAACATTGTACTTTTCATTTGAAAATGCAGATGTTGGATATGAATCACGTGGTTATTCCACTAAGAGGTGTAATCAGACAGTTAGGAATATAAAGATGCCCTGGAGAAGGGAATGGCTACCCATGCCAGTATTCTGACCTGGAGAATTCCGTGGACAGTCCATGGGGTCACAAAGAGTGGGACAAGACTGAGTGACTTTAACTTTCACTTTCATAAACTTGAATTGCCAGAGAGATAAGGTGGTCATTCCCACAGTCACATGACAGGAAGCTGTTAAAATATTAAAAGCAAACACAACTCCAAAGAATGTGATTCAATAGTATTCTCCCCATAAAGCAAATAAACCTTGAATTATAGAGATATTACAATAGAGGAAGGGAAATTTTTACCCTTCAAATGATAACAGGAAATGAGGAATTTGTACTCTATGATTTAACTCTAAAAAGTGTAATGAAATTTTAACTCTGGAACTTTGGCACAATTACAGATCTGTCATATCTGGGCTTGAAAAATGGCAAATGTCAGTTGTATTTAATATATTCAAAGATAGCCTTTAATCTAGTTGACAAAATGGATAGTGTCTGCTGAAACTATTCATGATGGAAAAAGAAGTCAGGTGACAGCAAACGAAATAAGGCAGAATAGAAACAAGTTAACCAGATCAATCTCTTTTTCCTCTATCGACTGCCAAAGTAAATTTAGAAATACTAATTTCTCAGCAATTTGGCTTTCACATCTTTGTATGTTGAAACATGTGCAAAACCAAAAATTTAGAATATAAGGTCAATGAGAAGTAGAAATTCTGCAATTTACTTCCAGGGGAAGAAGAATTCAAGAAGGTTTGGGGAAGGAAGGACTATTTTTGCTAAAGTCTGAAGAACAGATAGGTCTCTGACAGTGTAAGTCAGTATACAGAGACAAGAAAACATCAGAATATGAGTAGAGAGTGTCGAACAGAAAATGGTGGGATGGTGGCTGAGATAATTTGGAACTTAAGTAGGAGGGGCACTGGGTTCCCAAGCTAGGGAGTTTGGTTTGAATTAGGGAAATGGGCTTCTCAGGTGGCACTAGCGGTAAAGAACATGCCTGTCAATGCGGGAGAAACAAGTGACACGGATTTGATCCCTGGGTCAGGAAGATCCCCTGGAGGAGGGCATGGCAACCCACTCCAGTATTCCTGCCTAAAGAATCCCATGGACAGAGGAGTCTGAAAGGCTACTGTCCATAGGGTCACAGAGAGCCAAACACAACTGAAGCCACTTTGCACGCAGGGCTATAGTTAAGATTTTCGCGTGTTTATGTCCAGTTAAGAGATAAGACCACTGGGTTAATTTTAAGGCCGTTTTTTCTTGATACAGTTTCCTAAAACTACCTAAAAATCATTTTGCAGTATATACATGTATCAAGTCATTATGTTGCATACCTAAAACTAATACAATGTTACATGCCAATGATATCTCAATTGAAAAAAAAAAACAACAACTTTAAAACAAATTAGAATAATGGAAGCTTCTGGCCTGCACCCTTAAGGGTAATGCTCAGGCTTGATCCCTGAATGTCCTGCTCCAAGCCCTTGGATTAGGAGGGATTCAGTTGTTTCTTGTACTGGTATACCTGCGCCTTGAGCAAATTGTTCATGTAATGAAGTGGCCAAAACAGCTGAAAGAACAGAAGAACCAGGACTTGATCAAATTTAAAACATTCCCACTGAAGGCAAACCTTGAAAAGTTCTATGTGTTTTGCGAAGATTCCTCAAAGCAATATTTTTACTTTTCTTGTCAAGAGAGAGGTATAAATTCTTTGTTGTTGTTGTTTGTCCCACTCTTATTTTTTTTTGCCCTTCCTTGTCATCAGTAGCTCCTCTCTCTCCAGTAAGTGGCATAAGCGGCTACTACCTTGGTGGAGGTCCCAACTGGGTTGCTTCAAAAGCTTCCTCCAAAAAAAAAAAAAGCTTCCTCCACCTGTGCCAGCATGACTGCTTTCTCTCTAACCTGATCCCAGTTCCCTAGATTTTAGTCTTTGAAATCTCTACTTCCAAGAACCTACACTTTCTAGTGCATAGAGTGCTCAATATTTATAGTCTGTAGGCTCAGTTACATTTAAAGGCCAAGAGAATAACATAAGGGAGTGAAATAAGCCAGGTGTAAGCAGTAGGAGTGAGTGAGACTACTGTGAATATCTTTTTTCCAATTCTAGACCAATAGTTCTAAGCCATATCCTCACTGTAGTATCATATGGAGGATTTTTATAAAATACTGATGACCAGGTAATATGCAGGCTAGTTTTACTAACAATGTATCTCATATGTACATGATTCTTAAAATCATCTGAGGAGCTTTTAAAAATAAAGATTTTGAAAAATTCTTCAGTAAATTCTAAGTAAAGGGGACTAAAGGTAACTTTAAAAAAAAAAAAAAAAAACATGGACCTGACATCACTTTTCAATCCAAGTGATTCTGAAAGAGATGGTCTGTTAGCCTTAATTTGAAAAAGATTGGTTTAAATAAGACATAATGCCTTTAGTATGTTGTTTAGTAACAGAGTTTCACATTTGAGAGACAGCATTGCCTAAATGAGGCTCTGTAATGGTAGCCATGGACATCTATGATGTAACTTTTGATAGTAGGTAGAGGGGATCCATCCCAGAACCCTCTGTTTATTTTGCAACCAAATCTAAGAGCAGCAGGGCTGTGAAATTGATCAGGAAACTGATGTGCGGTTTTGTCCATAGCTAAACTTGCCATGAGAGAGCTAGTATACCATCATCTCCCCAAGCTATAGTACTCAGAGTATACTTAATCTTAATGATAGAAAGCTCTATAGTTCCTCTCCAGCTTTCCCCTATAGTAAGAGAATAATTCTGATGGCTTTCTCCACTTTACAGGAAAAAGTGAGGGGCTCTTTGGATCTATGAGAACTACCCTTACTCAGCTTCTCCAAATTCACCCAAAATACTGATTTGTGTTAAATATCATGAAATGCATTCCTTCCATTTCAGTACAGCAACATGAAAGTAGCTTCAACTTGATTCTAACAAGTTGGAGATTCAGGCTTCAATTTGAATTGCTTTAATTGAATATCCAAATAAGTTATCAAAACATAATTTCATAAAGGAAAAATAAGAAATTTACCTCCTCTTCTGTTAAAGGGATTGCTGCATTTTCTGTTGTAGGAAGGATAGTTTTAACATGTTTGGCAAAAATATAACCTTATTGTCTTTGGAGACTGAATATGAGTGAAGAAGTGCATCTCTGTGCCAGGCTAACAAGAGGTGGCCTTGTGATAGTTTTACGCATCAAAATGACTGAGCTCAAGGATGACCAGAGACTTGGTAAAATATTAATTCTGGGTATGTCTGACAGGGCATTTCCAGAAGAGATTAACATTTGAATTAGTAGACTAAGAGATCTTCCCTCATAAACACGGCAGGCATCATCTAATCCCTAGAAGGCCTGAATTGAACAAAAAGATGGAGGAAGCATAATTTCTTTTCCCTTTGAGCTGGGCCATATATCTTCTTCAGCCTTCAGACATCAAAGCTCCTGTTTCTGGGGCCTTCCAACTCAGGGACTTAACACCAGCAGGCCACTCACACAGTTCTCAGGCCTTTGGCTTCAGGCCTGAGATTCAGGTTTGGAATTACAACAGCTTCTCTTATTCTCAGCCCTTCAGACTTGGACTGAATTTTATGCCACCAGCTTTCCTGATTTACCAGCTTAGAGAGTGCATATCATGGCATGTCTCATCTTCCATAATAGCATGAGCCAATTCCCATTAAAAAAAAAAAAAAAAAAAAACCTCTTATACATCTATGTATATATTCTACTAGTTCTGTTTCCCTGGAGAACCTAATACAATTATTTTTTCACATGTATGTTTTGTATATTTCATGTGTATTTTGAAGTATTTTCACTGCTTTTTTATAAAAGACTTTAATTAGAAACTAATCAGTGCTACTCAGTTTTCTACAGAGAGAAAATACATGGTAGTTGTCGAGTTAAATTTTAATTTTGGCGGCCTTACTTGACAAAATTAATTTGGAAAATTTATTTCCATTTATTTTCTGTTTAATGTGTTTTTCTGCTCTATGAAATTAAAAAAATCTAGAAACTACTCAATTAAGAATTTTTTAATAATAAAAGGGAAGATAAAATAGGGATCTGAATGAAGCCAATAACAAACAATTGAAAGCATGAAATAAACAGAATATCAATTAAGAATTTTTTTAATAATAAAAGGGAAGATAAAATAGGGACCTGAATGAAGCCAATAACAAACAATTGAAAGCATGAAATAAACAGAATATCAGAATAAGAAATCCCCAGAGTTGTGTGTTCAAGCAAAGATACAAGAATAAGGATGAAGTCTAATATGAGTCTCTATTTTCATCTTGGTTGACTGGAACAATTATAGTTTTAGTCTCAAATAAAATGAACTATTACAGGAGATATTTTAATTTTTGTCCATTTGCTCCTTAACAGGAGAGATTTGTGCCATCTTAATAACTAGAATGAACAAAAATTAGCACACTGGAGCTAATTGCTTATGAAAAATATGACAGTTTTTAAAAACAGTTCGCATTCTCTAAAAATCACAGATTTTAAGTGTATATTTCAGCTATTCATTTATTTAATTCACCAAGTTTTGCAACCATTACCACAGGCCAGTTTCAGAACATTTCTATCTTCCTAGTAAGATCCCACATGCCTTTTTCTACAGTTAATCTCTATAAAGACAACCACTAACCTAGTTTCTATTGGTTATCAGTTTGCCTTTCCATAGATTTTATAGATTGATCATATAGCATGTGGCATTTTGCATTCCCTTCTTTCATGTAGCATAATGACTTTGAGGTTCATCTATATTATAGTATATTTCAGTAGTTTGCTCTTTTTTATTCTGAATAGAATCCAGTGTATGGTTTTATCACTTTTTCCTTATTCATTCACCAGCTGATAACTTTTGGATTTTTTCCACTTTTTGGCTATTATGAATTAATGATACCATGAACATTTACATAAACATCTTCAAGTGGACATATGTTTTATTTTTCTTGAGTAGATACCCAGAAGCAGAATGGGATATTGTAAATACTTTCTGAACTTTTTAAGAAACAGACATTTCCAAAGTGGCTGCACCATTTTACATCTTAATTAGCAATTATGAGAGCTCCATTTTCTCTACATCTTTGTCACCACTTGTTATTGTCTGAATTTTTGCTTAAAAATAAAATTCTAGGGGGTCTGAAATAAAATTTCATAACAGGCTTAACTGTTAATTTCCAAATGGTTAAAAATTTGAGCATATTTTTATATACTTATTAGCAATTCATATATTTTCTTCAGTGAAATGTCTATTCAGATATTTTCCCCATGTTTATTGGGGTTGTCTGTCTCCTTGGTATTAAGTAGCGAGATTCCTTACATATTCTGGATATATATCCTTTACCAGATATATGATTTGAAAATATTTCTCTTCTCTCAGGATGTTTCTTGTCTTTACATTTTCTTAATGGTGTCTTTCTAAAAGATAGCAGGTATTTTTAAATACAGCTTTCAGTTTGCAGAGTAATAGAGCAATAGTTCAGAGTTCCATGCGGCAACCAGCTATCTTTCTGTAATTTGTCATTTAGTTCCATTACAGTCTGATGGCATACTCTACATTTGTTCAAATGCAGTCTGTCTAATGTTCCATGTTACCTTGAGAAGAATCTGTATTTTATTCTTGTTTGATGAAGTATTCCATAAATATCAGTTAGATCCATTTGATTTGTAGTGCTCTTCAGGTCAACTCTATTTTTGGAAATTTTCTGCTCACTTGATAGATCCACTATTGATAGAGAGTGTTGAAACTTTCATTGGTGGTAGTGGTTCATTTCTGTTTCTCCTTGCAGTTCTATTAGCTTTGTCTCATATATCTTGACAACCTGTTGTTAGATGTATTTTTGTTAAGAATTGTTATATATATAGTTTTGTGTGTTTGTGGAATTGACCCCTCTATTATTATATAGATGTCCCTCTTTATCCCTGATATTTTTCTTGCTCTGAATATGGCTACTTCACCTTTCTTTTGACTAATAATAGCATTACTTTAAATATATCCTGCCACTCCCTTCTGGCCTGCAGAGTTTCTGGTGAAAATTCAGCTGATAAACTTATGAGAATTCCCGTATATGTTATTTGTTGATTTTCCCTTCTTGATTTTAATATTTTTTGTATTTCAGTGTTTATCCATGTTGTCACAAATGGCAGAATTCCCATTTTATGTCTGAATAATATTCATATACATATATGTTCCTCTCTATGTAACACTTTCTTTATTCATCTAGAAACTTAGATTGTCTTCATGTCTTGGATATTATAAAAATGCTGCATAACCCTCCCAGATTTCAGACGGTGCTACAAAGGTTGTTGTTGTTTCATCACTAAGCTGTGTCTTTTTGACCCCATGGACTATAGCCCACCTATCTCTCTACCTGCATCTCTTCACCACATTCTTTACCACTGAGCCACCAGGGAAGCCCACCACAAAGGGACAGTAATCAAAACATCAAGGTATTGACATAAAATTTGGATCAACAGAACAGAATACAGAACCCAAAAGTGTCTGACTCTTTTCCAACCTCATGAACGTGGCCCTCCAGGCTCCTCTGTCCATGGGATTTCCCAGGCAAGAATACTGGAGTGGGTTGCCATTTCCTTCTCTAGAGGAACTTCCTGACCCAGAGATTGAACTCACATCTCCTGCATTACAGGCAGATTCTTTACCACTGAGCCACTTGGGAAGCCATCTATAGTCAATCAATCTTCTACAAAGAACACAAGAAAATACAATGGAGTAAGACAGTCTCTTCAGCAAGTGGTATTGATAAAGCTGGACAGCCAAATGTAAATCAATGAAGTCAGAACACATCCTCACACCATGCACTAAAATAAACACAGAATGGCTCATAGACTTAATTATAAGACATGACACCATACAACTCTTAGGAAAGAACATAGGCAAAACATTCTGACATAAATTGTACCAGTGTTTCCTAAGATCCATCTCCCAAGGCAATAGAAATAAAAGCAAAAATTAACAAACAGGACCTAATCAAACTTGCAAACTTTTGTGCAAGAAAGGAAATCATAAACAAGTACAACCTACTGACCAGGAGAGATTACTTGCAAATAATGCCACCAACCAGGCTTAGTTTCCCAAATGTATGAAAAGTTCATATAATGCAATAACCTAAAAAAAAAAAAAAAGCCTAATTGAAAAATGGGCATAAGACCTAAATAGACATTTCTCCAAAGAAGATATACAGATGGCCAATAGGCACATGAAAAGATACTCAGCATCACTAATTATTACAGATAATGAAAAGAAAAATCACAATGAATTATCACCTTACATCAGTCAGAACAGCCATCATTAAAAAACCTAGTCTGATTGACTCTTAGGGCAGATCCAGATGCAACTGATGGAAACAGCTATAAAAAGGTGAATATTTCAGTCAGATATTAAAGTGAACTCAATGAAAATTTTCTGAAAATAGAATTAGCATAGAATAGAAGACATAGTATATTATATAACTAAATAATGAAAAACAACCATTCTGTGATGTAGTCAGGAAATGAAGCCTTAGAGTAGAGGAAAAGAGCTATCATGAGAGCATCTCTTTCTGTTCCAGGATTCTATGATGATCAGCAACCTCACTAGTGCTGATGGGAGCACATGCAATTTCTTAGTCAATAAATAGCAAAGGTGATTCATTTTGATTTCTGTTGGTCATACCCAAGATGAAATAACATACTAGAAAGAACCTGGAAATTACCACTGTGCTGTTTTCCTAACACATCACTTATTGGCAAATGATTTTGTTAGTCACATCCCTTTTCTATAAAATTCAGATCAACTATTTTCAAATCAAACTGCTTGTGGTAAGGCTCCACTCCCACAGATTATTAATCAGTAGATCTAGGGCATAGACCAGGAATGTGTGTTGTTTGAATAAACCATCCTAGATTTTTTTCTATCAATATTTCCTCTTAAACATTCTTGAGAATCTTTAATGTTTATTTCTTATAGGTTTATCATGATGATTGTAGTCACAGAGATTAAATATACAGTGTTTGGTTTTATTATGGATGTCCTTATTAGTTCAGGCTGAATTTACTCTACAGTTTTCATATTCATGGTCTTAATATCTTGTATGGACAAGGTCCTAATCTTGGAATTAGGGCCCATGCATATTCTTAGATATGTTCTACTTCCTGCCCTATCCAACCAGGCAGGGTCACCTAGGACAATGGTTTCTGGATTTGTTGGCCCCTTTGTTAGTGGATGTAGAAAACTTGAAATGGATCCACAAAAGCTTAACAACATATTGGACTACAAGTTTTGGGGAATGTTTAAGTTCCCTTGAAAGTAGTTTTGCTCAAATGATAATTTTGTAGTCACAGGGAGAAAGCAAAGGATGTACCTGCTTTATCCCATTTTCCTGCAGTTTGCAAATGTGCCTCATATTGTTTAATTGCATATCAAGAATTAAAGACACTGAGCAGTTTATGTTAATTTTCACAAAAGGAATAAGACTTACTACTCAGTGTAAATGTGTTTTATAACGTTTCTGACTCCTCTAGATAGCACACACTTAACTTTTCTTAATGTGCTGAGGAAATGAAAGGCAACAATGGCTTATATTTAGTATTGTAAGTACTCCTTGCTCAGAATCTTGCCGTTGCACCTGCCTGCAAGTCCCTGACCAAAGGGAGTTTATTCAACAGCAAAGCATTGTCTAGGAAAATGAGAGCATAAAATGTGCAGGAAATAAATCTAGAGCTGCTTGTAGAAACTTATGCCAGCATTTTCATACTAAAACAATTTTGGCAGAGATTTTAAAAGTTCTAGTTTACAATTATATCCAATATTCATTGTGTGACATTTGATGCCCTGATGAATTGTTGGCAGACACTGCATTAACAAAAATTTTCTAGGAGAGTCAAGCCCTGCTGTAATTGGACTGAGCGACCATATGGCATTGGCATTCTGGGCTACGCTCCATCAGACCATCTGAAGAGGTTGGCTTCATAATAGGCATTCATTGTACTCCTGTGGTTTTTTTTAAGAAGGAATAGGCATGCATCAAGATTATATGGGAAGGACAGATAGTTACCTAAGGTCTTTAGAATAAATTTCTGCTTTTTACATTAGATAATAGATTTCCATGTTTACCCTCCTATAACATCTTAATTTAAAGCATGCACAATGTAAACTTAATTATGATTTCTTACCAGATGTCATATAGAAACCATAATAATAATGGGTAACTTATAATTTGGTAAATATAAATAGCCTAATAAGCATGTTAATAATTATTATAAGGAAATTGGTCAAACAGTGATGTGTAAATACAAGGCTTAATCTTGTTGATAACTCTCTGACCCCTCTTAACTTCCCTGAGGCAAAATGGTTTTCTCCTCTGGGTCTCCACAGTGCTTGGTTCATACACGTGTTTTATCCTGTATCACAATCCCTCTTGCATATTGATTATATGTATAAGGTTCTCATTTAGCATTAGATAATAGGCAATTTGAGGACAGACATAAAAGTATTGATATTTCCTTCAGAACCAAACAAAATGTAAATCATAACAGACGCTTTTAACTAGTTTTCCAAAATATCTAAAATGATGAAGTTAGGGCTTCCTGTTTCCAAATTTTAACTATTTCATGTAATGAATGAATTACGGTTCAGAGAGGGAATGCAACTTGCCTGGGGGGGCCTGGTAACAGAGGACATCAGTGTCGGACCCTGCCTCCCTCCCAGGCCACTGTTCCTCCAGTAACTACCATCATCTTGATTCAGCATTCCATTTTTAATCTTTGAACTTCTTCCAGTTTCTGCCTTTTTATATATTAAAACAGTACCAAAGTATCATTCTATAATAAATTTAAATAAATTTCATATTCAAAAGTCACATGAGAGAAAAATTTAGCCAATGTTTCTTAAAAACTTGATAACCTAATTCCATTTTTTTATATATTCTGAAAATCATGCTTGTTTTTAGCCTCCAGCTTGTCCCAGATATTAATTAAATATGAAGAATGAATTGGACCTTTTAACTGTCAGATGTATTTTTTCTAGGTAGAATTTCATGTTGCCCAGTTATGCATTTGTATTAAGTATTTTGACTTCTTTTAATGTATACAGAAAAGTCATCAGAGAAAAAACTAATCCCTCTTGTGAAGTAGAACCAAGTGCTCAATACCATTAACAAAGTTACTGTAATCAACAGAATCAGAGATTAAAACCCAGAGAAGACTTTAAATGAATCTCTGATAAACCATCTCATCTGCTTTAATTCTTAAAGTATTACTGTTTATTTCAGAGGGAGAATGGAGTGTAATTTAAAATAAACAAAATGCAAAAGAGGCTTTTCCAGTAATTTTTTTACTCTATCATAGTGCCTGTTTTGGTTTTTGTTAACATTTAAGTAAAGCCCTAGGTATCAGACGGTGCCCCAAGGTTTGAGAAAGACCTCAAGCTCAGGGAAACTGAAATACAGAGGTTTGCTAATCACAGGTCCTGGAAGAACACAAGGCATTCCTCCTTGAGCTACATGGGAGTGTCAAGGCCAAAAGGAAGCAGCAGAACCTGGGGCATATGCCTTTGGTAGGGTTGGTGTAGAGGGCTTGAGGTTCCAGGGTAGGCCAGATCCGTCAATTCAAGCTGAAAGGAGCAGCAGCAGAGTTTCGGTAAGCTTCACAGGGTTCTTACCTAAGGGTCTCATAAGGGGAAGTTGCTGAGAAACAAGAGGAACTGCATTACCAGCAGCACTGGAGAAGTTCCGTTAGGGCCTTACACTTCCTTGTGTCTCTGCTGGCTGTTATCTAGGGAACGCACTGGAGGATGGCGCTGGGGGCTAGTGTCAGCTTCAGGCCCTTGAAGGCCGCTTAACAACACAAAATGGATGTCGATGCAACAGTATTATGGAGTAATTTTACTCATGGTGCCCTTTAAAAAAGGTCATTCTAAATATACAGTTTTATTTCCATATTTTCTAAATGGGATATTTGCACTGAAGCCAAAGGTATGAACGTTCCTTAATGAAAACCTTCTGAAGCACCTGAATCCTTAAGTTGGCTAGATTGATCTGCTGATTCTGCCTTGAGGAAGAAAACAAATGAAAATTCAGGAAGGATAAAGGCATTCTCCAAGGTTAAGATTTCTCAAGGAAGACAGGTAGATGGTTAATCTGACATTTTTCCTGCCCTGTTAAATCATGAACGGGAAAGGATCAAGGACAGCCACGCATTCTTTAGCAATGTCAAGATCATCCAATGACCAGGGTCATTTATGTTGACACCACGACTGAAAATTAAAATGACTGAAGAGCTGTGTTTCTATTCTGATACAAATATTTGTCAACAAAATGGAGAAATTTTGACAGAAGGAAAAAACCTTAGAAAGGGAAAGAAATGGTAGGAACTAAGCCTAACTGATCATCTAATACATGCAAAATACTCCTTTAGAAACCATTGTATACATTTTATTTCATCAAAACGCCTGTAAAGTAAGGATCATTTTGCCTACCCTACAGATAAGGATTCAGAACCTCCTTAAGATAAAGTAACTTTCCCAAGTATACACACCAAATAAGAGCTAAAGGAATTCTAACCCCGATGGACTCTTTACTCCATTCACCTAGCTGAGTTACTTTCATTAAATCATTTCACTTGATGTCAGAAATTTTGAATGTATGCATCATTATCCCCATTTCACAAATGAAGGAAAAGTGAAGTCAAATTGGTATTTCCCATCCATCATTTCACTAACAAGTACTGGCCTGTCATGAAGTTTTCAACAGTATAGGAATATAGAAAACTGACATTTAATATCAAATAACAGAATATTAGTGGATTTTCTATGAACCAGTCTCTCTCTCTTTCTGATTCTCAAAAATAATTTTTTTCAATATTTGATCCTTTATATATATTAGTATTAAAATGTTATTCCTTCTCGGAAATATTGCTGAAACTAGCAGTGGATTTTGCTTGTTGGTTTATTTGTTCTGATGTCAAAATTTGCTATTGATGTTTAATCTTATTTTTCTGTAAAATATCAAAGAAATCTCAAAATATCAGAAACCGTAAAGCTCATTATCAAAGATACTGGAATATTACTCAGCCTTTGAAAATAATGAAGTAATGCCATTTGCAGCAACATGGATGGGCCTAGAGATTGTCATACTGAGTGAAGTAAGTCAGGGAAGGAGAAAGCTCATATGACATCCCTTATACGTGGAATCTAAAAAGAAATGATACAAAGAACTTAGTTATAAAACAGACTCACAGACTTAGAGAATGAACCTATGGTTGCAGGGGTGAGGATGAGGGAATGTTGGGGGAAAGGAATAGTTAGGGAGTTTAGAATAGACTTGTACACACTGCCATATTTAAAATGGATAACCAACAAAGAACTACTGTATAGCTCAGGGAACTCTGCTCAATGTTATGTGACAGGCTGGATAGAAGGAGAGTTTGGGGGAGAATGGATCCAGGTATAAGTATGGCTGAGATTATAACACTGTTAATTGGCTATACCCCAATACAAAATAAAAAGTTTTTTTTTTTTCTCTTATAAAGATAGTAGGAGATGGAGTTGGGACTCAAATTTGTTTATGCATAACTTCCAGCCATTAAAATGAGAATCCTGACCATTGTTAAGGATACTCCAGTATTAGAGGCTGCACCAACATGGTAGGATTATGTATTTTTTCCACACAGAGATAAATAATTAAAGGGGCTTGTCTCAACTAAATTTGTTATTACTTTGCCTACTTTTGTGGCCATAATATAACATTTTGTCAGATAGTAATCTGTGCCCAAAGCACAGAAACAAACTGGTGATTCTGGAGGTGTTGGTGAAGATGCGTATGTGAGAAAGAGTGTGTAATTACTTTAATAAAGATATGTTCATGGCTCATCCCATTTCATAATTTACAGACCCAGCTAGGTCGCCTGTTTAATTAATAGTTGAGCTGCACATTGAAGTAGGTGAATCTGTGCAGACTTTCCTGATCAATCTCCATATTTTATTACTTGAGTTTCTAGAAATATGTACAATATTAATCAGGTTGAATTTTATCTAATTGAGAGTAGTTTGAAGGTTTGTGCCTTCAGAAGTGCTTAAATCTGTTGCCTTTCTGAATAACACTAGGGATTTTATGAATCCCATCTCACGAAGTTTCCACAATGCCTGTGAGGCACACACAAAAAAATAAACTTAAAGGTTGTGTTCATTGTAAGATCAAAGTATCAAAAAGGTTAGAATTGTCTTCCAGCCACAAAATATTTTCTTTAATGTTGAAATTTAATAAGTTTTCATTGTTCAGATGATCAAAGGCTTGTCTCAAATAGTCAGCTGTGCTTACCATACTCCACCATAAATCCTATGGTATCTTTCTCAAGACAATGACCTCAAGTAATACCTCACACACAAAAAAATGCTTTTGAGGTCAGATGTATTTAGGAAATGGTTATATCATATCTCCTAAGAGATTTATAGTGCATTTATACATTACAAAGAAGTGGATTTCAAATTTCACTGTTCATTTGAATTGCTGGATTGCTGATTAAAAATGCAAGCCCTATATTCATAAGACTGAATTATCACCCAGGAGTATTATATTTAACAAGCACCCTATATGATTATGCGAGAAGATCATTCAAGACCAAAGATTTAAGAAATTTTGTGTTAAAGACTCTGAGAAGAACTACCTTAAATACCATTGTTTAATGTTCAAGTAAAGTTTTCCTCAAACTTATGTAACTTATATACTCCACTATTCAAAAAGATATTTTGGGAAGCCTTACACTCTGCATTTACTTTCTGCATTTTGAGCTTGATTTTGTACATTTTAGTTTTTTCCCCCTCCAAGGCCAAAGGCAAGTATAATAAAAACAAAGGTCAGTTGTATTATTACAATAAAAACAAAATACTTGTAATATTCCAGGGAAATTTTAGTTTCTGGGTGTAACTCAAACCCATACAACATAAAAAGAAAAAAAAAATTAGTACAGAAGATTCCTCATGTAGCTGCCTAAAATTCTTTGGACTAAGGCAGTCAAAGTTTCAACTACTCTTCTATATACTGTAGACTTATTTTGAAGACGAGGCTATTGTACAACCCGTTTGGAGCTGTTATCAAATATAACTAAATCTTATCATTTGACAAACTCAGACACTTATGAAAATTCAAAAGGACTAAAATATTTTCATAGCCAATGTTCCTTTAATTCATTTATTTACTCAGTGACTACATATGACCATTTGCTATCTAATAGGCATCTAGCTGGGATCTAGGGCTGAAAAATGTAGGCTGTATCTTCAAGGAACTTACAATATATTGAGGAATGAGAAATACACATACATATAAAATCATTTGGTGTCAATGTATCTAATGCACTGTACCTTTAGTGAAAGTGTGATGAGCCTGTCTAGTGGTGAAAATAATGTGCTAGGAAGGGAGAAACTAGCTGGTCTTGAGGATCTCACAGTGAAGAGGGACTGTCATGAAGGTGTAGAGGGGAGTGCATACTACACAGCCACAGAAGGGTGAAGTACCATGCTGAACGTTCAGTTAGGACCCATGTAGAGTAATAATAGGGAGCAGGTAAGAATAACTTTGCTTTCAAATCTGAATTGGAGTAGGTTAAATATCCTATACAATTTCTTTAGTTATCATCCACTCCTAGAAAGTTAGATTTCAAAGCCAACTTAGGTATCCTCTTTGTTTGACTTCAAAGAAACTAACTTGTTCAAGGTTAGAGTTACACAGTGGCCATGAACTATTAGACTCCCAGTCTCTGTTTTATACATTTTCTACAGGGAAAGGATTATAGAAATATCACTATAAAGTACATATTCTTACATTAAACAGTTTCGACATTTACTTTAAAAATGTGTTTAAGTTAAAAAAAATGATGAGAAGGAAAGGAAGAGATGAAAGGAGAATTGAGAGGCAGTGAGGAAAAGAGGGAAAAGAGGCTGACTGAGGAAGAAGGAAGAAAGAGAGGGATAGAGGGAAGAGAAATTCAATATTTTAACCCTTGGTTAATATGAAAATGAAAGCCAGCTGGAATATGCTGCCAGTAAGTCATTTTCTTTAAGACTATGGAAGCTAGTAAGTAAGAAGGGATATCCTGGCTAGTGAAATATATGATCTTATTTGCAGAAATATAATCTTTTTTAAGGTGTTGAAGATTTTTTGCTAGACAGATTGATGTTGACCAAAACAGACAGACTGATAGACATGTCTTCAGCAATTATGTGTTTACTTGGAATCGGTAGAGAATTACAATTTGGGCATCTGCAATCATGGTGAGCAAGGTCCAAGTCCCCACAAAGCAAAGGAAAAAGGACTTTTTATGGAGGGGAAAAGAGGGTTGGAAGGGCTACAATAAACAGAGTTCTTGGCTTTTCATGGGCTGAATTGTTGCCAGGAAAGAAGAGGAGTCTGTCTTCATCTTGTTGGGCTCTACTATTGTTGTGGCATATGAGAGCTCCCCTTTTGGTCTCCTAATTCCATTTAATTGTGATTTCAGTTTTTTGTTTTCTTTTTTTAACAATGATCATAATGTTTACATTGTTTTCTGGCTTGCAATCTTGATGTTCCTGCAGACATATAGACCATGAACATATTTAAATCTTAGAGTCTAGATACATCAGGGATAATAGAATATAGTAGTTGTGCAACTCTTTATTTTTTAAAACTTTTTGCAAAGAAAGAATTTTTCATTGCAATTGAGCTTTTTTTTTTTTAGTAGCTGTCTGTCATAAGCATCACTGAGACCCTCAAATGGACTGTGAATAATTGCCTTCTCCCTGGGATCTCAGTAATGTTGTGATCATTTTGTCCCTCACTTGACCTTTCAACTTGTCTCAAAGTGAAGGAAATTTACCAATGGGAAGATTTCAAGCGAGATTTTCTGTTCCTTTCCTTCATTTAATTTAACTTCACTGACCTTCTTTCAATCGCAGCTTTTACAGGAGAGCACGGTCTGTTCTACGAAGCAGGATGAAAATCTTCCAAACAATGACACTGCAGAATCATCACCTGTCCCACAGGTATTTTGTTTGTTTGATTGTTGGATTTTCAGAAAACACTTTTTGAAGCTCATGGGTTCTATGATTTTCTCCCTTGCTCTAGCTGAAGCCAGGATGCTGTATTACCTAATACAAGATATATTTTTCACCTATTGATTCTGAACCTTTCCATGGCCACTGTGCCTGCCACTAAGCTTTGATTTGATTAGCTGAAGTCCTAGAAGAACAAGGGCAAGGGAGGTGTCTTACCCTTCCCCAGCAACCAAGGAACAAAACAAAAGTAAAGAGAAAACAAAAAGTACACTTACATTCCTTAGAGGACAAAGAAGATAAATGAAGACTTGAGAAACAGAAGGTAGAAAGACATACATATCCCCCACAAAACAAATAACAAACATAACTCAGGAGCTTAATACTGAACTTCTATCTAGAAGTTCTATATTTGACCAAATATATTGCATCATAGCAATTATTAAGTCATTTTACTTCAGTCGCTCAGTCGTGTCCGACTCTTTGCGACCCCATGAACCGCAGCACACCAGGCCTCCCTGTCCATCACCAACTCCCAGAGTTTACCCAAACTCATGTCCGTTGAGTCGGTGATGCCATCCAACCATCTCATCCTCTGTCGTCCCCTTCTCCTGCCCTCAATCTTTCCCAGCATCAGGGTCTTTTCAATTTACTTAACA
Organism: Cervus canadensis; assembly: GCF_019320065.1. Taxonomy (NCBI): domain Eukaryota; kingdom Metazoa; phylum Chordata; class Mammalia; order Artiodactyla; family Cervidae; genus Cervus; species Cervus canadensis. Next base: position 18,378,247 of record NC_057414.1, on the reverse strand, counting down.
CAACATTTTTCAGTTTGGGGGTTAGATTAATCAAAGTTTGAATGGTTTGGCCAAAGTTTTCTTAAAAAAGTTTTTGAAATTTTTTCTATTTGTAAAACATTTTATGTACTTTCACAAAGTAACAGTGTTAACATAAATAAGTGTTAACACTTATTTTCTGCCTGGCATTGGTTTTCTGTAAGAAGTTTGTTGAGATACTTGAGTTATTGTTTAATTTTTACATTAAACATTTTTGAGTCTAATTATCTTTTCCATATTCTTTGACAGGATGAATCAGTGCCTCCTTGTACTGAATGTGATGAGGAAAAAAAACCAGAAAATCAAATGAATGACTCCGAAGGGACAGCAAATAGAGAAAAAAAATTACTGTAAATACCAAGAAACTGTGTTAAAAAACATCCATTTGCTATTGTATTCATACTCTTTTTAGACCACAAGCTTGATGGAAATACTAAATTTTTAAAGCATGCAACTTTTTCACAATTTTATGTAACTTTATAAAGTAGTCTACAAATTTTCCAAAAGATTCCAGGCCAATTATGATCCTTAAGCAATAACCTAATTAAAATGGATATCTGCAGTCCTAAGTCGTCATTGTCATTAGTAAGTTGCCCAATATAAATTGGTCTTTTTTATAACTCAAATGCAAAATAACATTTAATATTTCTGGTTAATTTGGGTAGCCAGTACTTCCCTGATCTAGTTGTTGTTATTTTTTTTAATCAATTGGAGAATAACTAAATGTTGCAGATCCTTAACATCCTTAGAATACAATTTGAAACCATATCATAAAGATTTTAGTCCATGCTGGTTAACTGGAATCACTTTCCTTAAGGTTCTAATCTGTGCTGACCCAAATGTATCATTTGTTTGATGACATTCATTGCTATTCTCATTATTATTTACAGCCATGTCTAATAATGTCAGGGGTTTAGTCAGTTAAGAAAGTTCATTAAATATGTTTAGTATGATGTAGACAAAATATCAAGAATGAATGTCTAAGTTACTGACACAATTGGTTAGATTTTTGGCATCCTATAGACACATCCTTATGGTTCTCTGCTGGAATTACTCCAAGTTACAAATCAAGCTCAGTGTGAATTTAGATATGAAATTGGGTAACAGAATGTGGGATGGGAAGAGGGGTCCGGGATACAAACATGCAAGCAGATAGTATACATCTTAAAATGGAGACTTGAAAGTAAACAGCCTTATAGAACTAATGAACCCCAATTTGTATATTTTGAAAAGAAAAATTATTATTAAATCAATGGCTGTGGGAATCTCTGACGTTGGGACTCTACACAGGAATTGTTGTTCAGTTGCTAAGTTGTGTTTGACCCTGCGCACCCACAGACTGCAGCACAGTAGGCTTCCCTGTCCTTCACTATCTCCCGGAATTTGTTCAAAATCATAGAGTACCACTGATCAAATAAATTCACTCTTGAACAGTCTGCTTCCTCTCAAGCAAGAGAAATTGATACTGATCAAACTTACAGACTAAAATTGATGGGTTAAATGATGTGGTTAGGTTGTCTGCACCAAATACATTAACTTCTGTTGGTTAGACTCATTCTGTAGAAAGCACGTAAAACCACTGTTTTTTTTAGAATAGATCTGCCAAGCCACAATTAATTTGGAGCACAATATGCTGGCAAGCTACATATATATATAATATGAAATCTGTAATCAACAGATGAACTTAAACTGTGGGATGTAATGGCCCAACTTTGATCACAATGACATATTCAAAGAAATGTAGTGATCTGGAGAAATGCTAAACTGTCATTAACAGTAAAAGTAATACTGTGGCATATTAAGATATGTCTAAGTAATACTGTGACATTAAGATATGTCTAAGGTACCTAGTTTTATAGATGATTTGTAGAGTCTTGGGGTGAAATGATCAGGACAGAAGAAGTGATCAAGCCTGAAGTTCTTGCCGACTCCTTAGCTCTAAAAATCATTTGATTCGATGAGATGGAATATTGCTAGTTTCCCAAGTCTTATTTCTTGTAATTTTCATACTGTACCAAGAAACTCTTGACCATCTCTAAAGGTTTATGAAAGGGAAGCAGATAGTTTAGTTTAATTTAGGTGTACTTTTCTACTCCGCCCACCACCGCCCCCCCGCCCCCGCCCTGCCCCATGGCTCCAAACTCAATCCTAGTTCATATAGATCCTATGGAAAGTTAATCACCATTTCACTGTGTATGTCTTGAGGAATCTTTGAGATAATAAAAAGAGAGTCACTCTGATATTTTTCTGAAAATTTTAGAGGGTAACATAATGAAAGAGAATCTGGCTTAATATTAATCAACAGCTTCATCTGTAAATTATTTTTTCTATACTCTGAATTCCTATTCTAGTCCATAATAATATCAGTTTGTTTCTCTCTATTACTGACATGATCAAGTGGGCTTTGACTGATTATAATGTACACAATCTTCTTTAACAAGAGGCAGCATTATTCATCCTAGAGTTTACTGTGGTATATTCACTGCATTATTTGTTAAAAAAACAAAAATTTTGTGATAGAAGAATTTCATAAACATTTCTAAGAAATATTCTAGAAATTCCTTTTAACAGTTAATCACAGAATTCTTTTTAGTATGTACTATTACTTGACTTTAATGAATACATTTATATCAATCCATTAATTGGTTTAAAATAGTATCAGAAAGGTTTAAAATGTGTTACAAACGTGTGGCTTTTGTACATAAGAGAGGTACCATTTCTTATTTTTTAAAGTAACTTCTATATAAATAGATGTTATTTTTGAGGGGCTAACATTTGTAGCCTAGCTATCTGCATATGGAAAAAAAATTAACCGAATGTAGAATGTAGATAGTACAGTTCTACTATGTACTGTAATGGTAAGCAGTGAAAAATTACATATGCTTTGCAGAATGCAAATTGGTTCCTATTGAGAAACAAATACATTTTCCAATGGAATAACTTAATATAGGTACTACCACAACTAACTAACTATTTATCTCTAGTTATTTTGAAAAACTAAGCAATGCTATATACTCATTCTAAGTTGGAAATTGGTTTTGGATTTTGTGTTTCCTTTTATATGCATTAACTGTGTAAACTAGTGCCTAAAATGTATAAGACCTAAATGAAAGCTGACTATGTCTATCCCATGCCAACATTCTCAAGATGAAAAGTGAAAACTTAACTCACCTGGATGTGGTTTTCTGTGTGATCTCAAATCTTTGAATACTGAATGTCCATGACTAATTTTTTTCATTCTTTAATCCTATATTTAGCATTGAAGTGCTATTTGAGAAGCATTTGTTTCATAAAGTATACTGGTTTAAAAAGCTAAGACAGTTCCATGTAAATGAGACATGTACTGTTTTAGGTGGACAGTGTGGATAGCTGGATTAAAACAGTATTTGTGAACTTTGCTAAAATGGAATCTTTTATTTTTGTAGCTCAGGTACTAAAATCAGCACTAGAAGTAGAGGTTGAACCTACTAGTGACAGTGAGTAAGGTAAACTGGTCAAGACTGCGAGACTAATGAACACGTCTACTTAGGGGACATTTTCTTAGTCATGTATACATTCTTAAATTTCCCCACACTATCTGTTCATCTGGGTTACATTACATAATATTGATGGTCAAGTGGTGAAGAAGAAAAGGTACCGAAAAATGGCCTATTTTTGCTCAATAAACGTTTGTTTCCAAGACCATTATGTATATATCTGCATAAACTAATTGAAAAACACATATTCACTTTTAGGCATGTAATCTGTGGGTTTTATTTATTTTTCCTCCCAATTAGGTTGCCCTCCGAGATTCGAAAACTTCCCCCAAACCCGCCAGTGTGAGGGTTTCCTGGTGTTTGGAAACGTCCTCTATTATGACTCCCTTCCTGGGACGGGTCTCCATCCCTACCTCTTTTGTCTCTCTTTTTATCTTTTATATTTTGTCCTACCTCCTTTCGAAGACAATGGGCTGCTTTTCTGGGTGTCTGATGTCCTCTGCTAGCGGTCAGAAGTTGTTTTGTGAAGTTTGCTCAGCATTCAAATGTTCTTTCAATGAATTTGTAGGGGAGAAAGTGGTCTCCCCGTCCTATTCCTCCACCATCTTAGCTCCTACACATATTCACTTTTAAAATAGTACTTGCTTCTGTGTTTCATGATCTAAGAACTTTTTTGAAATCTCATCCTAGAAATTTCTTCGATCTCTCTTTGCCTCTGTCTAAGAAAACCCTTATTTAGTGTTTTGTTTTGTTTTTTCCTTTTATATAACTGAGTTCCATATTGGCAGAGATTTTTGTCTATTTGTTTGCAAATGAGTCTCAAGTGCTTAGAACTATTTGCTCCATAAAAAGTGCTCAAATATCTGTTGAATGAATGAATTCAGAACCTAAAGCATCCAGGGAAGAAGGAAATAAGGTAGCATGCTCTAGTATGTAACAGGAAATCATGATACCATCTTTTAAGAAAAGACAATAAATATGTTCTTGTTTATTTTGATTTTGGGCTATTTTTCCTTTGCCTGTTTATCTGAAAGGTTTTTCTTTGGGCCTATAGATGTGACTTTAAGCAAAGTAGATAGGCACATGCTTCTGTGCTCAGTCACATCCAACTCTTTGTGACCCTGTGGGCTGTAGCCCACCAGGCTCCTCTGTACATGGGATTCTCCCAGCAAGAATACTGGGGCAGGTTGCCATTTCCTTCTCCAGGGGATCTTCCTGACACAGGGATCAAACCTGTCTCTCCTGTGTCTGCTGCATTGCAGGTAAATTCTTTACTGCTGAACCACATCTGTGAGAAAGCTTGTAGATATGGCACTCCTGGATGAATTTTGGAATACAGCTTATTATGTAATAGACATCACTCATATGCCATGTATGTTTCTTTAATTGGAACCCAGCTGGGACATTTACCTGAACTAGCACAAGTCACTTGATTTCTTTTAGTATAAGTTACTAAGTTCTTAGGCCTTAAGTAGTATTAAAGTAATAAAGAATGTTCAAACCACCAGACAGTTGCATTCATCTCCCATGCTAGTAAGGTTTTGGTCAAAATCCTCCACACTAGGCTTTAGCATTAGGTGAACTGAGAACTTCCAGATACTCAAACTGGGTTTAGAAAAGGCAGAGGAACCAGAGATCAAATTCCCAACATGTGCTGAATCATAGAGAAAGCAACGGAATTCCAGAAAAACATTTACCTCTGTTTCATTGACTACACTGAAGCCTTTCACTGTATAGATCGTAACAAACTGTGGAAAACACTTAAATAGATGGGAATACCAGACAATCTTACCTGTCTCTTAAGAAACCTGTATGCGGGTCAAAAAGCAACAATTAGAACCCTGTATACAACAACTGACTAGTTCAGGATTGAAAAAGAAGAATGAAAAGGCTGCTTATTGTCACCCTGTTTATTTAACTTATACACAGAGTACATCATACAAAATGCTGGGCTGGATGAGTTACAAGCTGGAATCAAGATTGCCGGGAAAAATATCAACAACCTCAGATAGGCAGATGATACCACTCTAATGGCAGAAAGCCAAGAGGAACTAAAGAGCCTCTTGATCAGGGTGAAGGAAGAGAGTGAAAATGTTGGCTTAAATATTAAAAAAAAATAAATAAATCCAGATATTGGCATTCAGTGCCATCACTTCATGGCAAATAGAAGGGGAAAGGGTAGGAGCCGTGACAGATTCCCTCTTCTTGGGCTCCAAAATCACTGTGGACTGTGACTGCAGAAATGAAACTAGAAATGATCGCTTCTTGGCAGGAAAGCTATGACAAAGCTAGACAGTGTGTTAAAAAGCAGACACCACTTTGCTGACAAAGGTTCATATACTCAAGGCTATGATCTTTCCAGTAGTGATGTATGGATGTGCGACCTGGACAATAAAGAAGGCAGAGCACCAAAGAATTGATGTTTTTGAACTGTAGTGCTGGAAAAGACACTTGAGAGTCCCTTGGAAAGCAAGAAGATCAAACCAGTCAATTTTAAAGAAATAAATCTTGCATACGCTTTGGAAGGTCTGATACTGAAGCTCCAATACTTTGGCCACATAATGCAAACAGCTGATACACTGGAAAAGACCCTGATGCTGGGAAAGAGTGAAGGCAGAAGGAGAAGAGGGCAACAGAGGATGAAATGGTCAGATGGCATTATCGATTCATTAGACATGAACTTGAGCAAACTCTGGAAGATGGTGAGGGACAGATAAACTAGGTATGCTATAGTCCATGGGGGTTCACAAATAGTTAGACATGACCTGGTGACTGAAGAAGGATAGATATTTTTTCATATAATTTATTTACTGGCTAACATTCTGCATATACTTTTCATGGAGAAAAGGAGTCAAAGTCTAAGGTATTGTGAAAATCACTGAATAACATGATCTCAATGATTCCCTCTCCATTCATTCAGTCAGTCAGTCATTCATTCACTACATATTATGTGAGATTCTAAAATGTGCCTACCATCCACTTATTTTGAGGGCCCAATAGTAAACAAAAGTAGAAATTATGAATATTAATATTGCACTTAATATATACAAGCCATGGTTTTCATTTTCTATCATTAGTATTCTCAGGATTCTGCACTCAATATGAGTGCAATTGCAAATTTCAAAGACTCAGCAGTGGCCACAGGACTGGAAAAGGTCAGTTTTCATTCCAATCCCAAAGCAAGGCAATGCCAATGATTGTTCAAACTACCACACAATTGCACTCATCTCACATGCTAGCAAAGTAATGCTCAAAATTCTCCAAGTGAGGATTCAACAGTAGGTGAACCAAGAACTTCCAGATATTCAAGCTGGATTTAGAAAAGGCAGAGGAACAAGAGAGCCAATTGCCAACATCAGCTGGATCATCGAAAAAGAAAGAGAATTTCAGAAAAACATCTACTTCATTGACTATGCTAAAGCCTTTGTATGGATCACAACAAACTGGAAAATTCTTCAAGAGATGGGAATACCAGACCACCTGACCTCCTCCTGAGAAATCTGTATGCAGGTCAGGAAGCAACAGTTAGAACTGGACATAGAACAACAGACTGGTTCCAAATCGGGAAGGGAGTATGTCAAGGCTGTATATTTTCACCCTGTTATGCAGAGTACATCATGGAGAATGCTGGGCTGGATGAAACACAAGCTGGAATCTGGGTTGCTGGGAGAAAATCAATAACATCAGATATGCAGATAACACAGCTTTCTTATGGCAGAAAGTGAAGAGGAACTGAAGAGCCTCTTGATGAAAGTGAAAAAGAAGAGTGAGAAAAAAAAAAAACTGGCTTGAAAGTCAACATTCAAAAAACTAAGTTCATGGCATCCAGTCCCATCACTTCATGACAAACAGATGGGGAAATAATGGAAACAGTGACAAACTTTATTTTCTTGGGCTCCAGAATCAGTGCAGATGGTGACTGCAGCCATGAAATTAAAAGACACTTGCTCCTTGGAAGAAAAGCTAACCTAGAAAGCATATTTAAAAGCAGAGACATTACTTTGCCAACAAAGGTCTGTCTGACTCAAAGCTATGGTTTTTCCTGTAGTCATGTATGGCTGTGAGATTTGGATCATAAAAGAAGCTGAGTGCTGAAGAACTGATGCTTTTGAACTGTGGTGTTGGAGAAGACTCTTGAGAGTCTCTTGGACTGCAAGGAGATCCAACCAGTCCGTCCTACAGGAAAGCAATCCTGAAAAGTCATTGGAAGGACTGATGCTGAAGCTGAAGCTGCAATACTCTGGTCACCTAATGAGAAGAACTGACTCATTGGAAAAGACCCTGATGATGGGAAATATTGAAGGTAGAAGAAGAAGGGGATGCCAAAGGATGAGACAGCTGGATGGCATCACCGACTTGTTGGACATGAGTTTGAGCAAGCTCGGGGAATTGGTGATGGACAGGGAAGCCTAGGGTACTACAGTCCATGGGGTTACAAAGAGTCGGACATGACTGAGTGACTAAACTGATTCTCAGGATTATGTAGAACAGATATTACAGTTATCATTATTTCACAGATGAGGAAACTGATATAGAAAAATGTTAACTGAATTGCCCAAGACTACACAGCTAGTAAGAGGTAGGAGGTGGCTGTGGATCTGACAGTGAGTTTCTGGAATCCATGTGCTTAACTATCTCACTACACTGCCTCTCTTGCAAATGCTTTCATGGAGCTTACACTTTAGAGAAAGAGACAATGTTAATGAAGGAAGGACAGAGAAAACTGTATGACTGCTACACAAGGTTCTCTTTACAGCACAGCATGGGGTGGGATGTTGGGTGTGAGTGTATCATAGCTGTGTGCAGTTTAAGAAAATGATATTAAACTAATGTTAATGAATATATAATATTTTGCATGAATGTCTGAAACTTCAAAATTAAATTTTGTAGGATTCTCAGATATTAGCTAGCAACATTTGAGAGTGAATACTTGTATTCACAACAGCTGTGAATTAGTGCTATTCAAAAAAAGAAAGCATCGTATGGAAAAATTAGCATTGTTTTCTGTTCCCTGAAAGCTAGTATACATGAGTCTATTAGGTATAGATGACAAGAAATGTAGGTTTCTTGCAGAAAAACAGAAATTTTATTTCACTTATATTTTCTCTCTGTCAGAAACGCCATACATTCAGAATCATGATGATTGACCAGGATTATCTTGTTCCATTACAGCATTTGCACCAGAAATAAAGCAAATGTGCTGTGTATGTGTGTACCCCCTTCCCTCCTTCCCTCCTCACTCCTAAATTCCTTATTTCCTTTGAGAACACTGTTTCACTTAATAGCATGTAGACACAATGGCATCTTGGGAAGGTCATATAATGCAATATATTTTCCCCCCAAAATCAGGCATTTACTTGAGGTTCCTGAAAGAAGCAGGTGACTGCTGAACCTGATTAACTGCCAAATGGGCATACTTCCTTGGGCAGTGTGTCTACCAAGGGTGAGAAAAAGAGACAGCATCCTGTAGTGGGTCACGTCCTCTTTCTAACTCTGCCTCATCTTTGCCACTTTTTTCATGATGAAGTACCCAGTAAATCAATAGATAGATACTAAGCAGAAGGTTCTGGCTCAAGGTTAATGGATGTAACAGAATGTAGCAGAGGATGAACATCTTTGCTAGGCTCCTGTTAAAGTGACAGCATATTCAAGGTGACATCATTGTTTTTCTCCTGCAAATTTCAGTTTGACCGCTTCTGGTATCTCTAATCTTGATCCCAAAACTTAAAGATCATTTGGGCTGAAAATCCCCAAAGCTACCCTCCTCGCCTTTCATTGGAATAACACAGTAAGTATGTAAATTTTAGTGTACATCTTGGCAGAGAGTGTACATCTTGAAATGGTCACATTTCCAACAGGAGTAAAACAGGCTGCTGACATGCTTATGAAGCCCCCTGAGAATGCCTTCACCAGATGATTCTGACACAGTGAAAGAGGAGCAGTGCAATGTGGGTAAGAGGTAGGGACGTTATGGATAAGAGGAACAGGTAATTAAGAGCACATTTTAAATCCATTAATTTACTCTGTAACAAATCCCTCTGAAGTAGATGCAGAGATGAGGCATAAATAAAACCGAATGTATTTACTAAATGCATTTCCAGTCATTTGTTACAGAGTGAATATGTAGCTATCAGTACTTAATTGCATATTAGCCCAGGTAATGTTTGCAAGTTTGGAAAGGTTTGAGATAGAGCACAAGCTTTCTCTCAATCAGGAGGACAGAAATCAGGTAGGTATGTTCAAAAAAGTAAATTCGATAGTATAAAATTGGTGAAATGAACACTATGATCATTAGAAAAGAAAACAGCTTCTCACATTTTATACTCCTGGTCATAATTAAAGAGGTTAAAATAATGGAAAAATATGAACCCTTGAAGACATATCCTTATTCATCTCATAATGGAGATAAAGACCAGTTTTTGGAATCAAGACTTAGGGCAGATTTTTCTCTGCTATGTTACGCTCACTTTCTATTTCTCCTTTCATGATCATCTTATTTGAGGGTTATGCATTTCAAGTTCAGGATACTGGAATTCACCAATAACTTTTAGATATTTCTAGGATGCATTTGTTTTAGTCATGGATATGTCATCATTAACTGAACCCTAGTAGGTGTTCATGTATTTTTTCATACACATGTGTGTGTACTGTATGCATCTGTGTGCACTCCTGTCTGCATTTGCTTATTGTAGGCATTAATATAGTAGTTTCTCCATATGTTCATGATTTCTGGTGCTTGTGAACACTCTAATTCGTGGATGCATAAATTCAATTAATGAATACTCTCATATGTTTACATTCCTATACATGTAAATACATACCTTGATGAAAGTGTATATAGTTTAATGACCACCCAGTGCGGTTGCAGTGAACACACTGTGCTGATCGAGGTTGTGCAAATGGACACACCAAATCAGCATATCAGTCATTTGATATGGAAAATTATCCCCATCCCTCAAATACAGATGCTTGCTTCATGTACCTTTTAATGTCTTTTCACTTGTCTACAGTTAGACCTAGAGTAGGGAATTGAAGTTATTCACTGGATGTTCGAAAAAGAATTTCTTTTGGCATGGTTTCCTATGTACGGAGCCTCTAAAAAATCTACCAACTATCCTTATAGTAACCAAAGTATTTTTTATTTGGGGAAAACGAGGTGAGTAATTACACTCAGTTATACTGCCTGCTCTGACTATACTAAAGCTAGGGGTACTACACTGTTAGAGAAATAAGACAAGAACATAAGGTCGAGGAAAGGGAGGTATTTCATCTACCTCAAATGTTAATGAGAGAATGTTCTTATGACAGGAATCTGGTACGGAAGCTTCCAGGCATAGATTACTTTGAAATCACTACACTTTTAAAAAAATCAATGTCTGTTTAGGAGGAAATATTTTGCTTAGGTTTGTCTTTTTCTCACTTTCTTTAAATAATGAATTGTTCCTTTGTTATCTATGTGTTTGATTTGAAATTTGAGTAAAATTCAATTAAATGTGTGTGTAATTTGCAGAATGAAATACTAATTACTCCATGGTACAACTGCCATGGTTAATTGCTTTATACTTAAGATGTGGGGTGCTTTGCACATGTTTTTTTTCCTCAGATAATCTAAAGATAGATTTGTCTGATTAATTCATACTGTGCAGTTTCTAGAAACTCCTACTTCACCAGGTGACCTGACAGGTAACTGTTGTTCTTTTTAACATACCACAGATATAAATGTTGCCTGTTCTTCTCTTCAAGATTAATAAACAAGGAAAACCCACTGCTCTCTGAAGGTTGCCCTGTATGCTTTGCTTAAGCCAAGGGTTAGGGCAAGTACGGTTGTGGTGGAAGAATCTTTTTAGGAAATCCTCGGAAGCCTTTCTGAGCTTGGGTCTCAATTTTGTGACTCAAAATATACTACACTTCCAGGTCAGATTCCCAAAAATTACTCCACCATGTGCATATATATAACCCTTAAAGAGCATACACATAACTACACTGGAAGTGTGACAATGTGATTATGAGCAAAGACTTGCAGTCAGGCTTTTTGCATTAAATTCTTTGTTCACCTTAACTGTGTTACCTCAGACAAATAGCTAACCTCTGTGTGTTTCAGTACATTTGCCAATAAATTGGAAATAAGTTGGCATACCTCATGATAACAATAACTATTTCCTTTAACTATTAAATGAGGTCATTTAGGACAAAATGTAATAGGACAAACAGTAACCCCTTAATAAGCACTGCCTATATCTATCTTAAAGGTATCCATACACACATGAACATGTTCACAAATGCCTAACAGGAAAATTATTATGCATTTGAAATTGGACACATATACAGTATATTTCTGCGTGTCTATGTGAGAGAAAGAGAGACTTAGCAGGAGGAATGATTTGTCTTGTTTAAAAGAAACTCTTGATTTTGGTTATTGGAAGAAAAAGACTGGATTTTTCAAGATAATACTATCTTTAACTCATATTAAGATGGATGAGTCAAAATATTACCATCCTTCTAAAAATCCCTGGATAGTGGCACAAAGTGTCTCTCCATTTATTTACACAATAACCTCAAACAATTTTTCTCCTATAAACATCTAATTTCTGTCTTGTTGAGAGTCAAAACATACTAATTAAAGGACTCTTGTTTGTTTCCTAAGAATTTTATAAGGATGTAATTATATCCTTTATCCTTCTTGCATAAGTTATTTTCCAGATTGTTTTTATCTTAACAGGTAATGAATAATTTGGAGGGGGAATGAGAAGTTTATTTACCCAATTTGCAACTGTAATGATTTCAGTAAGATGTATGGGAGGCTATAATCCAGTAGATGTTGGACAGTGGTTGTCAAAAATCAGGTGAGTAGTTATATGGATAAAACTATTTATATGCTTCAATGATATTTTTATAGAAAAAGAAAAACATATGTGCTCCAGATGGTTCTTTGGCTTTGCCAGTTTTAAACTTACATAGGCCCAGCTGTAGTCTTTCTTGGGCCTTTAAAACACCAATAAAACATTAATCAAAACCAAGCCTCATTTCAAATTTTATGGTAGAAAAGATTTTACATTCATTACTTTTTTGAAATTAGATTTTTATTCTCTTTGGGGAACTGAAGCATCAAATTTCCTTTTCAATCCTCCCTCATCCCCACTTCAAAGCTTCAAAGCCTAGTGGACTTCTTTATACCCTCCCTTTTTCCCATTTTCCCTTTATTAAACGAAAGTATGTGAACAGTCTCCTTCCTGATGTGCCCTAAAATTTCTTTTGAGGGAGTAAATGAGATAAGGTCTCCGTGGACCTAAATGCCCCTTGAAAAGTTTGGAATTCTTATAATGAACACACTCATTAAATACAAAGTTTTTCTACTTTACAATCTATTCACTACATTGTGTCTATGCCGATTCTCCTATTTGCAAAGCAGAAATATGTAGAGAACAAACATATGGACACCAAGGAGGGCAAAGAGGGGTGGGATGAATTAGGAGACGGAGATGAACATACACATACACACAATGTATAAATAGATGCTACTATGTATAAAATAGATAACTAGTGAGAGCCTAGTGCATGGCACTGGGAAACAGAAGGCACAGTCTGTTCATAGGACATATATTAATCTTAAAAAGGCATTCCAATATACCTTGGGTGCAGATATATACTGTTTGATTCCATTTATAATTCCAATAGTCAAATTCATAGAGTCAAAGTACATTTATAGATACCAGGGGCCAGGGGTTGGGGATGGGGGAAGGGAATGAGGAGCTGGTCTCTAATGGGGACAGAGTTTCAGTTTAGGAAGGTGAAAACTTGGGGAGATAGATGATGGTGAGAGTTGCACAGCAAAATGAACATACTCAGTGCCACTGAACTGTACAACTAAATATGGTTAAAATAGAACATTTTATATGATGTGACTTTTACCTCTATAATAGAAAACAATTTAATGTTACATGACGTTCCTCTCTTTAAAGCAATCTAAGAGTTTCTAAGATCACTGACAATTCTATTTTTAAAAACCATTAACTTCATCATGGTCGATTAGACCCTTAAGTGCTGGGCATCCCCTTCTTGGCCTTGTTTCTGACCACTGCCCCACAGCTCATCTGATTCCCTTGACACTGGCCTCCTTGCTATGCCTTGAACCTGCTGAGATGCTCCTGTCCTGATGCTTAGTACCTGCTGGTGCCTCCGACTGTGAGGTTTTTCCTCTGAATATTTATTCAGCTCACTTGGTTCTATTCTCTTTTTAAATTTCACCACATGAGAAGGATTATCCTTAATTCTCCCATCTAAAACGGTACCCCTATTCCTACCACTCAGGGGCCATCACCATCCATTCTCCCACCTCGTCTTCTCTGCACAAAATGTCTCAATAAATGACATTATCTTACACATGTGTTTGTATATTTGTTTTCTTCCTCTCTACTTCTAAAATGTAATCTCCTGGAAAGCAGGGCTTTCTTCGTTTCCTTCATTGTCATATCTCCAAAGTCTGACACAATTAGGTGTTCAATGAAGAAAAGTTGAATAAATAAATGTAAAATGCACTGTCCCAGATGTCTTTAATCCTTTCCTGTCATCGAAGTGAAATAAAACTCATCTGAAAGTTGGAAAAAAAAAAAAAATCTCAGTGCAGAGCACAGCTCTGTCTCTTGGAGGAAAATCGGTCCTAGTAGCTTTGGGTAAATTACTTAAAACAAGAGAAGAGTGTTTAGGCACTTCGGTTTTATGGAGCTGTGAGCACTGGCACTTATTCTCTTGCATCCAAATTTCCCTAAAATCTCTGATAGAGCTACTTACTAAAATGTGAGCACAGATTAAAAAAAAATAATAATTGACTCTAGACACAATAGCCAACAGGGGCTTCCCTGCTGGTCCAGTGCCTATGGATCCGCCTTGTAACGCAGGGACACCGGTTTGATCCCTGGTCCAGGAAGATCCCACATGCCAGACGGTAACCAAGCCCATGTGCCACGACTACTGAGCCTGTGAGCCACCAACTACTGAGCCCACGCACCGCAACTATGGACGCCTGCTTCCCTAAAGCTCATGCTCCAAAACAAAACAGTCTCAGTGAGAAGCCCATGCGCCTCAACTAGAGAGTAGTCCCTGCTCACAGCAACTAGAGAAACGTCTGAATGCAGCAGTGACGACTCAGTACAGCCAAAAATAACTAAATAATTTTTTAAAAATACTAGTTTTTCCTAAATAGAAAGATGAAATAATCTGAAACAAGGATAGATGAGTCTTAGCCAAAAAAAAAAAAAACTTGGTAAATTAGTTTATCAGATTATGATGAATGTGATTGATTGAAAACTTTAGTTGACTTGCCCAAGATACATGAAACCAGAATCAGAGGGAAAGTCAGTGTTGTCATGCCTAAACCACTTTTAAGATGCATCCTGCTTCCAATCTGACATTAGTTATTGCAAAGGATTCCTCAGTCATATTCTAGAAACATTAAAGCAGATTTTTTTGTCCTGGAGCTGAGGACTCTATTTTTATTCAAGATGAACCTATGAAGCTAAAGTTTTTATAGTATATATGACATGCTACCTATATAATTACTATTCCTTAGGTCCTAGAACTGTCCCAGTTTCATGTTATATGAGATCTACCAAGTTAAACAAACTTCCCTGTTCTAAGGTTTTTCCTTGCAGTACACTCACATGGTCTTCATAGCAGAAAATGTGTCCAACTATCTTCCAAATACTGCAGCTTTCAGTCAGTAATGAAATAATATTGCCAATCTCCCCAGTTCTACTTGTTACACAGAAATAAATAAGCCAGACAAAGTCAATAAGTTGGCAAGGCAGTGGCTTTGCTGGACCTTCTCACTTGGATGTATTAAAACTGAATGTGGTTACTGGCAGCACTAATGATTGTTCTGGCCAGGTACCCAATTGCCTGCCACGGAGGATGACTGTAACGGGACCTCCAGAGCAACAGCCCCTTTTGGAAGCTACTGGTTCCGATATTTTTACCAGTAAGCTGTTGTAAATTATTTTGAACTGTGGTTTTATTTTCCCCTACAGGAGGATAAGGGGGTTTTGTACTTAGCCATGGAATTTAGGTGCTAGTTCCAAAGAATAGCAAGGAGAGATAAGAAACACTTCCTCAGTGATCAAGGCAAAGAAATAGAGGAAAACAACAGAATGGGAAAGAGTGGAGATCTCTTTAAGAAAATTAGAGATATCAAGGGAACATTTCATGCAAAGATGGGCACAATAAAGGACAGAAATGGTATGGACCTAACAGAAGCAGAAGATATTAAGAGGTGGCAAGAATACACAGAAGAACTATACAAAAAAAGATCTTCATGACCCAGATAACCATGATGGTATGATCACTCACCTAGAGCCAGACATCCTGGAATGTAAACTCAAGTGGGCCTCAGGAAGCATCACTATGAACAAAGCTAGTGGAGGTGATGGGAATTCCAGTTGAGCTATTTCAAATCCTAAAAGATGATGCTGTGAAAGTGCTGCAATCAATATGCCAGCAAATATTGAAAACTCAGCAGTGGCCACAAGACTGGAAAAGGTCACTTTGCATTAGAATCCCAAAGAAAGGCAATGCCAAAGAATGTTCAAACTACCGCACAATTGCACTCATCTCACACACTAGCAAAGTAATGCTCAAAATTCTCCAACCCAAGCTTCAATAGTATGTGAACCATGAAATTCCAGAAGTTCAAGCTGGATTTAGAAAAGGCAGAGGAACCAGAAATCAACTTGTCAACATCCATTGGATCATCAAAAAAGCAAGAGAGTTTCAGAAAAACATCTGCTTTATTGACTACAACAAAGGCTTTGACTGTATGGATCACAATAAACTGTGGAAAATTCTTCAAGAGATGGGAATACCAGACCACCTGACCTGCCTCCTGAGAAATCTGTATGCAGTTCAAAAAGCAACAGTTAGAACTGGACATGGAACAACAGACTAGTTCCAAATTGGGAAAGGAGTATGTCAAGGCTGTATATTGTCACCCTGTTTATTTAACTTATATGCAGAGGACATCTTGCAAAATGCTGGCTGGATGAAGCACAAGCTGGAATCAAGATTGCCAGAAGAAATATCAATAACCTCAAACATGCATATGACACAACCTTTATGGCAGAAAGTAAAGAAGAATTGAAGAGACTCTTAATGAAAGTGAAAGAGGAGAGTGAAAAAGTTGGCTTAAAATTCAATATTCTGAAAACTAAGATCATGACATACAGTCCTATCACTTCATGGCAAAAGATGGGGAAACAATGGAAACAGTGAGAGACTTTTTCTGGGAGGGGGATCTAAAATCACTGCAGATGGTGACTGCAGTCATGAAATTAAAAGACGCTTGCTCCTTGGAAGAAAAACTATGATCAACCTAGACAGCATATTAAAAAGCAGAGCCATTACTTTGCCAACAAAGGTTCATCTAGTCAAAGCTATGGTTTTTCCAGTAGTCGTATATGGATATGGGAGTTGGACTATAAAGAAAGCTGGGCACCGAAGAATTGATGCTTTTGAACTGTGGTGTTGGAGAAGACTCTTGAGAGTCCCTTGGGCTGCAAGGAGATCCAACCAGTCTATCCTAAAGGAAATCAGTCCTGAATATTCATTGGAAGGACTGATGCTGAAGCTGAAACTCTAATACTTTGGCCACCTGATGCGAAGAATGGACTCACTGGAAAAGACCCTGATGCTGGGAAGGATTGAAGGCGGGAGGAGAAGGGGACAACAGAGGATGAGATTGTTGGGTGGCATCACTGACTCGATGGACATGAGTTTGAGTAAGCTCCGGAAGTTGGTCACGGACAGGGAAGCCTGGCGTGCTGCAGTCCATGGGGTCACAAAGATTCGAACATGACTGAGTGACTGAACTGACTGGCACTCCCAAATATCTTTTAGTGGAGAAATAAAAACGGTAGAGAGCCCTTGAATAGGCCTCAGTAATTAATGATCTTAAGGGAACAAAAGAAGGCAGGAACAAACAACTGTTAGGAGGCAAGAAAAGTAATAATAGCAAAGATGACATATCAGTTGTAAAGACTTCCAGTTCTCTTCCAGTGGTAAAGATTAGCTTGAAGCTCAATCACCAAGTCAGCTAGAACCTAAGGGATGATGATGCTGGCCTTTTCTGACCCTCGTGACTTTAACTAAGGCTGGGTCTCTGTCTACTACCCAAGCCCTGTCGTGAACATATTGTACCCTTAGCTTAAAACTTCCCCAATTTTGCTATTGGGAGACACACTGCTTTGGGAAGTGTCTTTGGTGTTCTCTTTACTTGCTACAAGTAATAAATCCTTCCTTTTCCTGGGGGAAAAAAAAAAAAAAACTGTAGGGAGGTTAAGGAGGGAAATGGATTGTAGGAGCCAGAAGTTTGCCTCTGTCCTTATTAGAGAAGTAGTGTGGAGTAACAAATAGGTCATTAGTGATGACTGTGAAAGGGCTTAAAATGTGAATATTTTCAACAAGTTTACAGGTGAGTAGGTCATTATGGAACCTGAATTTGGACCACTCCTTGAATATGTTAAAGTGATGACCTCAGGCCCTTCCCTGTCTTCAAAGAAGATTAGAGAATGCAGCTGGCCTTGAATTCAGCTCTTTTGTCTCCGTCAAGAAGCAGCAGGAATTTTAAAATTTACCTTTTGGTTTTTTTATTTTTTTACTGGCCTTTGCATGGAGATCCTAGCCTAAATCTTTAATGAAGAGATGAAGCTATGAGAATAAAATGCAAATTAGAGCATTGTTTGCAACTTTTTCATTACTTGAAATCTAAACATCTCCCTATAAACCACAGAGACGAGATCTAGACTCTGGAGATTTCAGATTTGCCCACATTCCCTACAGCTTTCACTGCCTTCCAGCAAGATGCCTGGCAGCACCTTAACAGCACACATTGCAGAAACCCTACTAGTGCTGCTAATCGTAACAGCAAATATGTATAAGCATTTATACAAGTTCCTATAAAGGATCTATAAGTCTTTTAACCACTTCACGTTTTAACCCCATCTTCACCACAACCAGTGAAATAAGTTATATCCTTTATTTTTTCCATTTTATATCTGAGGACACTGAAGCACAAAGTATTTAAGTAAATCATCCAAAAATCACATACCTACTAAGTGAAAGGTCGGGGCATGCCCCCGGGAAAGTGCTGCAAGGCAAATTCCGGAGGCTGGCTAAACTTCCAGGGGCTGGCCCCCTGCAGCCTGGTCCAATCAGGTACCAACACAGAGCCCTCGGACACTGACCACCGCTGTAGCCCGCGCTTTCTTCCTTATATGAAAAGACCTGGCCTGGACGCCCTGCCCGGATTATAAAACCCCTCCCTACCCCTCATACCTTGCAGATTCCCTTTGTCTCCTCACTCACCAGCCCCCCGGGAGTTCTGCCCGAGAGCGAGAGCGACGCTTAATAAAAGGCCTTTACCACCGGTCCTTAGAGGCGGCTTTTTCTTTCTCCCGCGGCGTTTTCTAACACTAAGTAGCAGAGCTGGATCTGAACCCAGGCAGTTTGACTTCAGGGTTGATATACTTAACCACTTTGCCACTCTACAAACAGACCACAACTTTCCCTTCCTTTATACACTTGAATGTCTGGCTATCTCACTTTAAGATTCAGTGTAGGGGTCCTTTGAGTTCTGGTTCCTGTCTGTCCCATTAAACCTGTCCTCTACCGTAAGACTAGTTACATAATATGCAGGGCCAGACGCTGAATGAAAACGTTGTCATTGTTCAAAAATCACTGATGATTTTATGACAGTGACACAGATGATCAAACCAAGCAGAGGGCCCTTCTGAGATGGACCAATCACAGCAAAGTGGTCCATCTTTGATACTGATACTCTCCCATCATCTTCTATTATATTCATTGTGCTCCTGCTGCTTCTGCCTGTGGCCTCTACATTTGCAGATCTCTTTACTGAAACGTCTCCTTACCTACTGTCTTGAAGACATGTGGGACAAAATCAAGTGTGCCAATATAGACATTTGCAGGAAAAAAAGAGAGTGATAAAGGGGAAGAAAAAATATTTGAAGAAATAATGGCATAAAATTTGATAAAAAAATATTAAACACCTAAGAAGTTCAATGGATTCTGTTTTGTTTAAATCCAAAGATATTCAGACATAGTATTCCATAATGAAACTATCTAAAGCCAAAGATAAAAGGAAACTCTTGAAAAGAACTAGAGAGAAGTGACTCAACATTTTCAAGGGATTTCAGTAGCATTAACAACCTATTTTTCATCAAAACTATGGAAGTCAGAGGCCATGGATGATATATTCAATGCATTGAAAGAAAAAGCCTGTTAACCAAGAAATTTATATGCAACAAAGTGGGTATAGTAATGGAAAAATCAAAACATTAACATATAAGTAAAATTGAGAGATTTGTTGCTAGCATAACTGCCCTACAAGAAACACCACAGGAAATCTTTAGACTAAAAGGGTAGTAGACAATAAATCAAAACTACATGAAAATCATAAAAACTACATAAAAATCATCAGTAACAGAAATCACATATTATACAAAAGTCAGCATAAATATATTTGTTTATTACTCTATTTTATCCTACCTTATATAAAAGACAGGTGCACAGAGAATTAATTAGAAATCTGTTTTTAGAAATCTAATTTCTAAATCTGTGTTTCAGATGCAAAAGTAATCAATGATGTAATTTTTATGAGAAATATAGCACAAAGGAAGTAGGAGGCAATGGAAATATTATAGAAGCATTTTTTTGTATACCAATTGAAATTAAAATGGTATCGATCTAATCTAGATTATAATAAAATAGTCAACTGCAAATACCCAGGTATTCCACTAAGATAAGTAACTGAAAAAAATAGTAAAAGGAATGACACCTGGATTAAAAATGGTACACTAGAAAATATTTAACATAAAAGAAGGTACTAATGGAGGGATGTATGTTTATGTCTTTTAATAGCTCAGTCATGTATGACTCTTTCCTGGACTGTAGCCCACCAGGCTCCTCTATCCATGGAATTCTCCAGGTAAGCATACTGGAGTGGGTTGCCATTCTCTTCCTCAGGGGATCTTCCAGGCCAAGGCATCAAACCCAGATCTCCTGCGTTGCAGGTGGATTCTTTACCATATGAAAGAATGGTACCAGCAAAGTACAATGGAGGGTAGAGAAACAAAAAAAAGGCATGAGACATATGGAAAACAACTAGCAAATTTGCAAATAAATTCTACTTTGTAACTAATCACCCTAAACCTTTGGATTAAACAGTCCAAAGGCAGAGATTAGAAGACTGAATAAAATAAACAATGATCCAACACTATGGTGTTCGTATTCAGTTCAGTTCATTCGCTCAATTGTGTCCGACTCTTTGCAACCCCATGAACCGCAGCACACCAGGCCCCCCTGTCCATCACCAACTCACGGAGTTCACCAAAACCCACGTTCATCGAGTTGGTGATGCCATCCAACCATCTCATCCTCTGTTGTCCTCTTCTCCTCCTGCCCTCAATCTTTCCCAGCATCGGGGTCTTTTCAAATGATTCAGCTCTTCGCATGAGGGGGCCAAATTATTGGAGCTTCAGCTTCAACATCAGTCCTTCCAATGATTATTCAGGACTGATCTCCTTTAGGATGGACTAGTTGGATCTCCTTGCAGTCCAAAGGACTCTCAAGAGTCTTCTCCAACACCACACTTCAAAAGCATCAATTCTTCAGTGCTCAGCTTTCTTCACAGTCCAACTCTCATATCCATACATGACCACTTGAAAAACCATAGCCTTGACTAGATGGACCTTTGTTGGCAAAATAATGTCTCTGCTTTTTAATATGCTATGTAGGTTGGTCATAACTTTCCTTCCAAGGAGTAAGCATCTTTTAATTTCATGGCTGCAATCACCATCTGCAGTGATTTTGTAGCACAGAAAAATAAAGTCAGCCACTGTTTCTCCAACTATTTGCCATGAAGTGATGGGACCAGATGCCATGATCTTAGTTTTCTGAATGTTGAGCATTAAGCCAACTTTTTCACTCTCCTCTTTCACTTTCATCAAGAGGCTTTTTAGTTCCTCTTCACTTTCTGCCATAAGGGTGGTGTCATCTGCATATCTGAGGTTATTGATATTTATCCCACATTCTTGATTCCAGCTTGTGCTTCCTCCAGCCCAGCATTTCTCATGATATACTCTGCATATAAGTTAAATAAGCAGGGTGACAATACAGTCTTGACGTACTCCTTTTCCTATTTGGAACCAGTCTGTTGTTCCATATCCAGTTCTAACTGTTGCTTTCTGATCTGCATACAGGTTTCTCAAGAGACAGGTCAGGTGATCTGGTATTCCCATCTCTTGAAGAATTTTCCACAGTTTATTGTGATCCACACAGTCAAAGGATTTGGCATAGTCAATAAAGCAGAAATCGATGTTTTTCTGGAACTCTCTTGCTTTTTTGATGATCCAGCAGATATTGGCAATTTGATCTCTGGTTCCTCTGCCTTTTCTAAAAACAGCTTGAACATCTGGAAGTCCTCGGTTCATGTATTGCTGAAGCCTGGCTTGGAGAATTTTGAGCATTACTTTACTAGCGTGTGAGATGAATGCAATTGTGTGGTAGTTTGAGCATTCTTTGGGATTGCCTTTCTTTGGGATTGGAATGAAAACTGACCTTTTCCAGTCCTGGGGCCACTGCTGGAGTACAGATGCACTTTAAAATTGGTTGAAAGCAAACAAATATTTTTTAAGTTATAAGATGCAGAAGGCAGTCATGAGAAATCTGGAGTTACTATACTAATATCAGACAAAATCAGTTTACAAACAAAATTAAAAAGTAACTACATATAAAGTAGGATATTTTTGAATGGGATAAAAGTATCAGTCATTTAGGAAAAATACAATAATTATAAATATACACCCACCTAACATCAGAACTACATGGAAAAAAATACATGGAATATTAACTGAAAGAAAAAAAAAAATGAAGGGAGAGGGTGTTTAAAAAAAAATCACTGATCAAATCAAAATCAAAATGAGTTGTCACCTCATACTTATTAGGATAGCTATTATTAAAAAACAAAAACAGAGCTGGGACTAATAAGTTTTGACAAGTACAGGGAAATATTTGAATCTTTTTCAATGTTGGTAGAAATGTAAATCAAAAGCTGCTACTGGAGACAGTTTGATGGCTGCTCACAAAGTTGAGGAGAAAGCAATGGCACCCCACTCCAGTACTCTTGCCTGGAAAATCCCATGGACGGAGGAGCCTGGTGGGCTGCAGTCCATCGGGTCGCGAGGAGTCGGACGACTGAGCAACTTCACTTTCACTTTTCACTTGTATGCATTGGAGAAGGAAATGGCAACCCACTCCAGTGTTCTTGCCTGGAGAATCCCAGGGACGGGGGAGCCCGGTGGGCTGCCGTCTATGGGGTCTCACAGAGTCGGACACGACTGAAGCGACGTAGCAGCAGCCAAAGTTGAAAATAGAGTTAATATGATTCAGCAGTTTCACTTTTGGCTATGTCTTGAGATATATAAGTAGGATCTCAAAGGAATATTTGTATACCTATACGTGCAGAGACAATATGCACAACAGTTAATAAGGTGGAAGCCACCCAAGTGTTTAGCCACAGGGATAAGCATGGTGATATATTGTTGTTGAGTTGTCAAATCGTGTCCTACTCTGCGAAGCCATGGACTGCAGCACTCCAGGCCTCCCTGTCCCTCATGATCTCCCAAAGTTTGCCCAAGTTCATGTCCACTGCATCGGATATGGGGCACATCAATCATGTGTGATGCCATCCAGCCATCTCATCCTCTGACATCCTCTTCTCCTTCTGCCCTCAGTCTTTCCCAGCATCAGGGACTTTCCCAATGACAGTGGTATATACATGGAGTGAAATATTCAGTCTCAAAAGGGAAGAAATTCTGATGTGTTCCAACATGGATGAACTTTGCAAATACTATGTTAAGTGTTAAAAGTCAGACAGAAGAGGACAGATGTTTACCTATCAGAACTGTTGTGTCATATGACAGTGTTTATTTGAAGAACTGCCAGACTGTTCTCCAAAGTTGCTACATCATTTTATGTTTCGTCCAGAAGTGAACACATATATTTTTCTGATTTTTGCCTTATTTTGAATTAATTGTATAAAGATGTTTAGCTTCCATTTTGTTTCCACTCTTAGCTTGTTGATTATGCTATATTTTTAGCAAATTGTACATTTTTATGATATCACAGTTTACTTTCAAATAATATCATACCACTTTGTGTATGTTATGAAATTAATTCCATTTGTTTCTTCCACCCTTTGAGCTATATTTATTAGACATTTGAATTCTACATGATATAAACCCTCAAAATACATTTATATTAATTTGTCTTTAGCTGAACTGTATTTCAAGGTATTTTTTAAAAAGATGAAGAAATTGTATATTTATATTTTTAATGTATTTTATCATCCCTACTACTCTTCATTTCTTTCCATATACCAAAGTTTACAACTGTCTCATTTTCTTCAGTCTAAGGTACTTTCTATAATATGTCTCAAAGTTCAAGTCTTCTAGAAACACATTTGCTAGGTAGTTTTTGTTCTGCAAGAGATCTTTCTCTCAGCTTCATTTCTGAATGCTGTTTTCTTGGATAAAAAATTCAACATTGACGTATTTTGTTTTCCTTTTAACAAGTTAAAGGTATTTCATTTTCTTTGCCTTGGCATTGTTTCTGAAAATTAAGTAGTAATTCTTACATTTTTTCCTCTGCAAATGATTTGTCTCTTCTCTGGCTGATTTTATGATTTTCCTTTTATGACTGGATTGTCTCATTTTGAATATGAACTGCCCTGGTAATTTTGTGTGTGTGTGCTTATCCTGGTTCACTTTTATTAAACAGTTTTGGATTTGTGGATTTACAGTTTCCATGAAAGTTAAAAAAACTGTAAGAACATTATTTCTTCAAGTATCTTTGCTGCATCTTTCCTCATTTTCTCCTGTGACTCTGTACACATGTATTAGCTGTATTACCTCACAGGTTTTTTGGTTTTTTCCCCCAACTCTCAAACTTCAAAATTATTTTTTGGTCTGCAGGATCCTATCCATTGGTCCCATCCTATGATAAAAAAGTTTTTTCTTTTTTTCTCCCAACACATCTGAATTTGTTTAATTTTTTATACCTTTTATTTCTGCTCTTTGTATGTTCCTTAATTTCTTTAAGTTCTTGAGCATCTTTATACTACTTGGGTTAAAGTAGATAGAATGGTTGAACACTATAATTAAGACATACTATTCTTAGTTTGAATCACCACTTCAACGGGTGAGAGTTTAATACCTCCCGGTCTTGTATGAATTCAAAGAATTGATCCTCCCAACAGTTGTTATTTTACTGGCCTTGTCTTAGTCTACAAATGTATAACTTATTATTTTGTTGCAAGGGAGGAAAAATACTTTCCCTCTACCCTCCTGAATTCTTGACTGGAGCCCTTTTAACAATGGATGGATTAGCAAAAGAAAAACTAACTAAAGTTTGTTAACAATATACCTCATATATGCATGAGATTCCTAGGGCAAAACAATGAGTAACTCTGAGAGGTGGCTTGGACTTCAGACGTAAATACTATCCCTCAGTTAAAGACAGAAAAAAGAAAGATTTGCGGCAGGTCAGTTATAGGAAGGAAGGTAGTCAGGAAAAGCATGGTAAAAAAGAGCAAAGTTTGCTAGAGAGTAAATCTGTACCTTCTCCACTGGTAAGGCACTTGTCTCCATGGATTAGCCTTTATCATTCCTGGTAGAAATTAGAAGAGGGACACTTTCGTGAATTTATATTCTGCTTTTACATAAATAGTGGAGGGCAGGGAGCTTTTCTTGTATCTGCTTATTTTCAAAGACCTTCAGAAAAAACAATCCTCAAGCCAAAAGGGATAGTGTTAGTCACTCAGTCTTCTGAGCCATCATCACTTGTTACAGCCTAAACTTAAGGAGACATCTAAGAATAATTCTGGAACTATTTCTCCCTGTAGCTTTCTCCTCACAGGTATTTTTCCTGAGTGATTTCTGGTTCCCTTGAACTTTGATAT
This sequence comes from Cervus canadensis, assembly GCF_019320065.1. Taxonomy (NCBI): domain Eukaryota; kingdom Metazoa; phylum Chordata; class Mammalia; order Artiodactyla; family Cervidae; genus Cervus; species Cervus canadensis. Next base: position 18,352,729 of record NC_057414.1, on the reverse strand, counting down.
ATGCTTTCCTTATTTCATTAAGATTGCCATGTTCAACTTAGTTTTCAACAACCTCCCCTTGAAGCATAAAGTGACTTCATACAGAAAGAGCTATCATAGAGGTAATCTTATTTGCTCAGTTCAGAGATTTCATCAACTGCCTGTTGGCCAGTATAAAAATGGATATTTCATATATTTTGTCTAATTATTTTAACTGCTTATGATGGGAGTCAATGCCCTGTATTTGTTATTTTTTTATAATTAGTTTTTTTTAAGTGTTGTACATTGGGCATTATTAATTTATATTGTAAAGACTTTGAAATCTCTTTCTTTCCTCAGAAAAGGGTTGATTTTGTCATAATACACAGTTTCTTTACTGGGTGATCACTTCTAACTGTGTATTCTTGGTTTTATCATGTTAGGAAACATTTCTGAAAGCCTAGAATGTTACACAAGTCCCTCTATGTTCAAAGGATTCAATTTTCAAATTATATTTCCCCTTGGATCTTATTAGGGTTTTGTTTTATTGTCCAATTCCTTAAAATACATTGCTTTATCTTTTACGTATAGATTTGTGGGTACCTATGATGAGTGGACTACCCCAAAATCAATTCCATCATAAACAGCAATAGAAATCAAGGCATAGAATTTTATAGTGGCTTGTTAGGCATCATTATTTTAGCAAGAGTCAACTAAATCCAGCACCCTTCCTATACACAATGATACAATGTACTTTACATAGCAGATCACAAATAAAGCTCTGTGGCAATGACTTTTTGTTATCTTATGATCCCCTATTACACTATACACTTAAGGAGAGCAGAGATACTGTTTAATTTTCTTGCTTTTATAACTTGGGCAATTGGCACAATTCTGGGCACAACAGATGCTTTAAAATATGTTCTGATATCAACTGACAGATTAGAAGGTTTCAAGCAGTTTAGGCAGACACCAACACTTGGAATTTTACAAATGCACAGAATAGCACAGAATGCTTTAAATACAAGAGTATTAAGAAGGTCAAAGTTGAGAGTTAACCTCACTGTTCTTTATAAATAAAAAGATTTTACTTCTCTCAGCCTTAGGGCTTTTTTCATTTTCATAAATCAAAAGCATACTTAACATTTGCTACCTCTAGCTTTAAACTTCACTTTTATGCCAGTTATTTAAAATATATAAAATGAGATCTGACCGAAGCCATACAGACTAAATAC